>NW_016816842.1:2538069-2563625 GCF_001698545.2 Rhinopithecus bieti
AAAAAAAAAAAAAAAAAAAAAAGTGTTGGAATAGAGCCTTCTACATTGAATTCTATTCTCTAAAATAAAGTGTTGAAACTTTAAAATATTAAATAGGGCCAGGCATAGTGGCTCACACCATAATCCCAATGTTTTGGGAGGCTGAGGCAGGAGGACTACTTGAGCCCAGGAGTTTGAGACCAGCATAGACAACAAAGTGAGATGCCATCTCTACAAAAAATTGTTTTAAATCAGCCAGGTGTGGTGACACACACCCATAGTCACAGCTATTCAGGAGGCTGAGGCAGGAGGATCACGTGGGCCCAGGAGTTCAAGGATGCTATGAGCTGATTGTGCCACTGCACTCCTGCCTAGGCAACAGAGCAAAACCCCATCTCTAAAAACGAAAAAAAAATATTAAGAGAGGCTCAACATTAACAAAGTGAGCATATCTTATGAATTGTATTATCATCAAATATGTCTCATAGAAAACAAGATGAAAACAAAAGATTTTGCCACTAGTGGGACAGTAAGGAGATAAGAATGAAGGCTCAGTAACACTGAGTGTCCACCACATGTAGCATTTTACCAGGAACTTCCTATTTTCTCACTTACTCCTTTCTCACATGGCTAACTTTCAATTACCCTCCAATGGTGAAGCACCAAATCATGAATAAATCATCCTATGAATAAAAGACCCATTTTATCCACAAATTTTAACATCATTAAAAAGGAAAATATTTATTAATATGAAATATGCCAGGTGACGGTAACTTACAACAGTAACCTAAAGAAGAATCTGAGATCATTTTAAGAAGCCAATGGTAACTACACCATGAGTGACTTGGATAAAACACAGAGCAAGCAAAGTTTGCCTTTGACATCTTTATTCCCTTTTCTTCAGAGTTAATCTCCCAATTCACCCTTTCTCACTTCCCTAACACAGCCACACTCCAGAGGATGAAGATCCTGACTTTTTTAGATAACTGATCAGATAATCCATAACTTATGTATTGGGTATATTTCCCAAAGCTTATTGCACCTAGATCTCATTTTCCCACAGAAACTGTACAATAACAGTAATTAGGTTCCTAGGCCAGTTTACAAGAGCCTATTTAACATATATGGTGCTGAAAAGCTGTACATTTTGCCATAATAAGCAGGAGAAAAGGAATGTGATGCTAGTAATGAGACAAAATAGGAAAATTGAATACCCAGGTTATCTCCTTCCCCCAACTGGTTTACTAGCTACAGGTTGGTTGCATTTCCCTGCCACACCCTCTCCCTTTCAAACACCTAGCCTCCAATGAGACAATGCTGTCCCATCAATTCTAGGATTCACATATACTCTGTTCCTCATCATTATCAACCAATAAAAGAGAGGTGTGGTATTTCCCTTCATTCTCTTCCCTGGTTCATTTCTCTCTCCACAAAAAGTGAAAATAATTAGGAGAATTAGGAACACATGCTGCCAAGAAAGGGGTTAAGGGTAAAGAGCAGCAGTCATTTTTTACCAGATAATAATGCAACTCCTGAATCCAAGATTGTGGTTCGGATACATCATTTACTATTTTTGTGATGTTGAAGGATCTGCTTTACATTCCTAAGTCTCAATTACCTTATCTGTAAAATAGGGTAGTGATAGCACTACCCAGCATCCCTTCCCTCTTTCCCTTTGGGGAACTACCTTCAGCTCCATTCTGTCTGGCTATGGTAAAGCTCAAAGGGGTAAGGACATGTGATGCAGTCTTGGCCAAATAAGAGTACCTCATCCCCTCTGACAACAATGTTTAATTAGTCTAGAAATGGTCAATTACACAAGCAAAGACAATGTCTTGTTATTGAGAAATGGAGAGGAGTTGCTCAGTTGGACTGAAGTAAGCCTAAAGCTGTCTGTGTAGTGTTTTCAAGTCTGTAGACAGTATCTATCTGCAAAAGGTAAGAGACTGTAGAAATGAGACAGATTTCTGACAACATCTGTGAGGCCGGCTCCACCACTACCCTTCAAAATACCCATTTTTCCTTAAGCTAATGTGAGTTGTGTGTCTGCCCCTGGCAATGGAAAACAGCGTTATTTAATAGCCCTTCACAGAGCTGTTAGAAAGCTTAACGATAATGTCAGTAAAGTACCTGGCAATTACAAGTACTCAATAATTGGGTTATAGCTTAAGTTGTTACTCTAGTAATCAGAAAATATCCCGAAAGAGTGAAAGGGAAAGACTGCTAGACACTAAAGCCAAAACGCAGGTAAGCCTAAAATAGTATTCCTGGCTGGAGGTAGCAACGTAGGGAGAAAGTGAACCCTAAGGCAAGGAAAGAACATTAGGAGGCTCACAGCCATTATCTGGCTTCAAATGAATTCACAGTGAAAGAACTAAAAAATTTTACTTCTTGCACTAAAATTCACAATAGGATATGACTGGCTTCCCAAAAGGTATTTGTCTTTTCAGCGTCTTACTGTTTAAATAAAGAGATTTCAAAATGTACAACTATGATTTTTAAATCTCTAAAGCCAATTGCAAAGTTTTAAAGATCTCAGATGACCCAATCTAATTTTCATATGGTTCATACTTACTTTAGCCATTTTTTTCTTAAGTGGTAACATAAGTTTGTTCACTAAAAATTCATTACAGTCTAAGGAAAAAAACCTTCGACTTATAAAACAGATGAATTCCTTAAAATTTTATAGAGAGAGAATTGGAATATCACTACAGAATGTGAGAAGAAATCACAAAACTGAACACCCCACACTTCACACTATCCTGCCCAATCAACAAGGTTTCTCTGTCACTCTGAATGCTGTCATACTCCCAAAACAACCATCCCTCATTTAGTAGCTACTATGACACGCACAAGGAACTGTGCTAGCACAAGCCATGCTCCACAGAATGTCCTTTACTGGCGAAAAAGAAGTATCCAGCCACTACACTCATTTGAAATTCATCATTTTCCCAATATAGAGGAGGAGAAAACTAAAGGAATCTTCTCAATTTTATTTTTAAATTTTATTTATTTATTTATTTTGAGGCAGAGTCTCACTCTGTCGCCAGGCTGGAATGCAGTGGCACGATCTCAGCTGGGTTCAAGTGATTCTCTCGCCTCAGCCTCCTCAGTAGCTCGGATCACAGCCTCTGCCTCCTGGGTTCAAGTGATTCTCTTGCCTCAGCCTCCTGAGTAGCTCGGATCACAGATGTCCGTCACCACACCCGGCCTTTTTTTTTTTTTTGTATTTTTAGTAGAGACAGGGTTTCACCATGTTGTCCAGGACGGTCTCAAACTCCTGACCTCAGGTGATCTGCCAGCCTTGGCCTCCCAAAGTGCTGGGATTACAGGTGTGAGCCACCAGACCCGGCCTAATTATCTCAATTTTAAATGTTACTCCCCTGATTTTTTTTTTCTTTCAAACTCTGGTCTTCCCTTGCCTATTCAACCAGAATTTAATGTGAGGTATCAACTGATTTGGCACATAATTATACGCTTAGTGATTTTGAGATTCTGTGAAGAAAGAGTACCTCAATTTCCATACAAATTTGAAAACCACAATGCCAAGAGTTGAGGAATCGAAAATAGTATAAGCCATGGCAGATCAATTCCCTCAATGAATTACAACCCTGTTATAGAGAGGATAGAGAAATAAAATTAAAAATAAGAAATTTTAATAAGTGATGAAAAAGGCAGTCAACCGAGTTCTACAGGCGATCTGTGAAAGCAGTGAGATCATTAGAGACATGAAATAGTAATGAGAAAGAAGGTGATTCAAAACAAGTAGGGTTTGAAGGAAAGAAGCATTTAATATGGCTAGGAGAAAAGAGGGACAGCATGGTGGCGGTTTCAGGCTGTGCTATGATGTTGCTATGGCAGACCTGTGAGTTTTATCTCGCAAACTCATAGTCATTAGAAAAAGAGTTGTGATGTGAGAATTTTAAGTCAGGTAACACACAAATTCTCAATTTTATGCATTTCAGTCTAAGCTCAATGTCATATAAGGTAAAAACATCAATAAACATAAACTAAACCACCAGATCTCTTATTAGCGATAGAAAATATATGAAATCCAGGTCCTTGTCAGGAACTCGAACTAGAACTTCTGTTTTCCAATCCTTATCAAAGGTTTGGTACAAAAAAACATGCATAGACATTTTTCTATGCATGGCTCTGAAAGCCAGGTAATCTTTGCCTTTTAACTTATCTGAATTGTATTCTTGAACTAGACCAGATTAGACTTCTGCTGATTTATCCCACTCCTAAACTCTCATAATTATGGTTGCTGGAAGAATGTTATCCAAATGCTGTCCTTTTTATGTACTTCAGGTCTCAGTAACAGGAAAACAATGTTTTGTCCAATGGATGCTAAAACAATGTACTTCAGGTCTCAATAACAGGAAAACAATGTTTTGTCCAATGGATGCTAAAGGGATTATCCCCCTTTGCTTTGGCCACAAGGAAACTCAACGGTAATATGTGCAACCTTTCTCTAACAAATGGATGGACTATCTAGTTTGTATCTCCAGAAGGAAATGTTACCTCAGTTTATTATTCTCCTGTATCTATTTTCCTTCTTCTGACTCCCTTACTTGGCCCCTTCAATTTTTTTTTTTCCTAAATTGCCTCAAATCCTTTGTGTGGAATAAGCTGGAGTAAATAAAACTAAATAATACAAAATCTAGAATTTTCAGTTAAATAGAATGAAGGGATGTTAAAATGTTATATTTTACTTTTAAGAACAGTCAAAATAAATTTTTTTAATTTTAAAAAAGAGAGTCAAAAGAAAAAAATTGCAGAAGTGTTTAAGTCCAGCACACCTACCAGAATTAATATACATTCAAGCCAATCTCCTATAACTTTGATATTTGTTTATACCACTATACATTCACAAATAAAACTCAGAATAATGACCCAGGGCACTAACAGAGCCTATTAAATAAAATATTAAAATATTTCAAGTTTTTCCTCTAAAAAATAGAAGTAGGTTGAGACATCATTTTACATATATTTTAATCACCATAATCACAATATTTTCTAATTAAGCCCTCAGAAATCCCAATTAAATATAACATCTTACCATTATCTTACCATTACCCAGATGATCCAAGAAATTGTGGACATTCTCTGAGGTTCTATCCTGGGCCTCTCTCTAAACCCAGTAGGCATTTTTCCCCTCACAATATCAACCACATCTACGTGAATGTTTCCGAAATCTCTATCCCATCTCCACTGAATTACCTTGTCAAAACCTCAATTTATTTATTTTATTTATACATATATTTTTTGAGACAGGGTCTTGCTCTGTCACCCTGGAATGTAGGGGTGAGATCATGGCTCACTGCAGCCTCAACCTCCTAGGCTCAAGTGATCCTACCACCTATGTCCCCAGAGTAGCTGGGACTATGTCATGCCTGGCTAATTTTTTAATTTTTTGTAGAGACGGGGTCTCTCCATGTTGCCCATGCTGACCTCAAACTCCTGGGCTCAAGTGATCTGCCTGCCTCAGCCTCTCAAAGTGCTGAGATTATAGGTGTGAGCCACTGTGTCTGGCCTAAAACCTCAACTTAAATAATTAAAGTGGGCCAGGTGCAGCGGCTCATGTCTGTAATCCCAGTACTTTGGGAAGCCAAGCAGGAGGATCACGTGAGCCCAGGAGTTTGCGGTCAACCTGGGCAACATGGTGAGACCTCATCTACTAAAAATAAAATTAGCTGGGTGTGGTGGTGTGCCCCTGTCGTCCCAGCTACTTCAGAGGCTGAAGTGGGAGGACTGCTTGAGCCCAAGAGGTTGAGGCTCAGTGAGCTGTCATCATGCCACTGCATTCCAGCCTAGGTAACAGAACAAGCCCCAGTGTCTTAAAAAAATGATCAAAATGGAGCTTCATTATCTTTCTCTTCTGCCTCACACCTCATAAACAGTCTGTTCCAAAGATCTCATTTCTGGCAATGACACCATCATTCTGTACAATTCCAAGGCTTCAGTCATCTTTGCCCCTTCCTTCTTTTCATCTCTGGTATTCCATCCTATCCAGCTTGGTCAGTTCTTTTGAAGTGATCTAACTTCAAAGTGATCCCCAATCAAACTATTTCTCTTCATTATCATTCTAGTTCTTTTGGCATTCTAATTTTCATTTGCACATTTATTTTCTTACTTCAGGACCTAATAATAAGTTGGCCTCTCCGCCTTATCTCTCTCCTCTTGGACTGTCCATCTCACCCTAAGTTCCACTGTCTCAGGATTGTTTTTTATCAAGTCACTTCCCTTGAATCTGCAGCAGAGCTTCCTATAACATATTACATCAAAGTGACACCCTTCAATCTGAACTTTCAGGGCAATCCAAGATCTGGCCCCATAGTGATTATCACACGTGTCTCACAACTATCCCTAAATCACCATCCACTGACCCAGGATAAGCATGTTAATACACCTACCATGCTAAGTCATGTTCTTTGCTTATTCTGCCTCTCCTCCGTACACCTGGAATGTCCTCCTCCCTACCTTAGCCAACTCTTACTAATTCTTCAGGACATGGCTCATGTCTCATCTCAACAATGAAGTCCTCTGTTTATTATATCCTATATGGACTGTGTTTTTACCTTATTTCCTTCTGTATGCGTCATCAATATCAAGCTGCTCAGACGTTAATCGTTCCGTAATTGTTTCACGTCTAAGCTTTCCAAGGTGGTCTCATCCATTCCCATGGTTTTAATCACAAACTGTAGGCTGACTTCCAAATCTAAATGTCTATACTTGTCCTCTTCACTAAGTTTCAGACTCATATCTCCAGTTGCTTACCTAGCAGTGCCCCCTGGATGTCTAATGGGCATCTCAGATTTAACATGTCCAAACAAAACTCTTACTTTTTACCAATGAGACACACTTATCCTCTCCTTTCTTGCTCATTTCAGCTTCATTATTCATCCAGTTCCTCAGGCCAAAAAACTACAGGTGATTATTCTTCTTTTTCCCTCACATCCCATTTCAATCCAGTAGGAAGATTTGCTGGTATTAATCCCAAAATATAGCCCCAATCTATTTCTATTCATTACAACCCTAGCTCGTTACAATCAGCACCTCCACCTGAACTTCTCTAAGAGTCTTCCATCTGACCTCTCTACTTCCACTTTCTCCTTTATTCTTTACAGTGCAGCCAGAATGACCTACTCTAAGCCAAATGAAATCATGTAACTCTCCAGCTTAAAACTACCCAGTATCTTCCTACTGCACTAAACTAAACAGACTAATAGACTCCAAACTCACTACATAACCTGCCCCATTCCTACCTTTCTGGCCTCACTTTCTGCAACTCTATTAATTGTCCATAATGCTTCAGGATCACTGGTTTCCTTTCTGTCTCTTGGTATGTAAAAACGGGCTTCTCCACTGGCTGCTACCTTTGCCTTGCTCTTCATACACAGCATCCTTCATATAACTACCTCCTCTCTCATCTTTTAGGTCTCTGCTCAAATGTCACACTCTCAGAGAGTCCCTTGACCACCATAAATAGTCACTCTAACCCATTTGCCCAGTTTTACTTGATTTATATATGATACAGTGATAAGTGCTACCCCCTCCCACTAGATATAAGCTGCTTCAGTTCTTTGAGGGCAGATATTAGGTAAAAAATTTTATTTCCAATTATAGTTTGCCTACTACATCCCTAGGTAAGAATGCAAATAAATACTTAGTGATGAACTTATAAGAGGAATAGCTATGATCTGTGCAACTATAAAATTTCCTAGAGCCAGATATAAACACAAAGAAACTACAAAAAGGCTGCTGCTGACATGATGACTATTTAGTATAAGTTCAGAATATGATTCTTGACTTGAACAGGTTTTCCTAATCACTCTTTTCTATTGCAACCACTTAAACTTCATTAAAATGACAACTACTGGGCAAGCAAGTCAAATGAAGCAAACTGAAGTCTTACTTAATGTTATAATGTCCAGTTTTCAGTGTACATCTATCAGGAAGTTGAGCAAGCTTCCTCGAGAGCATTTTAAAATACTTTCTGCACTCCTGCATTCCTGTGCTTTGTTCATAATCAGTAGAAGCAGAAAGTGGCAGTCCATCTCTGACACGAATGACTGAGGCAGATAAAATCATAG
The DNA here is from genome assembly GCF_001698545.2 of Rhinopithecus bieti. Taxonomy (NCBI): domain Eukaryota; kingdom Metazoa; phylum Chordata; class Mammalia; order Primates; family Cercopithecidae; genus Rhinopithecus; species Rhinopithecus bieti. The sequence goes on from NW_016816842.1 coordinate 2,546,145, forward strand.
ACATTTCAACCAACAGAGAAGACCTAAAACAAAATGAACAATTTGGGATAAATAAAAATTAAAGCCAAACTTGATAAGCATGTGTAAACATGTTCAACTTACTAATAATATAAGAATACTAATTAAAATGGCCAGGCACAGTGGCTCACACCTGTAATCCCAGCACTTTGGGTGGCTAAGGCAGGCAGATCACAAGATCAGGAGTTGGAGACCAACCTGGCCAACAAGATGAAACTCCTTCTCTACTAAAAATACAAAAATTAGCCGGGCATGGTGGTGCACACCTGTAATCCCAGCTACTTAGGAGGCTGAGGCAGGAGAATTGCTTGAACCTGGGAGGCAGAAGTTGCAGTGAGCTGAGGTCGTGTCACTGAGCTCCAGCCTAGGCAACAGAGTGAGACTGTCTCAGGAAAAAAACAAAACAAAACTAATTAAAATAACATATTATGCTTCACTTAACATATTAGCTTTTTTTTTTTTTTTTTTTTTTTGAGACAGCATCTTGCTCTGTCACCCAGGCTGGAGTGCAATGGCGCCATCTTGGCTGACTATAATATCCCCCATCCAGGGTTCAAGCAATTCTCCTTCCTCAGCCTGGGATCCCATGCCACAGGATAGGATGTGTCTGGGACCACCGGCACCCACCACAGTACTGGGATTACAGGCGTGAGCCACCGCACCCAGCCACATTAGCTTTTTAAAAAATAATACTTCTGTCTGGCATTCTCATAAGTACAGATGGAAGTAAAAACTGGTACAAACAGTTCTCAAAATGATTTGGCAATTTCAACAGGAGTTTAAAGGCATATCTTTTGACCTCAATAAATTTAAATATATACTTGTCTTAAGAAAAATAATCAGAAATCCAGACAAAACTTTAAACAGAAAGACATTCTTCCACTCAAATAACTGAAAACAATCTAAATATCCTATAACATGGTGATGGTTAAGTAAATTATAGTATATTCATATAACAGAATATAATGCAGCAACTAAAAGTTATGTTTGTGGAAAAAGTTTAATAATGTGGCAAAATGCTTATATGTTAAAGAGAAAAAAGCAGGATAACAATTGCAAATGTTGTTTTACACAAACATAAGGATAAAGAGACAAAGATAAAGAGAAGGAAAAAGGGATTGAAAATGGATGCAGAAAAGACGCCAAATTAAGAATATGCTCACCTCTACGAAATGGTATTATGGGTAATTATTATTTTATAATCTCCTAAATGTTCTCAATATTCACAGTAGACATATACTACTTTTATAATCAGAAAAAAAATTATTTAAAGTAAATCCTAAAGCTAAAGGATATTAGTTTTAATGTTGTTCTCAATCTTAATGGCCTATTTTATTGGATTCTCTTCTTGCTTTACAAAAACAGATGAAAGGACTTCACAGGCCTAAGTCTGAAGGAGCTCAGGTCAACAGTCACTCAACCTTTCATAAAATATACAGTGGCTCTCAAACTTTAGCTTGTATAAGAAGTTGAAAGTTTAGTTAAAAATGCAGATTTCTGGGCTCTGCCCTCAAAATTCTGAACCACTGACTGTGAGATAGGGCTTGACAATCTGCTTATTGTCTCAGGCCCATACTTTTTAAAACATTAAATTAAAACACGTTCACTATCTAAGATTAAGTGATAACTCTTCTCTGTCAGGCACAATGTCACTAAGGGCTTCCTCACTAGTGGTGAGGCAACTGGTGAAAATTCAAAAATTTGATTAAAATCTCATAGGCATTTTCCCAAAAATATTGTATCTTAGAGACTAAATTAATCCTTACCTGACCACTTCATCTAGGTCAATATTATCTCATTCCAAAAAGGAAAAAATGAGTTAGTAATATATATTAAAAAAAAAAACCCATAAAACCAATTGTTACAAAGCTTGTAAATCAGGAGTTGATAATTTTCATTGCTGTGTGAAGTCAAAATCCGACTTCCCATTCATGGTGATCACTGATCTGACAATAAAAATTAACCCAACTAATAAAGCTAATACATTAAGTTCACTATCCCTTTTCCTCTTTTCATGAGGAAAAGGAGAAATCTCTAGGTGTTACTATGTCGTTACCCTTTAATATTTTTCTCCTTTATTTAGAGACAGGGTCTCTCTGTGTCACCCAGGTGGGTGCAGTGGTGCGATCTCAGCTCACTGCAACCTTCACCTCCCAGATTTGAGCAATTCTTGTGCCTCAGCCTCCCGAGTAGCTAGGATTACAGGCACATGCCACAACGCCCAGCTAATTTTTGTATTTTTAGTAGAGACAGAGTTTCGCCATGTTGGCCAGGCTGGTGTCAAACTCCTGGCCTGAAGTGATCTGTCCACCTCAGCCTCCCAAAGTGCTGGGATTACAGGCGTGAGCCACCACACCCAGCCCTCCATTCATTTAAAGAGAAAAATATCCAGAAGCAAATTAGTCTTTTTACTACAGTGGAATCTCCAAACTAAAGTCCCAGTGTGACATATCCCAATCGGTGTTTTTTTCCATTCATCCAGTTTTTTTCTCTTCTAAAAGCAGTAGCATGAAAAAGCTGGGATCTCTGAAAAGATATCTATACTATAAACTCCTCTTTAAATTTTTTTTTACCATGTTTTATTTATTAAATCAAAATTGTAACATTTAGCCTAAGTGTAAGAAAGTAAAAAAAGTCTTACTTTATACTCTTAAGCATTTATTATTTAACTATAAAACTGTTGTCTTTCCAGAAGGACACTGCAACACAATAACCATTCTGGCAATTAATTTGAGGGCGAGTTGTAACTTAAAGTTCTAAATACCCATATTTTAGTATTTAAATGTAGATTGGGTTGGGTGCCATGGCTTATACCTATAATCCCAACACTGCTTGAGGCCAGGAGTTCAAGACCAACCTAGACAACATGGTGAGACTCTGTATCCACAAAAAAATTTTAAAAATCAGCCGGGCACGGTGGCACATGCCTATAGTCCTTGCTTTGGGGAGGCTGAAGCAAGTGGGTCGCTTGAGACCAGGAGTTCGAGGCAACAGTGAGCTATGATTGTGCCACTGCACTCCAACCTGGGTGATGAGCGAGATCCTGTCTCAAAAAGTAAAATAAAAGTAGACTGCATTACTTTATGTCTGGCCTCTCTAGGATCCTAATAGAAATATTAGGAATAGTCTTTATTAATAGGTTGCCAAATTTCATGTAGTCTTCAAAGTTATTCTTTAACGACTTGGAGGACAGATCAATAAATATATGATCCATACTTTCTAAAACACGTACTGTAAAAAGAATACAATTTTCGAGTTCCATTCGTTGAACACACATTTACTGAATATCTACTGTGTGCCATGAATTTTGCCAGATAGTAGGAATGAAGAGTCCTACCATCAAGAAACACCCCCAAATTAGAGAAATTCAGATGAAAAGAGCAAACAACACAGGTATGTTGCCCACCACTTCAGTAACTGGAAAACTAAAGTTGGACAAACTTACATTTCAAATTTTTTTTTTTTTTTGAGACAGGGTCTCACTCTGTCACCCAGGCTGGAGTACAATGGCTCACTGCAACCTCTGCCTCCTGGGTTCAAGCAATTCCCCTGCCTCATCCTCCCAAGCAGCTGGGATTACAGGTGCCCCCCACCAAGCCTGGCTAATTTTTGTATTTTTAGTAGAGATGGGATTTAATCGTGTTGGCCAAGCTGGTCTCAAACTTCTGATCTCAAGTGATCTGCCCGCCTCGGCCTCCCAAAGTGCTGGGATTATAGGTGTGAGCCATCGCGCCCAGCCTCAAATTTTCCTAATACATACTTTAGCCTTTAACCAAAAGCAGAACACAGCAGTTACATTCCCTGTCAAAATTATTACAAGGTTGTCAGAGAATTGTTTCTACGTACCTATAGGTAAGACTTTTCTTAGGGAAAAAATTAAACCTCTTCCTACCAGAGTAATTTGATTCAGCATCCAAACCACTTGAATTTAAGCCTGACAAACTGGGATGAATGTCCAATGATCAACGTCAGGCTTAACTAATTTGCAGACAGACTCCAATCACCTTAGGCTAAGCTGTCTCTCCAGCAATTCAATAAACATACCCCTACTTTTTTTCTTTTTACCATGGATTCATAATATAGTTTGTTGTTTTTTAAACTAATCTTATCTAGACTGCACTAGCAGAAAAGGAAATCTATCCATGTCAGGCCTAAACTAGGTTAAAGTATCTTTACGGTCTAAGGAGGGTTGTGGTTGGGAAAATCCCAAGGAAGAATCAGTGGAACTGTGGAAAGCAAGAGGTTACAACAATTGCATGGGAAGATTTAGGAGTTTTTAGCTTATCAGGGTCATAGATAAATGTTTAGGGCACTGGGCCATTTCTCCTCACCTTTAATACACAGAAAATATTACACCTGCCTTTGGACAGCAGCAGTTAACTCATAGGGAACCGGAATAGTGGCTATTTTTTCCTCTCCCCATCAGCAACTGTTGGAGGAAAAAGCACAAGTTAGAATCTAGGCAAATCTGGGTAAACTTTTATGTAAAGGCTGAGGAAAATAAATTCCCACAATGCCAAACTACTATGGTAATGGTTAGCAAGTTCTCAGACCCAAGATAACAAGACATCCCTCTTCTTCAGAACCTTGTGGGGGTAATGACTATGGGCTCAATGTCTCAGGAAGGTATCTCTCAAAAGGTAATAAATAAAGCCCAACATATAAGTGGATTTTGTGTATACGTTCTAACCAAATGCTTTCACAAATGCCACTTTTAAGATAAAAACATTTTATACTGGGGGCAAAAGCACTCATTTATTTTAGTTCATAATTTCCCAGTCTTCAGTCATCCAAGTACCACTTTCAGAATTATCTTCATCCATCTGTACTATTTACCTAATATTGGTCTTTGAATTGACTTACTTTTCTTGTCCTTTATTTTTTAGTACTATCTGTGAAATCAGTTTTGAGATATTAAGTTTTTCTCCTAATTTAAATTAAAAGAACTTGTTTCAAATATGTATGTGTGTGAAAATTTTGGGAGAACTTTAATGTTCATTTGCTTATCAAATTATCTTGCATATGTGACAGTAACAATATGGTACCTATTATTTTATTAAAAGTGCTAGCTGAGATCTGTGAGAATGGGAAAGGGTGGTAGTTAATTTGGACAGAAAGCTATACTACTTGTGAAACACAGGGAGGGTGGGGGATAGATTGGGTGATAAAGAGGATGGAATTTCTGTCATTTTGCCTATGCCCTCTACCTCACTAGCAGTGTGTGACACTCCTATTATGGGTGCTTACACTGCGCGATATGTGTAAGACCTCAGGCTTCACAACAGATTTTACCCACATCTAGGACAGGGGCCCCAATACATGCTCAAATGTGTCAATTCCAACACTTGTATAGTGCCGCATAGTTCACAGTTGGGTAGGTAGAACTGACAATTTACAGATGAGGAAACTGAGGCTCACTTTCTCAATGTCACACTGCTAGTATATAGCAGAACTGGTACTTCAGTCTAAGTTTCTAGTATCTCCACACCACTATGTTTCATCAGTCTCCCAAAACCAACAAGAGGTAAGAAACCAGGGATATAGAAACTAGCTATTCACTTGCTGCCTGGGTTCTAATCCTGGCTCCACCATGTAGCAGACATGCAAATTTCGGCAAGCTTTGCCTTTCTACATCTCAATTTCCACATCTATACATTATGGCTACTAACAGTATCTATCTCATAGGCTTATTTTAACGATGACAATAGTATCTATCTCATAGGATCATGTAAAGCGCCTGAAACACTGCCTTGTAACATACTAAAAGCACTATATTAAATATTTGCTATATTATTTATTGATTACTCCCCATGGACCACGCACTTTATACACATTACCTCATTTAAGCCTTCCAAAAACCTGTGAAGTAGGTATTATTAGTTCCATTTTACCTTTGAGGAAATTCAAGCCCAGAAAGCTTAAGGAATTTTTTTAATCCCTAAACTAGTAGGTGACAAAGTAGGGATTTAAACTCAGACCCAACTCTAACAACTCTGTGAGACACTCAAGGAAGGTCACAGGCACCCCTGTGATACCTGGGCCTCTTTCACAGACCAACATAAAATATACTTCCATTTGAACCAGTTGCATGCACACATACACAAAAAAGCACTAAACAGATGTGATGGTTTTCAACATAGGAAATACCCGAATGTCCCATTACTTTAGGATACGGTCACAGGTGTCAGAATCAAATACTGGAGGAACCTTAATATACCAGAAATTGTAGGTACCGTTTAAGGCACTGCCTGATTCCTTACGATCTTAGCATGTAAGCAAGTATCAATAACATGGAGTGATTCAGAGTTCGAAAAGTGGCTGTTCCCCTGACTGAAGTTCCCAACATCTCCAGTCTGGTGGCTGACACATTTGCTCTGGGCTAGGCTTTGCCTTGGCTGAATAGGCAGAGGAGGGACTGGTTCTCAAGCTCGCCCCCTGCCCCAGGTGGATGACCCAGGAAACTAAGCAGCAGGAGAAAAATTATCTTAAGCTGTCTTCACTGGCAGAGAGATTCAAGACAGCTGGGGCTTGTCCTTTTCTTTCGGAAGCCTCCTCCACTTGAGCCAATTGCTCAGGTCTCCCTTCTGCCACATCGTTCCCAAAGTGACTCTTGAGGCAGGGTCTCAAGAGGTTTCCGTGAGCCAACACGGGCAAATATCTGGGTTCAGTGCTCACTCCATCCCCACAAGACGTAAAGTAAGACACTGGTTCAAGTCCCATTCTGCCTAACAGAAATAGGAAATACCACTTCAAGCTCCCACGGGCCAACTACACAGGTAGATCACCGTGTTTCTGACAACTGGGCGCCAGGGAATCCCCACCAACCTGCTGACAGCCAAGTGCGACTGTCCCTCCCCTTTAGACACTCCTTCCCTGGCTGCCCAATACCCGAGGCGGCTCAGACGAGGCGCAACGGCCGCCCGCGTGGCCCCAGAGAACCCTCAAGTCGAAGGGGACGGGGTACCCGCTTGCCCGTCCCTCCAGAGCTCCGCGGCCCCGGCTCCCACCCCAAAGGCACGGACTTGGCTCCTGCCCGTCGGGTAGGTCTTCAGTCCCGAGGGCGAAGGCCGAGACTGTGGCGGGAGGCAGGGAGAGGGAGGGGAGAGACCGGCAGGGGTTCGAATGACCCCTAAGAAGGGAAGAAGAGGACTGGGAGGGGCCGGGTACTACCTGTCGACACGGGACCCGCCGCTCCGAGTGACGCACCCCGCAGTGCATTGTGGGGCCTGGGAGGGGCCTTTCGGCGGGGCTGCGGCGCGTCCAACGTGGCTCGCGCCCGCGGAATCAAACCACGCCCCCGTTCCCTCGGCTCGCCCAGGCCAATCGGGTTCTGCAGGAAGGACACAACAACCCGCCCGATCCCAGGACCCGCCTTAGTCCAGGAGAGATTGGCAGCGTCTCTCGCACCTGCGCCAGAAAAGTACAGAGTCCTCTGATGAAGGAACTACGTTGACTTTAGAAATAGGGCCAATCCCCTCCCCTCGCCGCCCTGTGTCTGCAGGCATTTTGTCTTTCACACGCGGCCCTACAGCCGACACTTATAAAGGGAACAGGGAGAAAAGCCCCCTCTGGGTGAGCAAGGAGAGGACCTGGCCCCGTCTATACCCACACACAAGAAGGAAACACACTATGGCAGAGAAGTGCCAGATGCCGACCCCGCGACCCCTTCCAGCCTTCGCATCGGTCATGCGTTATTAAACAGGCATTTACTGACTGTTTACCATGTGCCAAGCACCGTGTTAAACACGGGGTTACAGGAGTGGACATAACATTTAATGGAATTTAAGACGTAATTGGAGCAAAAGACATTAAAGCATAAATAGTTACAGAATTATAAATTGTGATCAGTACTGGGAGGGAAAATTAGTGGGTGCAATGATGAATTAATTTGGGACTGTCAGGAAAGAGACCTCTGAATAAGTGCCTTTTAAGCTGCAGGCATATTAAAGAACCTTAGAGAATGTTCCCTGCCAAGGAAATATTATGCGTGACGTTGTTGGGGCATGAAAGAACTTCGTGTGCTCTAGGAACTAAATGGAAGTCAATGTGGATGGAGTGTAGGGAGCAAGGAGAAACTTCCAAAATACAGCCTGAAATCTGTAATGTGGCCAATAAGAGCCAGCATGGTCTGGCCCTTGTCTCATCTCAGCCCAAGGTCAACTAATAAAGACTATTAAGTAGGATCCTATTTGCATATTTAAGAATCACTCAGGCTGTTTGTGGAGAATAGTTTGGAAAAGGGCAAGAAAGGCTGCTGGAAGGCCATTTGGAGGCAGTTGCATCAGGCAAAGCCAGAAATGATGGCTTGAACTAGTATAATGGGAGTTAGAGACAGAAAGAGGTAGATAATTTCAAGATATGTATAAATTAGAGATGGTATCCAAGAGACTTAATAACAGATTGGTTTGCTGGGAAGGGTCAAGAAAGAGGAATATTAAGGATGACTCCTTAAATAACTAGATGGATTAAGAAGCCATTTACTGATTCACGGAACACAGGAGGAGGAGCAAATGGCTTGGAATATGTTAAATTTGCAATGTCTATAAATGGAGATGTCAAGTAGATTTGGACATGTAGGTCTAAAGTTCAGAAGAAAGGCCTGAACTAACATAGATTTGCTCCTAGATATATACTCAACATAAATGTATTCATATATTCACCGGAAAACATATGTATAAAAATGTTCATGAAATGAATAAATTTTAGAATATTCTCACTCGGCACGATGGCTCACGCCTGTAATCCCAGCACTGTGGGAGGTCGAGGGGGGGGCGGATCACTTGAGGTCGGGAGTTCAAGACCAGCCTAGTCAACATGGTGAAACCCTGTCTCAACTAAAATACAAAACAATTAGCCAGGCGTGGTGGTGGGCATCTGTAATCCCAGCTACTTGGGAGGCTGAGGTAGGAGAACTGCTTAAACTGGGAGGCAGAGGTTGCAGCGAGCCAAGATCACGCCACTGAACTCCAGCCTAGGCAACAGAGCAAGACTCTGTCTCAAAAAAAAAAAAAAACAAAAAGAACATTCACATAATAAAATGCTATACAGGAAGGACAATAATCTACAACTATATGCAAAGCATACATGAATTTTACAATCACAAAAATTGAGTGAAATAAGTCAGACAAAAAATGATTACTATATTACTCCATTTACATAATGTTCAAAATAAGAAATCATATAAGATAATAGAAGTAAAATATTGGTTACCCTTAGGTAACTAATTAGTTACAATTATTAGTGTTAATAATTAGAAAGGAGCAATAAGGGATTACTGGAGTTCTAGTAATGTTCTTATTGATCCAGGTGTTGATTACATGGTGTTTTCAATTAATGAAAATTCACTGGACTAGATATGGTGGCTCACACCTGTAATCCCAGCACAGCACTTTGGGAGGCTGAGGAGGCTGAGGCAGGCAGATTGCTTGAGCTCAGGAGTTCAAGACCAGCCTGGGCAACATGGCCAAACCCTCTCTGAAAAAAAAAAAAATACAAAAATTAGCCAAGCGTGGTGGTGCACACCTGTAGTCCCAGCTACTTGGGGGGCTGAGGTAGGTGGATTGCTTGAGTCCTGGAGGTCGAAATTGCAGTGAGCAATGTTTGTGCCACTGCACTCCACCTGGGCAATGAAGTGAGACCCTGTCTCAAAAAAAAAAAAAGAAAATTCATCAAGCTGTACACTATACTTATCCAATTTTTCAGTATGTATTTTGCTATTGAATAGAAAGTTTATGTTTTTTCCAAAGGTTAGGGGCAATCCAGCCATGAATAAATAAGTGATACTAGACTAGACCTCCCACTACAGTAATAGAAAACTGGACCAAATCTATGAAACAAGTGTTTTCAGGCATTGGACAATTGGCATAGTAAAATTGTGATCTTAGAAGAAAGGAAAACAAGAAAGGAAGAAGAAAGAAATATCCACAGATTTCTTTCTGGAGGTATTTACCTAAGCACAGGATAGAAGAAAGCCAAGCAGGGTTTGTTGAGGACACAGACATTGGAATTAATAGAAATTGAGACAAATGGTATTTGTGGGGCAGAGTGCCAGAGAAAGAGCTCCAGAAATATACATAAGGATTCCTGTGAATCTTTGGTATAACTTTAAGGGTAGACCATATGAGACTGGTAAATAAAATTACTGGGGAAATTTAAGCTGAACAGCTACAAGAACTTGTATAGAGTTTGGAAACATTCAGGCTCTGACTGATTAGAATGGGAAATCTTATTAAAAACCTGCAGCATTTGGTAAAGAGACCCTAAAAAGGCCACACTTTAAAGCTAAATTAGCGCAATACTAAAGACTATTCTAGACCACTCGAACAAAGCTGAAAAAACTGTTCTGCAAGTAAATTAAATGCTTTCTTGAACGAAACTTAACAGTCTTTCAAGAAAGATAACAAAATTCAGGTACTTAACTATGTAATATATGCGATGCCTAGGATCCAATAAAAAAAATTACTACACATGTGAAGAAGCATTAAAACATGAGCCATAAATGGGAGAAGAATCAATCAATAGAAACAGACCCAGAAATGACCAGGATGATGAAATTAGTTTTTGTTTGTTTGTTTGGTTTGTTTTTTTGAGATGGAGTTTCACTCTGTCACCCAGGCTGGAGTGCAGTGGGGCACAATCTCTGCTTACTGCAGTGGGGCACAATCTCTGCTTACTGCAAGCTCCGCCTCCTGGATTCACGCCATTCTCCTGCCTCAGCCTCCAGAGTAGCTGGCACTACAGGCACCCGCCAACACGCCCGGCTAATTTTTTGTATTTTTAATAGAGACGGGGTTTTACCTGTTAGCCAGGATGGTCTTGATCTCCTGACCTTGTGATCCACCCATCTCGGCCTCCCAAAGTGCTGGGGTTACTGGTGTGAGCCACTGCGCCAGGCTGAAATTAGTTTTTAAAGCAGATAAGAACTTCACTTTTCTTCTTTAAATTTTTTTTTTTTTTTTTTTTTTAAGTTTTAGAGGGCATCAGCGCACTGGGGTTACAGGCAGGTAAGATAAGAACTTTAAAGAAGCTATTATAAATATGGCCAAGAACTTAAAGAAACATAAATAATGTGAGAAATGAAAACCATAAAAAGAACCAAATCAAACTTCTAGAGCAGAAAACTACAATATCTGAATGGTAATTTTGCTCCATGGGCTTAACAGCAGATTATACATTGCTGAAGAAAAGATCAGTAAACAAAGTAACAGTGAAAAATAATTATCTACATTAAAGTGCAGAGAGAAAAAAAGTTCAAAATAAAATGAACAGAGCCTTGGTGACCTATGGGTTAATACAAAGTTATCTAACATGTATAATCAGAGACTCAGAAAGAAAGGAGAGGTGATGCAAAATATTTGAAGTATTAATGGCCAAAATTTGATTAAAAAAATATATAAACCCATAGATTCAAGAAAATAAACTAGGCCAGGTACAGTGGCTCACACCTGTATTCCCAGCACTTCGGAAGACCAAGGTGGGTGGGTCACCTGAGGCCAGGAGTTCAAGACCAGCTTGGGCAACATGGTGAAACTTCATCTCTACCAAAAAGTTAAAAATTAGCTGGGCATGGTGGTGCATGCCTGTAATCCCAGCTACTCGGGAGGCTGAGAGAGAAGAATCTCTTGAACTTGGGAGGCAAGATTGCAGTGAGCCGAGATCACGCCATTTACTCCAGCCTGGGTGACAGGGCGAGATTTCGTCTTTAAAAAAAAGTGTATATACACAAAAATTGGCCAGGCATGATGGTGCATGCCTGTAATCCCAGCTACTCAGGAGGCTGAGGCAGGAGAATCACCTAAACCCAAGAAGCGGAGGTTGCAGTGAGCTGAGATCACACCACCGCACTACAGCCTGAGTGACAGAGCAAGATGCTGTCAAAGAAAGAAAGAAAGAAACTAACCGCAAACAGGATAAACACCAAAAAAAGCTACACCAAGGCCTGTTACACTTAAACTACTGAAAACCAATGATCAAAAGAAAATATTAGAAACAACCAGAGAGACATCGAAGCCACCTTGCATATATAGAACAAAGATAAGAGATACTACTGACTTCGCACTTCACATCAGAAAGAAAGAAAGCCAAAATATAATGAAATTAAAAGTTTAAAGTCCTAAAAGTAAAAGCTCTGTCAACTTTGAATTCCATATCTAGGAAAAATTCTTTCAAAAAACAAAAGTGCGGCCAGGCTTGGTGGCTCATGCCTATAATCTCAGAACTTTGGGAGGCCAAGATGGGAGGATTGCTTGAGTCCAGGAGTTCAAGACCAGCATAGGGAACATAGCGGGACTTCGTCTCTACAAAAAGTTAAAAAAAAAAAAAAATCAGCCAAGCATGATGGCACATGCTTGTAGTACCAGCTACTCAGGAGGCTGAGGTGGAAAGATTGCTTGAGCCTGGGAGGTTGAGTCTGAAGTGTGCCAGGATTGTGCCACTACATGCCAGCCTGGGTGACAGAGCAAACTCTGTGTGAGAAGAAAAAAAAAGAGAAAAGAAGTGAAATTAAGATATTTTCAGGTAAACAAAAGATGAGAGAATTTGTTGCTAGCATACCTGAATTATGACAAATGTTGAAGAAAGTTCTTCAGATTGAATGAAAATGAGTCCAGATAGAAACCCAAATTCACTTTGGGAGGCCGAGGCCGGCCGGTCATGAGGTCAGGAGATCGAGATCATCCTGGCTAACACGGTGAAACCCTGTCTCTACTAAAAATACAGAAAATTAGCCAGGCGTGGTGGCAGGCACCTGTAGCCCCAGGTACTCGGGAGGCTGAGTCAGGAGAATGGCGTGAACCCAGGAAGCGGAGCTTCCACCACTGCACTCCAGCCTGGGCGACAGAATGAGACTCTGTCTCAAAAAAAAAAGAAAAGAAAAAGAAAAAGAAAAGAAAGAAAAAAAGAAAAAACTCAAATTCACACAAAAGGAACAGAAAGCACCAGAAAATACGAATATATGAATTAATATAAACATTTTCCTCTTTTGAAAATGTATATAATTAACCACTTAAAGCAAAAGTGGTAACAAATTGTTGTTAAATAAAAATGTTTGTAACAAATTAAGAAGTAAAACATATGTTAATGATATTGTAAGGGAAAGGGGAATGAATATATACTGTTACAAGGTTTTTGGCACCATACATGAAGTGGTGTAACTGTATTTGAAGGTAGAACATAATAAGTTAAAGATACATATTAGGGCCAGTGCAGTGGCTCACACCTGTAATTCCAGCACTTTGGGAGGCTGAGGCAGGTGGATCACCTGAGCTCAGGAGTTCGAGACCAGCCTGGCCAATATGGTGAAACCCCGTCTGTATAAAAATACAAAACAATTAGCTGGGCATGGTGGGTGCCTGTAATCCCAGCTACTTGGGAGGCTGAAGCTGGAGAATCGATTGAACCCGGGAGGTGGAGGCTAAAGTGAGCCTAGATGGTGCCACTGTACTCCAGTGTGGGCAACAGAGTGAGACTGTGTCTCAAAGAAAAAAAAAATAGCCATCTCTACATTATCCTCTACCTACTCTTTTCTCCATATATCATAAATGTCTGATACCTTTGGTCCCATGTCGGATCAGAACGGTCAGGCTTTTATATCCTTGCTTCATAAAGTCACCAGATGTGGATTCCCCCAAGATGGGCATGATATCAAACAAGGTAGCTCTCCAAAGGTGAAGCACATACAAAAAACTATCAGCTGGAGGCTACCTCCTGACTCTCCCTGCGGCTGGGTGACAGGTCCTCCCTTGAAGGAGGACCCAGACAGGGAATTTTCATGTCTACCACAGACATACATTGTTTCTATAGGATTCCCACCAGAAATGCAAAACCGGAAAATAATCACATGGAAACATTAAAGTAACCCAAACTGAAAGACATTTTCATAACAAATTGCCCCATACCCTTCAAAATGTCAATGTTAAAAGATAAAGACTGAGGGTATTTTCCAGATTAAAGGAGACTAAAGAGACACAACAACAAAATGCGATGTAGGATCCTGAATGAGATCCTGGACTAGAGGAAGAAATGGCCATAAAGAACATTATTTGGACAACTGATGATATTTGAACATGGACAGTAAATTAGATAGTAGTACTGTATCAATACTAAATTTATTAATTTTGATCATTTTAATTTTATGTTAGTTAAAATTAAGTTTTAAAATTGAAGCAATGTAGAACTTTAAAAATATTGATTGTATGTGTTGAAATGCTAATATCTTGATATGTGGTTTAAAATATATTATGGTCAATGTTATCTGTTTCCTTTTACTTTTTTAAGGTGGTTACCAGAAAAAAATCACATACGTAGCTTACATTCTACTTTTATTGGACAACACTGTTTTATACCATTACTTTTTCATAATATATAATCACGATTGTTTCTAGCACTCCCTCATCCCGTGGTTTTTTGTTTTTTTTTTTTTGTTTGTTTGTTTTTTGCACTTTGAGATTTCTCTATTGGTATGTGAGCCAGTTTTGTGGAAGGCCTGGGCTTTTAAACTGTGATGTGAGATAAACGGTTAAGACTATGAAGTCACCTTTGTGCAGCCAGTCTGAGGGAGCCCCTTATACTGCCAGGCTCCAGGTGGAGTTGCTAGGGGAGGGAGGTGCAGATGTGTATTTGGGTAGAATTATCTCGGAGTCTTGGGACAGGGTGCTACAGAACCAGGGGAAAAGAGTTGCCAGCAGGAGGGGCTGGAGAGACTGGGGCTGGGATGGAAGCAGGGATTTCTCAACGTTGCATTTGCATCAATAATTTTGCCAATGTGGCATTGTTTCCTTGTCTCTAACACTGCATGTCTAGCGCTGTCCTTAACACATAGGTTATAAATATGATTTTAAAAATTTATAACACATAGGTTATAAATATAATATAAACAACATATTTATATTATGTTATTTTTCTTTCAGATTGGCACCATCTTTGACAGCAATATTTCTAAAACAAAAAAAAAAGAAAGAAAAGTTTCTTATCTGTATCTTGGAAATTCTGAAATAACATTTCCACCATGGTATAAATGGTTTATTATTCAACGTTGTGTTTTAATTAATGCTTCACATACTCAACAAACATTGTGCATCCTCTCTGTGCTGGGCAGTGACAACGGTAAATATGATATGGTCCCTCCTTTAAGGCACTCACAGGATGGGGAGAGAAACATGTATAAAGACAATGACAACTGCCATGGTCTGAATGTGTCTTCCAAAATTCATATGTTGAAACTAAATTGCCAATGTAATAGCATTAAGAGGTGGGGCCTGTAGGAGGTAATCAAATCATGAAGGCCCTCATAAAAGGGATTGAGGGAGTGGGTTTGTGCTCCTCCATGTGAGACACGGCATTTGTCCCCTCTAGAGGATGCAGCAACATGGTGCCATCTTGGAAGCAGAGATCAGGCCCTTCCCAGATACCAAACCTGCTGGTGCCTTGATCTCAGACTTCCCAGTTTCCAGAACTGTGAGAACTAAGTTTCTGTTGTTATAAATTACCCAGTCTGAGATACTTTGCAATAGCTGCACAAATAGACTAAGACAGCAGCCAAACGAGACAGATGCCAATAAAATTTGACCAAATGGCTCTGGGAGGATTCCAAAGGGACGGAGCTAGAGAGAAACATGGAACACTTTTTACAAAAAGAGGTGATATTTGAGAATTACAGGAAGAATAATCACTTATCAGGTAGACTGTGGCAAGTCATGGAGAAGAGAATCCATAGTGGTAAAGCACAAGCACTATTTAGGGAACTGCAAGTGGTCTGCTATTGCTAGAAGTGTAGATAGGAAATGAAGCCAAAGGAAAGGCCAGGCTCCAAAGAGCTGATATGCCAAGTTGCCAAGTTTGATTTTCTCCTGCACACAATGGGAAGACACCAATGGATTTTCAGCAGAGGAATAAGAAGACTGGGTTGGGGCCGGGCGCGGTGGCTCAAGCCTGTAATCCCAGCACTTTGGGAGGCCGAGACCGGCGGATCATGAGGTCAGGAGTTCGAGACCATCCTAGCTAACATGGTGAAACCCCGTCTCTACTAAAAAATACAAAAAAACTAGCCGGGCGAGGTGGCGGGCGCCTGTAGTCCCAGCTACTCGGGAGGCTGAGGCAGGAGAATGGCGTAAACCCGGGAGGCGGAGCTTGCAGTGAGCTGAGATCCAGCCACTGCACTCCAGCCTGGGCGACAGAGCGAGACTCCGTCTCAAAAAAAAAAAAAAAAAAAAAGAAGACTGGGTTAGTATTTCTAAAATAAGCAATTCTATAATTGTTAAAAAATTAACCATAAAACAGTTATAAGATAGCTATAAGAAAATAAAGATGGATTTGGCTTTGGGAGAAAGAAGAGTTTCTAAGCATGAAAGCAATGAAGAAACCACAAATAAAAAGATAATAGACCAGACTGACAAGTATAAAACATCTGTACATAAAAAAAATGAGTGAAATTAATATTCCAACCAAAAATTGAGAGAAATATATGCTATATATGACAAAGAATGCCCATATATAATAAGAAAATGAGGAACACTCCCATTGCAGATAGGCAATAAGCCTAAGAAAACAATTTGCAAAACAAACATTTAAATTATAATTAAAGGGGAAAAGTGAAATATCCTGCCTTTCTAGTATTAATGGAAGTTGTATTTCATTTTGGAGTAAGCAAGTAGTTCCAGTTGAGAAAGGAAAGCTCTACTTAAAAGACTAATGGGAAATAAATACAGGAGAAGGAGTGATAGAATTAGAAAATAATCATTTTCGACCCCAAATGAAAATAGTGATTTAGACAGAAATTAAGTATTGGTGGTAAAGTCATTAGGTGAATAGTAGATGAAAAGTGACCCCTCAACTTTTCTTCAGTCTTTCTTTTAGTTAGTGAATAGTTTTTTATACACAGCTTTTTCAAAAAATGAGATCATATTCTACATATTGTTCTATAACTTGTTTTTAATGACTTAACAAAATTTTACGGAACGTCCCCCCTTTTTATCCATCAGAATGCGTGGGTTTACTTCATTCTTTTTAACAATGGGAGACGGTAATGAGGATGTACCACAAGTTATTGAGTCATTTTCTATTAGCAGATGTTTAGGTGTCCTTTTCATGCCATTACAAACAGCACTGTCACCAACACCGTCATATATGCATCTTTACTTAGTGTGTTTAGGTAGAACAGATTCTTTGGAGTGGGATTTCTCTGTCAAAGGTTTAAACTTTTTCTCCCCAAATTCCTATACTATATTAACTTGTACTCTCACCAATAATGTGCTTGTTTCCTCACACCCACACCAAAACTAGACTTGTATCATCAGACTGTTTTTATTTTTATTTTTTTCGTTTGAGACAGAGTCTCGCTGTGTTGCCTGGGCTGGAGTGCAATGGTGCAATCTCGGCTCACTGCAACTTCCACCTCCCAGGTTCAAGCGATTCTCCCAAGTAGCTGGGATTACAGGTGCCCGCCTCATGCCTGGCTAATTTTTGCTT
>NW_016816842.1:2564217-2578938 GCF_001698545.2 Rhinopithecus bieti
GTCTCGATCTCCTGACCTCGTGATCCGCACGTCTCGGCCTCCCAAAGTGCTGGGATTACAGGCTTGAGCCACCGCGCCCGGCCAATTTTTGCATTTTTAATAGAGACGAGGTTTCACCATATTGGCCAGGCTGGTCTCAAACTCCTGACCTCAAGTGATCTGCCCACCTCGGCCTCCAAAGTGCTGAGATTACAAGCGTGAACCACCATGCCCGGCCTTGCTTGCAATTTTTATGTTACTAATGAGATTGACATTTTTAATTGTTTCTTGACCAAATGTGTGGAATCTTTTGTAAATTACCTATTAATCTGTCCCTTTGCCTAAACAATATATGAATGCTATTATTAATTTGATAGAATCTTAGATTTAAAGTGGCTTCCTAAAATATTACAAATTCTGTTAACTAAGGATAAAATGTTTCAGGCTTCACCTGAAACAAAGATTATCATTTCTTAGACTCTTGTTTTGAATGTTTGCTTATTTGGATCCCAAAGTCCAAAAACCTGGTTGATGTTCTCCTCTTTTTAAAAAATAGAATCTCGTGTCATACTTTGCAGATAGTTATATTATCATAATTTTCCAGATGGAGAATCAGAGCACGAAGTATTGTACTTAGAGTCACAGAATGATTCACTAGCAGACATGCATCCAAAATCCATTGCTCCATCTTATTTTTCAATTATGTGCCCCACACTTTCCTCCAATTCACTCCTCACCACAGTCTCATTTACTGGAATAAAGAGCCAGTTAGTATTCATAGGTTTTATTCAAACACATAAATATGTAAGTTCATGAAAAAGTGAAATGATTGCACCTAGGCTATAAATTATTTCTTGTTCATGTTTACAAATGAGGTTTTAATTACTGTATACTTCTTGGCCATAGGAAAAATGACTTAGGAATAATTTTCCTGCAACCAAAATTTAGTAAGAAATATGTTTTAGTACAGTGGTGTTTGTGCAGAGAGAGAAACCTCAATGTGACATTCCGGCTGTAGTTTAAGAAAAAAAAAAAAAAAGGTAAGCTGCAAGGAAAGGACTTTAAACTTTTATTATGGGAGAGGGTTTTAAGTGGGGGATGTTCTTCCGATCCAAAATATGGTTTCCCTAACTGCTATAAATATATAGAAGTTAGGGTGAAGAAGCAGTCACTTCTTCACCGCCTCCATATGGCAGTGACCTTGTAGGACAGATGGAGTGGACAGAAAAGCCTATTTCTCAGAAATGAGGAGTTGGCTGTGTGGTACAGTAATACTTTCTCTTTCACTATTTTCCGGGGACTACGAGATGTTGTTATTAATACTGACAAAAATCATTTTAAAATAACTGCTCCTGTTTGTTTATTGTGTGCTAATTACTTTGTACTTGTTGAGTTCTCCTAGCAGCCTTATGTTTTCAGTATCTTTTATTTTATTTATTTTACAGGACTAAGCCCCAAAAAACTTGGGCAATTTCCCACAGCAAGTAAAAGTAAGAGTCAACATTCCCATCAAGACCTGCCCGCTCACATGCAGCTCTGTTCTCCAAGATGCTTTGCTGCCACATCCATTTGGGAGTTCTGGGATGGTGAAGGCAGAGGGAGGTGCCCTTGGGGCACCTCATATGTCTTAGAGATCCAGCCCAGGTCAAATCTGTTTCTTGGCTTTGCAAGTTCAGAAAGCCAATGTTCTGAGCTGGTCCATCCAGAAATGGGGTAAAGCACTGGGCTAGCGGCACGGAAAATGTGGGTACAGACAAAATCCCCAGGACTGTGGAGGGGTGAGGAGTCAGAGGCCAGGGAAGCCACAGAGGTGGGGAGATGGGAAATACAAAGAGCACGCCACAGCAGATGTCTGGTCCATTCCAGCCATCACAGCAGTAGGCTGGAAGCCACATCATGGAATGGTCAGGGTTCCCCAGAAGCCAGCCAAATGGTAACCAGGAATCTTGAGGAACTAAAGCAGCAGAAAGGCCTCTGGGAGCCTTGCCTCCTCTCACTGTGCGAGACCAACCTGTGTGCGTCTGGAGGCTCGCTGGGAGATCAGGGCAGACCTTGGGCTAGGGATGCAGGAGCACAGGGCAGGCACAGCTGTTGGACATGCATTGACTGACCCAGCCAAGCAACCCTACTAGAAATGAAGCTGCAGGTTACTTCGCCACCACAACCAATTAACCCTTTGGGTTTAAGTTTTTGGTTCACATTCCTGAAAGGATCAGTCTATTAATTACGTGCCAACTCATTCCCATTTAGCCACAGTGGATTGGAACATGTGACCAAAGGAGTCAGCCAGCAACCTACTAGATTCTCTCCTGAGTTTTACCTAAGAAACAGAGAATGAGTGAGTCAGATGGTATGGGCATGGAGCTGCAAGCTCATGTGGAGAGCTGGCCGGAGAGCCGGTGAAGTGCCATTTGTGGCCCAAATTACAGGGGAGTGGACATTTAGAACACAGCAAAGGAAGCCAAAGAGAAATAAATAAAATTATATATCTCTGGGGAGAGAGAGAGAGAAAAAAAGAGAGAGAGAAATCTCATTTTATGGTTTTCAATGAAGACAGGCTATTTCCCATAATTAACTCTCTGCGAAATTCCCCCCAGTGTTGATAACAAACCCTCTTTTTATTTGAGTTTCTGAGAGTGGATTGCTTTTCTTACCAACAATTTCTGATCCAGAAATTCATAAATTTCTGATTTATGAATAAGAATGCCATTATATTCATGAACAATGGGATGCTCCTTTCCGAGGAGAATTTTGCCCACACACATGGAAAATGTAATGAGTAATCCAAATGTCACTTTGTGAGCAGAGTTGTCAGAACCCAGGATGTTGGATCATCTCATAAGTTTGGTTCAGACTGAGGCAGCAACTGGAGAATACTGTTTCCTGAGGAAGCAGAGAGAAAGGAACAATTATTGAATATCTACAGAGAGACCCTTAGATGTTGCATATGGGTTATATCATTTACATCTCACAACTCTTCAGGCATGGTAGCTCACTCCTGTAATCCCAGGACTCTGGGAGCCGAGGTGGGCAGATCGCTTGAGCCCAAGAGTTTGAGACCAGCTTAAGCAAGATGGTGAGACTCTGCCTCTACAAAAAAGTACAAAACACAAAAAATTAGCCAGGCGTGGTAGCGTGCGCCTGTGTTCTGTTACCCAGGAGGCCGAAGTGGGAGGATCACCTGAGGCCAGTAAGTCAAGACTGCAGTGAGCTATGATCGTGCCACTGCACTCCAGCCTCAGCGACAGAGTGAGACCGTGTCTCTAAAAACATAATAATAATAATAAAAATCCTATTATTTTATTGTAGAAGAATCTGAGGCTATAAGAAGTTAACAAAACTGCCCAAGGACACAAAACTAGGAAGCCTCACAGCTGGAAATCAAAGTCTTCCTCTTCCTCTCAGGTACTCTGTCTCCTAGGGACTAAATGCTAACAGCAACTCACCACAGCCTTTATCCCACTGAGTAGTGATGGTCAATTTTTGTATCAGCGTGGATGGGCCACTGGGCACAGTGGCTTACACCTATAATCCCAGCACTTTGAGAGGCTGAGATGGGAGGATCACTTGAGTCCAGGAAGAGACCAGCCTAAGCAACATAAGGAGACTCCTGTCTCTACAAAAAAAACTTAAAAAAAAAAGTCATCTAGCTACTCGGGAGGCTGAGAGGCAGGAGGATCACTTGGGCCCAGGAGTTCAAGGCTGCAGTGAGCTGATTGCACCACTGTACTCCACCCTGGGTGACAAAGCCAGAACTGGTCTCTAAAAAGGCAAAACAGTGGGATCTCAAAATCAAAACGATTGAACTCATGGATATAGAGAGTAGAAGGATGGTTACCAGAGGCTGGGAAGGGTAGTGGGGGGCTGAGGGGAACGTGGAGATGATTAATGGGTACAAAAAATAGAAAGAATGAATAAGACCTACTATTTGATAGCACAACGGGTTAGTAATAACTTAGTTGTATATTTTACAATAAACAGTGTAATTGAATTGTTCATAAAAGATAAATGCTTGAGGGTATGGGTATCCCATTCTTCATAATGTGCTTATTTCACATTGCATGCCTGTATCAAAATATCTTATGTACTCCCAAAATACATATACCTACTATGTACCCACAAAAATAAAAAAATAAAATAAATAAGCAAAACAAAATAAAACAAAAACATGGCTGGACTACGGTGCCCAGATATTTGGTGAAACATTATACTGGATGTTTCGTGAGGGTGACATTAACATTTTGGGTGACATTAATATTTAACATTAGTCATCTGCTTGGAGTCAAGCAGACTGCCCTCCATAATGTGGGTGGGCCTCATCCAATCAGTTGAAAGCTGGAATAGAGCAAAGTCTGGCCTTCCCCATGCAAAAAGGAATTCTGCTGGCAGACGGCCTTCAGACTCGAGCTGCAGCACCCATGCTCTCCACTCTCCTGGTTTCCTAGCCAGGGGTCACCAACCTCCCGGCCATGGACCGGTACCAGTCCGTGGCCTGTTAGAAACTGGGCCACACAGCAGGAGGTGAGCAAGAGCATTCCTGCCTGAGCTCCGCCTCCTATTAGGTCAGTGGTGGCATCAGATTCTCATAGGCGCGCATGTGAACCGCGCATGCGAACTGCGCATGTGAGGGATCTAGGTCGCTGCAGTCCTTATGAGAATCGTGCCCGCCACCCCATCCATGGAAAAACTGTGTTCCATGAAACCAGTTCCTGGTGCCAAAAAGGTTGGGGACCGATGTACTAGCCCATGCTGCAGATTTCTGATTGACCAGCCTCTATAACCTCATGAGCCGATTCCTTAAAGTAAATCTCTCTATAAATACACACAGGCTATTGGTTCCATTTGTGGGGTGAACCCTGACTAATACAGGCAGTGATGAATAACTACTACTGGCACTTTTTTTTTAAGTCTGTATAAGTTAGGGCCATTACTTCTGACACCTCAGGCTTATAGAAAAGAACATTCAGAACCACAAAATAGAATACATCTGTTGCAAAAACTCCCCTCCCTTGTCTATTAAATTAATTAATTAATTTATTTATTTTTTGAGATGGAGTTTTGCCCTTGTCACCCAGGCTGGAGTGCAGTGGAGTGATCTCGGTTCACGGCAACCTCCACCTCCTGGGTTCAAGCAATTCTCCTGCCTCAGCCTCCCAAGTAGCTGGAATTACAGGCATGCACTGCCAAGCCCAGGTAATTTTTTTTTTTTTTTTTTTTGAGACAGAGTCTCGCTCTGTTGCCAGGTTGGGTGCAGTGGCGGGATCTCGGGTCACTGTAACCTCCACCTCCCAGGTTCAAGCAATTCTCAGGCTTCAGCCTCCCAAGTAGCTGGGACCATAGGTGTGCGCCACCACCCCCAACTAATTTTTTTGTATTTTAGTAGAGATGGGGTTTCACCATGGTGGCCAGGATGGTCTCGATCTCCTGATCTGGTGATCCACCCACCTTGGCCTCCCAAAGTGTTGGAATTACGGGCATGACCCACCACACTCAGCCAAATTTTTGTATTTTCAATAGAGACGGGGTTTTGCCATGTCAGCCAGGCTGGTCTCACCTCGGCCTCCCAAAGTGCTGGGATTACAGGCATGAGCCACCGGGCCCAGCATATTAAATTTCATTAGATTGCATTTTCGAGTAACTTTCTTGACCTTGTCTTCAGATTCCAGCTTAGCTCAGTGTTTCAAGTAGTGGGAATATATAAATTAACTAGGATATTACTCATCATACTTTAACACCAGCAATAATAAGTACTGATTCTGGGCCTACATTCTTCAGCACAATCACAAATCTCCATAACCTCCATCCGCACACAAGTGTCATTGATACCTGCAAGTGCCAGAGAGGAGATGCTAATTTGAAAACTTTTATTGGCTGTAATTTGTTTGAAGGTGGTGAACTGAATCACAAATCAAGCTGAAGTTGTGCTTTAATATTCTTCATTAGTATACAGAGTTATTGGAAAGATGTAGGGAGGGTGAGTCAAGGATGAAATCTCAGATTATTCAGTCAATTATGCATATTCTGTTTTGGAACACTTTTCTCATTTCAGGCAACCAGTAATTCTTTTGGAGGGAAGGGGAAGAGCAAATGGACAGTATTTACTAAAGTTGCATTTTGAACCTTGTGCCAATGACAAGGATACTGTTTAGATAAATACTCATATTTTAATAAAATAAAATTAGGAATAATAATAAAAAAATACAAGTTCCATACATTTAGAAATGAAAAGGGGCCAGGCACAGTGGCTCATGAGTGTAATCACAGTACTTTGGGAGGCCAAGGTGGGAGAGTCGCTTATGCCCAGGAATTCTAGACCAGCCTGAGCAACATAGTGAGACCCCATCTTGAAAGGAAGGAAGGAAGAAAGGAAGGAAGGAAGGAAGGAAGGAAGGAAAGAAAGAGAAAGAGAGAGAGAGAGAAAGACCAAAAGAGAAAGAAAAGGAAAGGAAGGAAAGAAAAAGGAAAGGAAAGGAAAGGAAGGAAGGAAGGAAGGAAGGAAGGAAGGAAGGAAGGAAAAGGCATACTAACAAATAATCTGTGAGTTGAAGAAATAGAACCCTTAAAATTATACAGTGAAAGCACTGCATACTAAAACTTAAGTGATGCAAATAGAAGTAGAAAAAATAGCTACATTCTTGTGACTGTCTATATTAGACACGAGATAGCAAATTAATGAGCAAAGTATTCAATTCAAGAACTTAGAAAAAGAGTAATAGAATGAATTAAAAATAATAGAAGGGGCCGGGCGCAGTGGCTCAAGCCTGTAATCCCAGTGCTTTGGGAGGCTGAGGCGGGTGGATCACCTGAGGTCAGGAGTTCGAGACCAGCCTGACCAACATGGAGAAACCCGTCCCTACTAAAAATACAAAATTAGCTGGGCACAGTGGCACATGCCTGTAATCCCAGCTTCTCCAGCTGAGGCAGGAGAATCACTTGAACCTGGGAGGCAGAGGTTGCGGTGAGCCGAGATCGTGCCATTGCACTCCAGCCTCGGCAACAAGAGCAAAACTCCGCCTCAATAAATAAATAAATAAATAAATAAATAAATAAATAAATAATAATGGAAGAAAAAATGAAGATGAAACCAGAAATTACTGAAAGTAGAAAGTAAATAATGGGATGATTACCAAAACCAAAACAGATTATTTGAAAGGTAAAAGGACAAAGCTCTTTTAGCTCTCAACGAAAGGAGAAAACAGAGTAAGAGATCCACAAATAAATAAAGCTAGTTAGTTATAAAAAGGTTGATGATATAACTATAAACCTAGCAGAGAATTCAAAACGTATTGGGGGATTATATAAATGAATGTCATGCCAAATTCTGAAAACATAGTTGAAATGGAAAACTTTTGAGAAAAAATATACATTACTAAAACTTTCAGAGAAGGGATAGAAAATTTAAGTAGACCAATAACTATTTAAACATTGAATCAGTCATCAAAATTGACTCCCCAAAAGGCATCAGGCCTAGATTAAAAAAAAAACAAAACTTTTTATTTTGAAATAATCTTAGACTTAGAGAAAAGTTGCAAAAATAGCATGGAGAGTTCTTGTGTGATCTTCACCCGGCTTCCCCTACTGTTAACAGCTTACACAACTATAGTACAGTTATCAAAACCTGGAAACTAACATTGGTACTGTAACAAAAAGACTAAAAACTTACATAGTTTTGCTAGTTTGCCCATGAATGTCCTCTTTCTGTTTTGGTATTCAATCCAGTATCTTGGGTTGCATTTAGTTATATGTCTCCTTAGATTCTTCCAATCTGTGACATTTCCTTGCTCTTTTCTTGTTTTTCATGACTCTCATACTTCTGAAAAGCACTGCTAACTTATTTTGTAAAATGTCCCTCATTCGGGTTTCTCTGGTGTTTTCTTATGATTGGATTAAGCTTATGCATTTGTGGCAAGAATATTATGTTTGGTCATTCTCAATGCATCCTACATGAAGAGGGTACATGATGTTAGATTCTCATAACCGATAACATTATTTATTACTGCTGGAAACAAATCTGGCCCTTAAAGCCTTCTTGATGGCTGCAGGAAGGGGCACTCATCATGTCCTTTTGCTGTAAGAAGAAGAGAACCTTAACCTTAAGGTCAAGGGATCCAGTTTTTTGTTTTTTAACCTTAAGTGCGGAGAGTTCATCATAATCATTTCAAGAGTTCCTGAATTCATAGCAAATTATCATGATCAGTCCATTAAATCCCCTCTCTTGCTTTATATCATTTTTAAGCCCAATGCTATTCATATTACTTGAAATGCATCAGTATACACAATGACATCACATATTCATAAGGACATTCATATACTTACGGACACATCTCACACATTGGCAAGGGAGATGCACATGGGGAATGTAAATTAAAAAAAAAAAAATAAGCCAAGAGAGGGGCTTACCTGCCCTGGCAGTGCTAATCACGTCCCCAGGTTGGAAGGATGATGAGAGCAGCTCTCTGGAGAGGTGGTCCACGGAGGTGGGAGCCAGGCAAAAATGATGGGCAGAAACCACGGAGGGTCTATCCAGACCTACAAACAACACCATGAGGCCACAGGGAATTTGCTGGACATGCAGAGAACTTTCCAGGTCTGTCTGCCCTTCTGTCCACTTTAAGTGTCCAGTGTTAACACACTCAGACCCTGGTACCTGGGTAGCTTCACGTGGAGTCACCTGGCAATTCCTTAGGTTCCTAGAAATATGAACAGCCAGAGTCTGACTGAATTTTGTCACTGATTTATTTCAGGATTGATATAAAAAGTAAATTGTTCTCCTTAGAATGGTGTTCTCCTAACATATCCCATCGGGAAAATGTTCTCTTTTCCTGTGGCCAAACACTATGAAGATTGTAGATTTCACAGAAGGACGAGAACTGAGGGCCATGTCCTGGGCAGTCCTGGCCACATGCTTAAGTGATGGGGCTTGTCTGTGGATTGTCCTTGTTAGAAAGATGGATGCAACTGCAGTGCTGGTCACCAATGCTGGTGACACACAGCCTTATCCAAAGAGATACATTAAGAACTTAGTGCTTGCATTCCCCCAAAGCGATCCCAACCTCTTTCTGGAGGAACTGGTTAATTATGATATAATCAGACAATGTAGTATTTTGCACCCATGGAAAATCCTGCTTTTGAAGCATTCTTATTGACACAGGAAAATGTTAATGTCACTTCCAGTCAAATAATATTTAGGGGGTGTCTTTGCACAGAACGTGAACTGATTAGAGCTGAGCAGAAGGACAAACAAGTCACATAAGAACCTACTGAAAATAAAAGGACGCTGGTAATAAGAACTATTTTCCATACCATAGCTGATTGGTTTGCTTTTCAGACCTCCTGAGCCACAAGAGATCACCTTTGAACCACGGAGCGCAAGAGCCTGGGTCCTCACAAAATGCTAGGTGATTGCAGTAGCAGAGGAGATCATGAGGGTATTTGCTAGCCAGACATTGTGCAGGGGCTAAGCCTTCCCATCTCCTCATGGCCCCTAGTCCCAAGGTCATCGTGGAAGCACAGTCCCTAGACCCTCATCTACGGATTGAAGAGTAGTAGGAAAACTAGATTTGGGGGTATTTGGACATTTAGAGCACAATAAATCCATACAGCCTGTGCGGTCCTCATTTTTACCCCAAGGGAGGGATGCAGGGACTTGGATGCTGTGCTATCCCTGAGGCCAAAAGGCACCCCCCCACCACAGTAGGAGCAGTCTCCTGCGTGCAGCTGGACCCACAGACCCTCCACCAGTTCCTATTTCAGGACACCCTCATCCAATAGGGATATGATTTTTTTTAATATTCATAAATCCTCTTAATCCTGAGAAGGGTTTGACTGTGCATTGAGCTCCTGAGAACAAGATTGCAAAATACCTATTTTTATTTTTATTCTTTTAGTGACAGAGTCTGGCCTGTCACCCAGGCTGGAGAGCAGTGGCACGATCATAGTTCACTGCAACCTCGAACTCCTTGGTGCAAGTGATCTTCCTGTGCCTTCCTACAGGCACACACCACCATGCCTGGCTAATGTATTGTTTATTCAAATTTTTTTTTTTTTTTTTTTTTTTTTTGGTAGAGACAGGGTCTTGCTATGTTGACTGAGCTGGTTTTGAACTTCTGGTCTCAAGTGATCCTCCTGCCTCAGCTTCCCAAATTGTTGGGATTACAAGGGCAATCCACTATGCCCAGCCAGGATTGGAAAATATCTATAAAGCATGAGTCCAATTATTTTTATATCTAAGCATCCAGATACACCTGGAAGAATCATAGAAGAAAGTAGGCCAACAGCTCTCCCTGCCCCCCATACCATATGTGATGGTTTTAAGGAAAGTTAAAATGTTTCCTTAACAGCTTTATTGAGATATAATTGATATTGAACTTTGTTTTAAGCAAACCGAAAATGAACTTAGGAGTTACTTTTTTAAACTTAGGGGTGTGAGAAAATGAAATAAAAGGCATCCATATTGGAATGGAAAAAGAAAAACTATCTCTATTTGCAAATGACATGATCTTATGTATAGAAAATCCTAAGAAATCCACTAAAAAAACTACTAGAACTAATAACCAAGTTCAGCAAGGTTGCAGGATATAAGCACAATATACAGAAATCAATAATATTTCTATATAGTAGCTAAGAACAATCCAAAAATAAAAATTTTAAAATTCCATTTACAATATAATCAAAAAGAATAAAATATTTAGGAGTAAATCTAATAAAAGCAATGGAAAATTTATACTCTGTAAACTACAAAATACTGTTGAAAAATGTTACAAGTTTTTTTTTTTTTTTTTTTTTTTTTTTTTTTTTTTTTAGCATGCACCCTGTCACCCAGGCTGCAGTGCAGTGATGCAACCTTGGCTCACTGCAAACTCCACCTCCTGGGTTCAAGCAATTCTCCTGCCTCAGCCTCCTGAGTAGCTGAGATTACAGGCCTGCACCACCATGCCTGACTAATTTTTGTATTTTTTTTCAGTAAAGACGGGTTTTCGCCATGTTGGCTAGACTAGTCTTGAACTCCTGACCTCAAGTGATCCACCTGCTTTGGCCTCCCAAAGTGCTGGGTTTACAGGTGTGAACCATTGTGCCTGGCCAGAAGATTTAAATAAATGGGCAAATATTTCATGTTCATGGATCAGAAGACTAAACATTGTTAAGATGGCAATACTCACCAAATTGACCTATAGATTTAACACAATCTGTGTCAATGTACTCTTCCCCCTACCAGCTGAACTTATTTGCAGAAATGGGCAAGATAGTTCTAATATTCACTTGGAAACTCAAGGGACCTAGAACAGCTAAAACAAAATTGAAAAAGAACAAAGTTGTAGGACTCAAACTTGTGATTTCAAAACCTACGAATCTATAGTAATCAAGATGTGAGGTACTAGCATTAAAATAGACATATAGATCAATGCAATAGAACTGAGAATCCAGAAATCTTCTTATTTACAGTCAATTGATTTTCAACAAGAGTGTCAAAACAATTTAAAAAGTGGAAGAATCATCTTTTCAACAAATGGTGCTGGGACAACTAGACATTCACATGCCAAAGAATGAACTTGGACTCCCAATTTGTTAAAAATTGATCAAAGACCTAAATTTAAGAGCTAAAACTAGAAAATTCTTAGAAGAAAATAAAGAAGTAAATCTCCATGACTTTGGATTTGGCAATGTTTTTGAGATATGACACCAAAATCATGAACAACGAAAGAAAAAATAAATAGGACTTTATCAAAATGTAAAACCTTTTTTACTTCAAAGGACACTATCCAGAAAGTGAAACAACAACACAGAGAATGGAAGAAAATAGTTGCAAATCATGTATTTGATAAGAGACGTCTATCTAGAACATAAAAAGGACTCTTACATATCGACAAATAATCCAATTAAAAAGTGGGCAAAGAATCTCAATTGACATTTGTTCAAAGAAGATATACAAATATACTAGTACATGAAAAGATGCTCAACATAACCAACCATCAGGGA
Source organism: Rhinopithecus bieti (assembly GCF_001698545.2). Taxonomy (NCBI): domain Eukaryota; kingdom Metazoa; phylum Chordata; class Mammalia; order Primates; family Cercopithecidae; genus Rhinopithecus; species Rhinopithecus bieti. The sequence continues at coordinate 2,576,173 of NW_016816842.1, forward strand.
AATGCAAGTCAAAACTACAATGAGATGCTATTTCACACCCACTATAATAGCTTTAATTAAAAAGCCAGCTAATAACAAGTATTAGAATACGGAGAAAGCAAAACACCTGTATATCATGCTGCATAGATGGTGGGAATGTAGAATGGTGTTATCTACTTTAGACGCCTGTAATCCCAGCACTTTGGGAGGCCGAGGCGGGTGGATCACCTGTGGCCAGGAGTTTGAGACTAGCCTGGTCAACATGGCGAAAACCCATCTCTACTAAAAATACAAAAATTAACCAGGCGTGGTGGCACTCGTCTGTAATCCCAGCTACTCGGGAGGCTGAGGCAGAAGAGTCGCTGGAACCTGGGAGGCAGAGGTTGCAGTGAGCCAGGATTGCACCACTCCACTCCACCTTGGGTGACAGAATGAGACTCCATGTCAGAAAAAAAAAAAAAAAAAGAAAATAGTCTGGCAGTTCCTCCAAATGTAAACATAGGTTACCATTTGAGCCAGTAATTCCACTTGTTAAAAAATAAACTGAATAACATTAAAATTTTAACGAGTTTCTTTGAGCATTCAGCAATTCAGGAATCTGGCCACACCATAACACAAGCAGTTCAGTGAAGGAATATGAGGGGAAATTTTTATAAGGTGTTTGTGGAAGCAAGACAAAGAGAAATTTGATTGGTTAAAGTGGAAAGTCCCTAGCTGGCAGTTACTTGGTTTCTGATTGGTTAAGCTTAAGTTTTGTTTTATTGTTGACACTGAGTTGCGTTTTGGTTTGCTTATATAGGAACCCCACATGCTAGAGCAATCTCAGCCTAATGGCCTCCCAATTAATTATATTAACACATTCCTAGGTATATACCCAAGAGAAATGAAAACATATCTTCACACAAAAATTTGCCCATTAATATTTATATCAGCATTACTCATAATAGCAAAAAAAGTGGAAAAAACCCAATGTCCATCAACTGATGGATAAATAAAATATAATATACCAATACAATGGAATATTATTTGTTATGAAAAGGAGTGATGAACTTATATATGCTACAACATCGATGAAACTGCAAAACATTATTCTAAATGAAAGAAGTCAGTCACAAAAGACCACATATCGTATGACCCCATTTATATGAAATGTGCAGAATAGGCAAATCTATAAAGACAGGAATAAGATTAGTGATTGCTTAGGACTGGAAGGTGGGGTTAGGAGACTGGAGGATGATAGCTACGGGGTAGAGAGTTTCTTTTTGGGGGTGGTGAAAATGTTATAAAGTTGATTATAGTGATGATCACACAACTTTGTGAAACACCATTGGATTGCACACTTTTTTATTTATTATTTTTCCCATCTCCCTTTCCTGGTATAATTGCACATTTTTTTTTTTTTTTTTTTCCCCCTCCCCTTTTCCGTTTAAATTTCCCTTTTTTTTTTTTTTTTTTTTTTTTTTTTTTTGACAGGGTCTCGCACTGTCTCCTGGGCTGGAGTGCAATGGTGCAATCTCAGCTCACTGCAACCTTTGCCTCCCGAGTTCAAGCGATTCTCCTGCCTCAGCCTCCTGAGTAGCTGGGATTACAGATGCCAACCATCATACTCAGCTAATTGTTTGTATTTTTAGTAGAGACGGGGTTTCACTATGTTGGCCAGGCTGGTCTTGAACTCCTGACCTTGTGATCTGCCCGGCTCGGCCTCCTAAAGTGCTGAGATTACAGGTGTGAACCATCACGCCCAGCCTAATTGCACACTTTTAAAGAATCAATTGTAGAGTATGTGATAATAAAGCTGTTTAAAAAAGTAGGGACTAGTTACTTTAAAAAGAGTCCTTACCTTAAAATAATTTACAACAGAATTCCCTTAACTGGCAGACTTAATAAGTGCATTTTAAAATATAATTCAATTACCACATATTTAAGGCAGGAATTGCTATAAGAAGTGTGGGATACACATGTGGGTGAAATTCACTCACCTGCTGTAACAAGGCATCTGTGAAAAAGATGTCACTTCTTTAATTCAGTCAACCCCATGTATGGAAACAAAATAAAATACAAGGTGTAGTCATATACTTTTTCATAAATGCCATCTCCCAAGGAGAATGCCACATCCTCTAAAAAAAGAATGTCCGGTGTGTGTGTAAAGCATATATTTTAGCAGTTGTTTCAATGCGGCTCCTCAAGCTGGATCCATACTCTTGGAGCAATCTTCCTTCCTGCCAAACCTTGAGCAGGACACAGAGGCCTGGCTGAGCTCAGAGCCACTCAGAGTAAGCTGAGACCCCAGTTCTGGTGACAGGTGAAATCAGACAAAGGATTTGGCTTGAAGGTTTCCTGAAAATTCATTCCACTCTGGGACACTTTATGCCTTTCCTGGGACATTGACTGGAAGTTACCAAGTCTAAGTAAATAATGAACTGAATATATTTGTATAAGCATGTAAGGAAGAGATGAACCACAGGCCTGTGTCTCCCTTGAGAGTCTAACACAAGGAATTCGTGGCCCATGAGAGTTTTGTAAGAAAGAAATAGATCAGATACTGCATAAGACAGTCCGGAACTGCAGGGTCAGGGGACAAGCCACTCAGACCCCTAAGTAATCATCGTTTTTTGTTTTTTTTTTTTTTTTTTTAGGCAGGGTCTCGCTCTGTTGCCTGGGTTGGAGTACAGAGGCACAATCTCAGCTCACTGAAACCTCTGACTCCTGAGTTCAAGTGATTTTCCTGCCTCAGTCTCCTGAGTAGCTGGGATTACAGGTGCGTGCCACCATGCCTGTCTAATTTTT
>NW_016816842.1:2582834-2738666 GCF_001698545.2 Rhinopithecus bieti
ACTCCAGCCTGGGTGACAGAGCGAGACTCCGTCTCAAAAAAAAAAAAAATAAATAAATAAATAGTAGCTTTATTTAGCTACTAAATAAAGCTATTACTATTTAAGAGTAGTAGCACTTATTATGTATTATTTAAATACTATTTAATTGCTGTTACTGCTATTACACCTATGTTTATAGCAGTTGCATCGACACTATTATCAGTTATGTCAGCATCATCCATAGGCTTGGAACAATCCATAGGCTTGGAAAAAGACATTTTAGAGCAAAGGATTGGAAAGAAAAGTCTGGAAAATATGGAGAAGGAGAAAATGCATCACAGGTACCGGGGAAAGTTAGGAGGAAATGGCCTTTCTAGTGTGAAGGGCTGCAGAGAGTCATGGGAAACTGGGTTCAAGAAGTCAGCAGGAGCCAGAGACAGTGAAAGCCTCTTAAAGAGGGAATAAGACCTGACAGAGCAGGAGCACCATCTTCTTGGACAAACACCGCCACTTTAACTTCCAGCTCCCTTTCTAGCCTCATGCATTTCAAGGAAATCACTTCCCTTCTAACTATAAGCAACCAGAAAGAACAGACAGTAAAACACAGATAAGACAGCTTGAGGGGGAGGTGGGGGGAAAGTCTCTTGGGTAACTGCCAAACTTCACCCTCATACAATAGGCCCCAGTAAACCAGTGGGCCTTAATAAGCACATCCCTTTCCCTTCAGGTGCACTAAGATAGGGAAGCTAAATGCAGACTCGGGGGATATGCCTGCAGCTGCAGAAAGATGTATGGAAACAGACGCACAACTCTCCCTCCCAGATAAGCACGACAAAAAGACACAGAAGCTGTCCAAGCCTCTGATGAACTCTCCCACCCTGAATCCTTGAAAACTCTTAGTCTGTAAGAGAGTGTGCCTCTGACCCAACTTGGCCAGAAGCTCCTCTCAGGTTTGTTTTCTCTAAAATAAGCCTGTCTTGACTGGCGAGCCGCGTTTTGTGTTTCTTTCCTCTTTAATTCTTTTAAGACCTTTGATCACAGTCCTGGGAGCAACAGCCTGAGTAACTCTGTTTTTAGTATTGTCCAGAATGACTGAACTCTCTTTGGTGATCCAGGTCTTGGTGCCAGAGCCTCACAGCAGCAGAGCTTCCTAGTAAATTGGGCTGTGGGCAGGGCCCTTGGTAGATAGAGGCAGCAGCTGGCTTTAGTTAGGTGTCACTGGCTCCATGGCCATGGCACAAGCTGGGCTTCCCCACCTGTTTGTTCATCGGTGGCCCCATCTCCTGGGAGGCCTGATACTGCTGGGGTGTGAGGTCCTCAGGCATGGCCTAATACCTTGGCTATGTATTTATTTTTAAATCAGTTTATAAAAAAAGTAATAGATTATTATTATAGAAAATGTTGATACATCTCAAAATCACAAAGAAGAAAGTAACTAATTTCATGCCTCTTCCCAGTTCTAATGACTGCCTTTTTGCTTCTACCTATAGTTTTAAAACAGTTTTGTAATATGCTTTTTTCATTCAGCAATAGATCATGTACATTTTTTCAAGTCATAAATATTCCTATATAATATTTTTGTAAGGATCACACTGTAATCTAGTGCACAGATTAAATGAGTTAATACGTATATAGTTCTTTAAAACAATCAGTGGCATGTGGTAAGCACTTAATACATCTTAGCAATTATTAAACTACGGATATGTCTATAAGCTGTATGTATAATTTATCAGCCCTTTATTATTGAACTTGAGGGTGGCTTTCACTTTTTCACCTCTATAATTACGCTCTAGTGTCCATCCTTGTGAATAAATGCATACTCTTTTCTCTAAAGATTTCCTTAGGATATATTCCTAGTAGTAGAATGGCTGGGTCACAGAATAGATAACTTTTCTGATTATCAATACAGGTTCCTAAGTACATTTACCAATTTATATGTGGTCTAGGCTATTAAAAAGAAAAACTCTTTTCTCACCTGATGAGTCTGGGTTTGGAGTTGGTTTCTTCTCTGACAGTGAGAATTTCTGCAGCTGACAAAAACATGACTGCCCCATTTTATGACAACAGCTGGAAGGTGTGACCCCAGAGACGTAAAGAAAAGCTCAGACTAGCTGTGCCATGTAATTCATCATGAGATCTTGGATAAGGTACCTGACTTCTCTGCATCTTAATTTCTTGACCTGTAAAATAGTTTTAACAACACCTGCATCTCTTAGAATTGATAAGATCAAATGAGAATTTCAAATCTCTTCTTTCCATGTTCTAGCACATATGAAGGGCTCAAACACGGCGGTGTCATTAGCAGATACAGAAGCAGTATAATTAGTCATAGCTCCACAGCAATAGCAGTAGTAACAAGAACTGAAGAGCCCAGCAACAACCCTTACCTCCTCCTCCTCTCCTGGCTCTAGTCAAGTGGAGACAATGTTGGGGTGCAGTGGGCTGGCCCCTCCCTCTCCCAAGCAGACTGAACAACAATACAGGTCTCCAGCTTTCTCCCACCACCAGTCAAGGAAGTGAGCAAGACCCAAGCCTCCACTGCCTCAGGCTGTCCTCACCTTCTGAAAGTGGGCTAATCCAGTGGAAATCCAGCCAGACCCGCCAGAAGACATTTTATTTTATTTTTAACCAATCTCCTCCACCCTCCAGGTAGTCATCCACCCATGTATCTAATATATATGTTGCTAAATATGTATGTATCTTTATAAAACATGTGTTGCGTTACAGTATTTGTGTAATCATTTCTTTCCCATGGGTAGTAAATGACATTGCACAAAGTCTGATGCAAAAGTCTGGACTAATTTTTAGAATGTTAAATAGGCCACTTTTTCCACAGGACTTTAAGGTAATGTGCTGATGAATAGACTAAGCAACTTTATTGCATTTATATGGTTTTCAATGCCCTTTGAAATGTGATTAATTCTTTTAAGGATCATGGACCCTTGTGACACATAGCTCATAAATTATTAAATCCAATTAATACTCCAGACTGAACCAAACCTAATTTATTTCAAGTTCTGGTTCTCAGCAGAGGAGGCCTTGGTTCACTACTTCTGAAATAATATCACTACTCACTCTATCTTCCCTTCAATTCATTGGAGTACTAAACATAGGTGACAAAAAGGGGAAGTTATGCGTGTAGAGTTTACATTAACATATAGTATTTTATTTATTTGAAAAATGTTACAATTCAGAAAAGTAGAGAGAATAGTAGAGCAAACTACATGCCTCCACATTTTTTCTTTAAAAAATGATTTATAAAGTGTGAAATAATATATGAAAAGCCATTAAAATAATATAAAGAACATTTCTTGACCTGTAAAATAGTTTTAACAACACCTGCATCCCTTAGAATTGATAAGATCAAATGAGAATTTCAAATCTCTTCTTTCCATGTTCTAGCACAGACTAAAATCATACAAATGCAGTTGAAGGCACCTTCCTGACTCCATTCCCCTCCCTTCTTTCACTGCCCAAATCACCGCTATTCTGAATTTCGTGTTTATTATTCCCATGCAACTCTTTTAGCTTTTACTATTCATATATGCATCCAAAACAATAGTATTGTTTCATAGATTTTGAGCTTCATATAAATGAGATCACACTCCCAGTATCTTTCAACTTTCTAATTTAATTTTTGGAGTTTTTTTCTTGTTAATAAGTATGGCTCTAATTCATTCAAACTCCATTGCCACCTGTTTTTAATTGCATGATTAAAATTTATTTTTGCCATGACCAATGACGTCGATGCCAACATTATCAAACACATCCTCTTTTGTACATGTGAAGGAATTTCTCTAGAATATGTGACCCTGTGTTTACAGACAGCAAATCTAAATTCAAAAAGAGCAAAAACCCAGCCTAATTTTCCTTAATTATGTAGAGCTCTGTAAAATGGTAGAATGTATGAGGCTCCTAACAGGACAGACCCGATAGTGATAAACCTCATATTCCACTGAGGTCCATTACTTTATATCTCTCAAATATAGTTTTTGAATGCAAGGTAATTTTATTAAGTTGGAAAAAATCTAAATTCAATCATTTATTTTGGTGTGAATTTTAAAAAGAAGAAAGAAAGTGAAAGAAACATACATAGAAGCAAAATGGAAAGAAATGTTCTACTTGCTGGCCTCCACAGAGCTCAGAGAAGGGCCTCCCTCTGGCCTCCCCTAAGCATAGAGAAAAAAATAATCAGAGTTAGGAATTTGAAATGCCCAGAAAGCCAAAAGAATTCTTCTTTCAACACTTTCTGCAAAAGCCATATGAATTGGGGAGGCATCTTCTCCCGCCTCCTCACTTACAACAACCTACCAACCTGCAGAGAGAGGGCCTTGCTAACATGATGTGGGCTGAGAGTGGTGGTTCATAATCGTTTTTGCACTATGGATGCCCTATGACGACTACCACTAGCACTAATACCTCTACCATTCCTACTCCTATTGCTGACCTGCATTTATTGAGAGTTTGCCATATGCCATGTTAAGCAAACTCTACGTTAATGCTCAGAACAATCTAGTACGAAGAAATCATCATGCTGTTCTCTGTGCAGAGAAAGAAGCTAAGGCACAAGACAGGTTAGGTGACTTGCTCAAGATCACCCAACTAATAATTAATAGCAGCCTAGCCAAGGATTGTGATCCAGATCTCTGTTGGCTCCTGAGCTTACTAGAGTGCTCAGCAGCTCTGCCTCACTGGCTTTTTGATGATACATAACTGTTGTCATTGATAACACTTTATTAGATGATGCCTGTTATGAACACTGCTCACCACCAAAATACAGATGAAAATGAAAATCATCGGTCATTCTAGTAGAGGTGTTGTACTTAAAAAAAACTGCTTTATTGAAATATAATTCACACACCATATAATTTACCCACTTAAAGCATATGAATTTGACAGTTTTAATACCTTCACAAAATTGGACAACCATCACTGCAATTTTAGAATATTTTCATGGATCCAGAAAGAAGCCCCATATCCATTCTCCCACCCCGCTATTCCCCAGTCCTGGGAAACCACTAATCTACTTTCTGTCCCTATAGATTTGCCTAATCTAGATATTCATATAAATGCAATCATACAATATATGGTCTTTTGGAACCAACTTCTTTTTTACTTTCATTATTTATTTATTTTTATTATACTTTACGTTCTAGGATACATGTGCACAACGTGCAGGTTTGTTACATATGTATACACGTGCCACGCTGCCATGTTGTGTGCTGCACCCATTGAACTCGTTCCATCTTACCATTAGGTATATCTCCTAATGCTATCTTTCTCCCCCCTCCCCCCACGACAGGCCCTGGTGTGTGATGTTCCCCTTCCTGTGTCCAAGTGTTCTCATTGTTCAATTCCCACCTATGAGCGAGAACATGCAGTGCTTGGTTTTCTGTCCTTGCGATAGTTTGCTCAGAATGATGGTTTCCAGCTTCATCCATGTCTCTACAAAGGACGTGAATGCATCCCTTTTTATGGCTGAATAGTATTCCATGGTGTATATGTGTCACATTTTCTTAATCCAGTCTATCATTGATGGACATTTGGGTTGGTTCCAAGTCTTTGCTATTGTGAATAGTGCCACAATAAACACACGTGTGCATGTGTCGTTATAGCAGCATGACTTACGATCCTTTGGATATATACCCAGTAATGGGATGACTAGGTCAAATGGTATTTCTAGTTCTAGATCCTTGAGGATCTAGAACTGTCTTCCACAATGGTTGAACTAGTTTACAGTCCCATGAACAGTGTAAAAGTGTGAAACCAGCTTCTTTCACTCAGATTGTTTTCAAAGTCCATCCATGACGCTGGGTGTGGTGGCTCACTCTTGTAATCCCACAACTTTGGGAAGCTGAGGCAGGAGGATCACTTGAGCCCAGGAGTTGGAGACCAGCCTGGGCAACATGACAAAACTTCATCTTTACAAAAAATACAAAAATTAGCCAGGCGTGGTGGCAGGCGCCTGTGGTTCCAGCTACTCAGGAGGCTGAGGTGGGAGGATCACTTGAGCCTGGGAGGTCAAGGCTTTAGTGAGCCCTATTTGTGCCACTGCACTCCAGCCTGGGGGACAGAGTGAGACCCTATCTCAAAACAAACAAACAAACAAACAAACAAAAAATACAACAAGAAAGTTCATCCATGTTGCAGCATGTATCAGAACTTCCTTCAGTTGAATCATATTTCATTGCTTGTGTATATCACATTTTGTTTGTCCATTGGTCTGTTAATAGACATTTGGGTTGTTTCTACTTTGGGACTATTTATAATGTCACTCTGAACTTTCATGTATGTGTAAGTTTTTCTGCCTGTACGTTTCATTTCTCCTAGGAATGCAATTGTTGGCTCATATGGTAACTCCATGTTTAACTTTTTGAGGAACTTCCAAACTGTTTCCCAAAGCAACTGCCCCATTTTACATTCCTACCAGCAATGTATGAGGATTCTGATTTCTCCACATCCTCGTCAACAGTATCTTTTTATTATAGTCATGCTACTGGGTATAAAGTGCACCCACTTTGTCCTTCAAAGCACAAAATGTTTTAATTTTGATGAATTTTCGTTTATGTATTTTTCTCTTTTCTTGCTTGCCCTTTGTCATATCTAAGGTCAAACCTTATTTTAATAAAATATTTTAACAAATGAAAATCAGAATACATTAGATAAAGCACTTTGTATCCAATTTTTAATATCATATTTCATCGTAAGCATTTTCAGCTGTATTTACCTAAAAATTCCCACCCCCCCTCCATTTTACTTTATGTTTATGCTGTCTAGTTTTATCAAGGCCTCAGAGATTTAGTGGCATTAAACAAGAAGCTGGAGGGCCAGGTGCGGTGGTTCACGCCTGTATTCCCAGCACTTTCGGAGGCTGAGGCGAGAGGAATGCTTGAGCCCAGGAGCTCAAGACCAGCCTGGGCATCATGGTGAAACTCTGTCTCAACAAAAAAATGTAAAAATTAGCGGGACATGGTAGCGCACACCTGTAGTCTCAGCTACTCGGGAGGCTGCGATGGGAGGACGGCTAGAGCCCCTGAGACTGAGGCTTCAGTGAGCTGTGATTGTGCCACTGCACTCCATCCAGACTGGGCACAAAGTGAGACCCTGTCTCAAAATAAATAAAACAAAATAAGATAAAATAAAAAATAAAATAAAGGAGAAGAAGAAGGTGGAAAAACATTGGGGTAAAAAACAACCCCAAGCCAGTAAAACGCTGGGGAAAAAACCAACAACTCCAAGCCAGTAAATCTCCATTTCAAAATTTAACAATATTTTATTTTAAAGTAATATAATCACATCACAAAATTGTAGTAAGTATAGAAAAGAATAAAAGTATCCATCTGCTCATCACCTAATAGCCCTATCATTATCTTTTTCATGTATTTTCTTCTGTATTTTTAAAAAGCATATTTTTGAAGAATTGCAATCATAAATATATTCAAACTGACATTCTGCTGTTAAAATTTAACCCACTGTAAGATTTCTTCCATGTTTTCCCCTAGTTTTTAATAACTATCATTTTTTACCACCTGCAGAATATAACAAATGAATGTGCTATAATTTACATGTTCTTTTATTAGCTATTTCAATTTTTTCAGGGTTCTCTCCTCCCTCCTTTTTTTCTATTATGAATAATGCTTAGATGATTATTATTTTTTGGTTGTAGCTGTTTCTGTGTTTGAGATTATTTCCTTCGGACACATTCCTACAGCTGGAATTGCTAAATTGAAAGTTACAATCTTTTTTGTGCCTCTCAATATATATTGCCAGATTACTTTACAAAATGTTTGAACCACTTTAAAACACTATTGGTGATGATTGATAACAATTCTTTGGGTGCTATCATTTAAAAAATGCTTTGCTAATTTGAGTGGGGGAAGAAAAGTTCCTTGTTTTAATTTGTATTTCATTTTATTACTACTTAGGTTATACTTAAGTTAAACATCTCTTCTTAGCTAGGGCTTTCTAGTTTTATTTTCTTTTAAGTTAACTATCAATGTCAGGAACACAGTCAGACCTGTCAAATATTAAATATGTAGTTATCTATTCTGTAGATATGTGTATAGATAGATACTTCAAGGGATCCGGTATTTTTAAGTTTTATTTCAATGGGAAATTTATGTTTATAACTTTGTCATAAAGCTATAACTCCAGTAAATTTATTCCATACTGGCTGAATCAAGGTCTGTAAATTGGTGAGTTTTTTTCCCTTCTAGGCAGAATAAGGGCAAGTGGGGTGAAAAGATAGATTAGCAAAAAAACATATTCATCTAGATAAGGTATTATTATGCTTAATATTGCTCATGTTAAAATTTTATAGCCAAGTTCCCATCATTTTGTAGACATCTTTTAGTATGTAATTATTTTAAATATAGCCTATTATTTTAATTATCTCTAATTAAAAGTACTTTCACACATCAATGTGTATTCTAATAAAAAGGAACTTTGAATTCTATTTTACAATACAGTCTCTATTTCTGTCTTTAAAGTAACTTTATATGTAGGCAGTAAGTCCTGGGGAGTTTCTTTAGATAAGCTATGAATTTTAACACTAACTCACATTTTTATTTTATTGTGCTACAAGAATAAATGTTAAAAGACTTTTCACTAAGTGTTTCTTGCCTTCACTAAGTACTTTTCTTTTATCTGATTATTCACATGCTGCTTTGAATGAATACTAACTACTTCTACTTGGCATTTTATTTCATAGTGAGAAGTTGGATTCACCACATCCTAATTGTCATTATTATTCCATTACCCAGGTGGTCCTCAGGAGACCACAAGAATGTGTCCTGTTATTCGCAGTTATGGTCAATCATTACCACCTGAATTAATGCACAATTAAGTCATGAATATCCTGATTCAGAAACCTGTCTTGAAAAACTGGAGATAAGAAGACATTTGGAGCAATTTCAGAATATATTTTTTCTTCATTGATTTTTAAAAGAGCCCATCAGAAGTTTACAAAATGGGCCAGGCACAGTGGCTCACGCCTGTAATCCCAGTACTTTGGGAGGCTGAGGCGGGCGGATCATGAGGTCAGGAGATCGAGACCATCCAGGCTAACACAGTGAAACCCGTCTCTACTAAAAATACAAAAAATTAGTCAGGCGTGGTGGCGGGCACCTGTAGTCCCAGCTACTTGGGAGTCTGAGGCAGGAGAATGGCCAGAATCCGGGAGGAGCAGCTTGCAGTGAGCCGAGATTGCACCACTGCACTCCAGCCTGGGCGACAGTGCAAGACGCTGTCTCAAAAAAAAAAAGTTTACAAAATGATATCCATTTACTTGCTACTCAACTTGGACTTCTCCATTCACATTCTCATTAATTTATTATTCTAGGGCTGCTTTAGGAAGTTCTGAGAGCGGGCTCTCATTTCAATCCAAATGAGGGAAAGCCCACCTTGCTTCCTCTGCTCCACTGCTCCACCTACATTATTATATTCATCCCTTCTTTCTTTCCTTATGACCATCTTGATCTCATCAAGACCTCCCATTCCCACCTTATTCCCCCTTTCTTGGTACTCTTTTTTGTCTTCCCTGACCTTTCTTTGAACACTACCAAATAAACATCAAGCCTTATCTCTAATTTAATGGAACCTCATTTTCTCAACCCCATTCTTTCCTCCATAGTAACATTTGTTATTTTATTATCATGCATTATCAAAGTAATTCATGCTCATTATAAAATCTACAAAACATAACAAGTAGAAAGAAATGAAAACTATCTGTTATTCCAACTTCCAGAGGTAGCCATTTTCAATTTGTTGCTGCATTTTCTTCAAGTCTTTTTTTAATTAAAAAATGTCTTAAATAAATCAGGATCATAGTAGATACATTTTGTTTCTAGCTTTTCCATCTCCCATTTAATCATGAGCATTTCACTTATGTGAAATTTTAAATACATCACTGAAATGAAAATTGGAATATCTAGAAAATAGGATTAAGAAAATGAAAATCAATCCTAGTTTTATCAACCCAAGATAATCACTTTAAATATTTTGATCTATTTCTGGTCTTCTTTTCTATGCATATTTTAAACAAAACTGGATCGTACTCTACATACAGTTTGTGAGATATGGGGTTCTATGTGAAAATTTCCAACATTTATTCAACACCCCTTGAGTACTTATCCTTTTCTGGTTTTGGGGGCAAAATGGCAAACTAGACAGAAAATGTTTTTGCCCTCTAGATCTTACATTCTAGAGGGGAAGAAAGAAAATACGTGAACAAATAAGACAGATGTGATGCTCTTGGGATAAATGCTATCAAATAAAAGAAAGCAGGGCGAAGAATGGAGACTGGCTCTTTATATAGACTGGTCAGAGGAGAGTTTCCTGAGCAGACTCCTAAGAAAAAATAAATAGAAATAAAAACATTGTATTGTTTTTCTGGATTTTATGTTATTTGTGGTATATTTCAGCTTTTTAAGTGTTTAACTTGAGATTTCCTTTTTTCAAGTAAATAGATATTTACCATTGTCACAAATTTTGCATATATTTATATATTTTTCTGAGACAGGGTCTCACTCTGTTGTCCAGGCTGGAGTGCAGTGGTGCCATCGGCTCACTGTGGCCTCCACCTCCCAGGCTCAAGTGATCCTCCCACCTCAGCCTCCCAAGTAGCTGGAACTACAGGTGCACACCACCTCACTCAGCTAATTTTTGTATTGTTTGTAGAGATGGGGTTTCGCCATGTTCCACAGGCTGGTCTTGAACTCCTAGGTTCAAACAATCCACCTACCTCAGCCACCCAAAGTGCTGCGATTACAGGCATGAGTCACTGCACCTGGCCTAAGTTTGGTATATATATATATAGTGTGTGTATATATATATTTATTTTATTTTATTTTATTTATTTTTTTGAGACAGAATCTCACTCTGTCGCCCAGGCTGGAGTGCAGTGGCGTGATCTTGACTCACTGCAACCTTCACCTCCCGGGTTCAGGCGATTTTCCTGCCTCATCCTCCTGAGTAGCGGGGATTACAGGTGCCCACCACCACACCAGGCTAATTTTTGTATTTTCAGTAGAGACGGGGTTTCACCATGTTGGCCAGGCTGATCTTAAACTCCTGACCTCAGGTGATTCGCCTGCCTCAGCCTTCCAAAGTGCTGGGATTACAGGCATAAGCCACCGTGTCTGGCCATTTTTGTATATTTTTTAAAAAGTGGGTCCTAAATTGCATCAGCTTTAAACCTCAGGAACTGCAGACCTATTCCTGGCAGTCCTGCCTGTGAGGGAGACTAGGAAATGTAACTCTTTTTTTTTTTTTTTTTAAGAGATGAGCTCGTGCTATGCTGCCCAGGTTGGACTGCAGGGCTCTTCACAGGTGTGATCACAGTGCACTGCAGCCTTAGACTCCTGGGCTCAAGTGATCCTCCTGCCTCAGCCTCCCAAGTAGCTGGACTATAGGTGTGTGCCACTGTGCCTAGCTCATAGGAGATGTAACTCTTAAGGGAAGAACAGTGTTGGGTGGCACTGGCTCAGCAGACCAGAAACCCAACCTGGCAGTAGAAAAGCCAAGAAACAGATTCATGCTATAGAACTCTGGAAAGGCGTAGGGTTTGGAGGCCCCAACTACATCCAAAAGGGAGGCTGAAAATAGGGGGATAGGCTGAGTACGCGCAATACATATTTTCATTTGTCCAAATGAAAATAAGCGAATTTAAAAATGCGTCCAAACTGTAAGGCATTGTACACAGGTAAAGAGTTATTCTTTCATACGGTTATTAGATTGGTTCACCAGAGAAATGTGGTAGATACTAAATCTAGACTTCAACAAAACATTTGACATTGTCTTTCATTGTACCCTTTAGGAAAGGTTGGAAAATATCAGTTAGAGGCTGAGGTAATTAAGTGGGTTAGGGACTCGCTGAATGATTGTATCTAGGAATGCTGAACTAGTGGATTGATGGGAAATTTCTATTGGCCTGCTACAGGAGTCTAGGTTAAACTCTATTTTTTTTTTACAACATTTAAATTCTTGTCAAATTTGCAAGTGACATGAAGTTAACGATAGAAAACTTATCAGAGACGGAGACAGGATTGAAAACATCCTTGAAGGGGTGGCCTGCCCCTCCACACTTGTGGGTGTTTCTCGTTAGGTGGAAACGAAAGACTTGAGAAAAGGAATAAAACACAGAGACAAAGTGTAGAGAAAGAAAAGCGGGGCCCAGGGGACCGGGGCTCAGCTTACAGAGGACCCACGCCGGCACCGGCCTCTGAGTTCCCTTAGTATTTATTGATAATTATCTTTACCATCAAAAAGATAAGGGAGTGGCTGGACAATAGGATCATTGTAGGGAGGAAATCAGCAGTAAGACATATGAACAAAAAATCCTTGTAACATGAATAAGTTTAAAAGAAAATGTTGTGCCTTGAGATGTATATGCGACATCTCCATAAACCTTTTAGCAGTATTGCTCCAGCAAGTCCCACCTTATTCCTAAAGGCGGTTTCTCCTCACTCAGTAAACAAGGCACACAATGGGTATTACCCGGAGATGTTCCATAGCCCAGGGAGGGGCAGGAGACAAATGTTTTTCTCTTTCTTGAGATTAAAGAGAATGGTGATGACCTTTAACCATAAGCAGCCTTTAGGCACTTGTTTAACAAAGCACATTCTGCACCGCCCAAAATCCTTTAAACCTTAAGTCACCACAGCACATGTCTCTTGCAAGGACAAGGTTGGAGGTAAGGTCACAGATTAACAGCATCTCAAATACAGAACTAAATGGAGTCTTTTATGTCTACTTCCTTCTATATAGACACAGTAACAGGCTGATCTCTCTTTCTTTTCCCCACAATCCTGGCAAACTAAAATTTTCAAGAAAAAATTTAACTGAAATAATTGTCTTACAGCAAAAATAAAATTTGCAAAGATCTTTAAAAATTATAATTTCCAGAGCTAACAAGAGTTTAGGAGAACAGGTCATTTCATATACTCTTAGTAAGAACATAAATAGGTAATTTTTAAAAGGAAATCGACAATATGTCACAGGCTTTATTTATTTATTTGAGACAGAGTTTTGCTCTTGTTGCCAAGGCTGGAGTGCAATGGCATGATCTCGGCTCACTGCAACCTCTGCCTCCTGGATTCAAGCAATTCTTCTGCCTCAGCCTCCCAAATAGCTGGGATTACAGGCACCCACCACCATGTCCGGCTAATTTTTATATTTTTAGTAGAGACGGAGTTTCACCATGTTGGCCAGGCTGGTCTCGAACTCCTGACCTCAGGTGATCTGCCCGCCTCGGCCTCCCAAAGTGCTGCTATTACAGGCGTGAGCCACTGTGCCCGGCCCTACCACAGGTTTTAGAAACATGCATATTCTTTGACCCAGAAGGTCACTTCTGAAAATTCAAAAATGTATAAAATAACAAAACCAGAGAGGTATATCCAGCATTATTCATAGCAGGGAATAATTATAAATAACACATACATCTAATAAGATGGATTTCTAAGTAAATGATCACATTTATCCAGGATAAAGTACTACATAACAACAGTTCTCAACTGGGAGTGATTTTACCCTCTAAGGGACAAAAATGTCTGGAGACAATTTTGGTTGTTACATGCAGCAGAGTTGGGAGATGCTACGGGCATCGGGTGAGTAGAGGTCAGAGGTCTGCAACATCCTACAATGTTCAGAAAAGCCCCTAACAACAATTATCTGACCCCAATGTCCATAGTGCAAATATCGAGAAACCCTGTTGTACAGTCTTTAAAAATTATGTTAAGGAGAAATACCTGATGACATAGGAAAATACTCAAAATATCTTGTAAAAACTTTTAAAAGGTTACAAGATGGTAAGATTTTCGTGCATGTGTGTGTGTCTGTGTGTGTGTGGGAAAATAACGTTTAATAGTTATTCATGAGTACCAGGATTACAAGTGATTTAAATCTCCTTCTGTGTGCTTTTCTGCACTTTTCCAGGTTTATTATAACATGTGTGGTTACCCTGAAAACCAGCAAATAAAAATATTTGGTGAAAATGAGCTATCAAGGATTGGCCTTTCCTGTGGAAAGCGTGAAAATGCTTTAATGGATATTGTTGACGTCGAGCCTACGTTCTTAGATCAGATTAACCGAGATAAAAGATCTGGAATGAGGAGTTCACGGTCCTCTCAACCCTGTGCGGGCCAGGTTTCACCTGCAGTCTTGTGTTCAGGGCTGGGCACCACATTTTATCAGGCATAGAGGAGTTGCATATTTTCGTTGTGCCTATTATGCAGAGAAAGGGGTGTGAGTGTGTGTGTGTGTGTGTGTGTGTGTGTTTATATTCCTTGATTTAGTAGAAATGATGATCTCAGTCTGATCCAATACACTGAAAGTCATTTTTAGGTAACTTTGGGATGACTCTGGGTGAACGCTCAGGGTTTCAGAGTTCCTCTCCTCCCTTCCCCATGAGGTGTGCACAAACTTTCACGTTGTCCTGCAGACAATTAAGGAGGAGGGTCCCCCCTTGGTCCTGCAGATACTCTCTCCCTCTACCAATCAATGCTGCATGGGGTGGCGGCTACTAACGCCTGAGACTCAGGAACCTTCCTTCCTTCTCTAGTCCTGACTGGAGCCCTTTGTCTTTCATGCTCGCTGGCGCCACCTCTTTCCCCTTTGTGCTGTGGACCCCTGAAGCAGGCCTGTGATCTCACCAAGTTCACACAATCTGGTAAGCTCCTTAGCCAGACTCCCAGACATTGTCTGCAACCTTCTGTGGAGGTCCGAGGAAATCCTGGGACCTGGCCACACAGGAAGCAGGCCTGCCTGGAGAGAGTTTGACTCAGCCCTCCTGCTAAAACGGGTTGCTGAGTTATTTATTAACGGTGTGCTGTTTGTTTCCATGTATAATTTTTAGTGGGCGGGGGATTAGGAAGCACTTTTTATTTTGACGTAGTTTCAAACTTATAAAAAATTGCACACACCTTTTGCCCAGATTCACCAGTTGTTTACATTTTGCCTTTTTTTCCTTTCTCTTTGTGTTTGTACTCATGTGTGTGTATGTGGGTATCTACGTAGTAGATAAACAATTCAGAAAAACAAATATATCTACATAGTATAGCAGATACACATGTACATACACATAGATATATTTGTTTTTCTGAATCATTTGATAATTTTTATATACAGGTTTACTATAATTCCTATCAAAATCCCAGAAAATTTTGATATGGACGAAATTATTCCGAAATTTATATGAAAATCAAAAGGAACTAGAACAGCTAAAGGAATTCGGGAAAAAAAAAGTAGTAGAACTCAGTTTATCTGATTTCAAGGCATTACATAGAGTAGTTAAGATGGTGTGGTGTTGCTGGAGGAATAGACACGTAGATCAAAGGCACAAAATGGAGAGTCCAGAGATGTACCCGTGTAAGTATAGCCAACCGCTATACATTTTTTTGTTTACAACTTTAATCCTTTGTTTTGTTTTGTTTTGTGTTAGAGCTGCAGTCTGTTCTGCTGCCCAGGCTGCAGTGCAGTGGCTATTCACAGGTGTGATCATTGCACACTACAGCCTTGAACTCCTGGGCTCAGGTGATCCTCCTGTCTCAGCCTCCTGGGTAGCTGGGACTACAGGTGTGCATCACTGCACCTGGCTTCCAGTTAACTGATTTTTTTACAGAAGTGCAAAAGAAACACAGTGAAGGAAAGATAGTCTTTTCAGCAAATGGCATGGGAACTGAACCTTGACTTAAGTTTCACACCTTATATAAAAATTAACTTAAAATTGATCATATCTTTAAATGTAAAACTTTAGAAAAAAAAAGAAGAAAATTTTTGCTATCTAGGGCTTAGTGACGAATTCTTAGATGTGACATCAAAAGCATAATCCATGAAAAAATAGTAATATTAGACTTCATCAAAATTAAGAAATTTTGCTCTGTGAAAGACTCTGTTAAGCAGATGAAAATACCAGCTACAGACTGGGAGAAAACATCTGCAAAGCACATTTCTGACTAAGAATGTGTCTAGAATATGTAAAGAAGTCTCAAAACTCAATAGTAATAAAACAATCCACTTAGAAAATGGGCAACAGACATGCAGTGACATTTCCCTGAAGATGATACACAGATGGCAAATAAGCACATGAAAAAATATTCAACACTGCTAGCCATTAGGAAAAGGTAAATTAAGACCATGATGAGATATTACCACATGCCAATTAGAACAGCTAAAATTAAAAAAAAAGAGAGACAATAGCAAATGCTGGTGAGGATGCAGAGAAACTGGATCTCACACATTACTGGTGAGATGCAAATGGTACAAACACTCTGGAAAACAGTGTGGCAGTTTCTTTAGAAGCTAAACACAATCATA
The DNA here is from genome assembly GCF_001698545.2 of Rhinopithecus bieti. NCBI lineage: Eukaryota > Metazoa > Chordata > Mammalia > Primates > Cercopithecidae > Rhinopithecus > Rhinopithecus bieti. The sequence continues at coordinate 2,599,125 of NW_016816842.1, forward strand.
CTCCTGGGCATTTATCCCACATAGATGAACATTTATGTGCACACAAAGGTTATACATAAATGTTCACAGCAGCTTTCTTTGTAAGGCTCAAAACCAGAAACAGCCAAAACATCCCCTAACAGGTAAATGGTTAAACTGTGGTACATCCATACCATGGAATACTACTTAGCAATAAAAAGGAGCAAACTATTGACTTATGCAAAAACTTGGATGAACTCTAACAGCATTATGTAGAGTGAGAGAGGCCAATCTTGAAGGTTACATATTATATGGTTCCATTTATATAACGTTCTCCAAATGACAAAATTATAGAGATGGAAAACAAGTTAGTGGCTGCCAAGGTTCAGGGGAGGTGGGGAGGGGTATGAATATAAAGGGGAAGCATGAGATATCTTGTGATGGAATAGTTCTGTATTTTGATTTCAGCGGTAGTTGTGTGAATCTACACAGGTGATAAATGGTACTGCATGAAATTTCAAGGGACGCCCCCCAAAACCAAAACAATGTCAAAAAAGAAGAACAAGGCTGGAGGACTCACACTTCCTGATCTCCAAACTTACTACAGAGCTATAGTAATGAGTGTAGTACAGACATACAGACAGACATACTGACTGATTAAACAGAATAGAGAGCCCAGAAATAAACCCTCACATATGTAATCAAATGATTTTCAACTAGAGTGACAAGACTATTCAGGGAGGAAAGAACAGTGTTTTCAACACATAGTGCTGGGAAAACTAGATATCTGTTGTTTTTTGTTTTCTTTTTGAGATGGAGTCTCACTCTGTCACCCAGGCTGGAGCGCAGTGGCGCCATCTCGGCTCACTACAACCTCCACCTTCCGGGTTCAAGCAATTCTCCTGCCTTAGCCTCCCAAGTAGCTGGGATTACAGGTGCCCGCCACCATGCCCGGCTAATTTTGTATTTTAGTAGAGACAGGGTTTTACCATGTTGGCCAGGCTGGTCTCTAACTCCTGACCTCAGGTGATCCGCCCACCTTGGCCTCCCAAAGTGCTGGGATTATAGGCGTGAGCCACTGCACCCAGCCTGGATATCCATTATGTTATGTAAAATACACATAACATAAAATATTATGTATGTTGTCTAGAGGTGTTTGGCTTCCAGGGACTGTTCTGCTCCAGGCATGGGAAGGTGATGCTTCCGGGTTCAAAAACTGGTCTGCTCCACCACAACATAAGAAGATGTGGAATCTCATCTGGAAAGCATCAGGCCCTCTTAGGAAGACAAAGCCTATGCTCAGGGGTTATGTGACCTGCCCACATCACATGGAATAACACAGCCACCAGTCCTGCCTACAGGAAGCTCCCAGTGACTGGGCATCGCTGGTCAGAACCAAACTCTGTGCTTTGTGCTCTTACTGTTCCCCATTATTTTATCGTTAAGACTTGAACAACAAAAGTGCTATCAGTGCCACTGAATTGTATACACAAAAATAGTTAAAATGGTAAATCTTAAGTTATATATATTTTATAAAACAATGAAGTTGGACCCTTACCTTACACTACATAAAAATTAACTCCAAATGAGTAAAAAACTTAAACTTCAGAGCTAAAACTATAAAACTTCTAGAGGAAAACATAGGGAGAAAGCTGCAGGGCATTGAATTTGACAATGATTTCTTGGATATAATTGGCAACAAAAGAAAAGATAAAGTGGACTTTATAAAAATTAAAAGCTTTTGTGCATGAAAGGACATTATCAAGGGAGTGAAAAGACAACTCACAGAACATGATAAAATATTTGCAAATTATATGTTAGATAAGGGATTAATATCCCGAATATATAAATAACTCCTACAAGGGAACAACACAAAACCAATGTGAAATGGGCAACAACTTAAAGAGAGTAAGAGAATATCTTCTTCTCCAAATAAGATAGGCAAATGGAAAATAAACATATGAAAAGATGCTCAGGGCCGGGTGAGGTAGCTTACACCTGTAACCCCAGCACTTTGGGAGGCTGAAGTGGGCAGATCATTTGAGGTCAGGAGTTCAAGACCAGCCTGACCAAAACGGTGAAACCCTATCTCTACTAAAAACACAAAAACCAGCCAGGTGTGGTGGTGCACATCTATAATCCCAGCTACTCAGAAGGCTGAGGCATAAGAATTGCTCAAACCCAGGAGGTAGCAGTGAGCCGAGATGGCACCATGGTACTCCAGCCTGGGTGACAGAGTGAGGCTCTGTCTCAAAAAAATGAAAATAAAAATAAGATGCTCAAAATCACTAATCATTAGGGAAACACATTTCAAAACCACAGTGAGATGCCACTTCACACCCATTAGGATGGCTACCCCTAAAAACGAAACCAAATCAAACCAAACCAGAAAATAACTGTTGGCGAGGATGAGGAGAAACTGGAACTCTCATGCCTTGCTGGTAGGAACACAGAATGGTGCAGTCACTGTGGAAAATGGTCCGTCCATTCCTCAAAAAATTAAAAATAGAGTTACTGTATGACCCAGTAATTCCACCTTCAAAAGAATTGAAAATGGGATGTCACAGAGGTATTTATTTGTACATCTATGTTCATAGCACCATTCTTCAGAATAGTCAAAAGATGAAATTGACCCAAATGTTCATTGATGGATGAATGGGTAAACAAAATATGGTATGTACATACAATGGAATATTATTCAGCCTTAAAAAATGTATGAGATTCTGGCTGGGCACGGTGGCTCATGCCTGTAATCCCAGCACTTTGGGAGGCCGAGGCAGGTGGATAACGAGGTCAGGAGATCGAGACCATCCTGGCTAACACAGTGAAAACCTGTCTCTACTAAAAATGCAAAAAACTGGCCAGGCGTGGTGGCGGGCACCTGTAGTCCCAGCTACTCCGGAGGCTGAGGCAGGAGAATGGTGTGAACCTGGGAGGCGGAGCTTGTAGTGAGCCGAGAATGTGCCACTGCACTCCAGCCTGGGCAACTAAGCGAGACTCCATCTCAAAAAAAAAAAAAGGTATGAGATTCTATTGCATGCTACATACTTTCAAGAATGAACCTTGAAAACAGTGTGCTAAGTGAAATATGCCAGATACAAAACGATGTATGATTTTGCTTATATGAGGTTCCCAGAATAGTAGAATTCATAGAGGCAGAAAGTAGAATAGTGGTTACCAGGGCTAGGAGGAGTGGGGAATGAAGAGTTATTCTTTAATGGTTACGGAGTTTCAGTCTAGGTTGATGAAAAAGTTCTAGAGATGGATAGTAATGGTGGTTGGACAACAATGCAAATGTACTTAGTGCCACTGAATTGTACCCTTAAACATGATTAAAATAGTAAATTGTGTGCTATGTATATTTTACCACAATATAAAAAGGCACAGACATATACACCTTCACTCATCTGCAGTAGCCAAATTTCAAGTACTCAATACTCACAGGTGGCTAATGGCTATTGGATAACACAGGCCTAAGATAGAGGATTTTGGGGCCGGGTGCGGTGGCTCACGCCTGTAATCCCAGCACTTTGGGAGGCTGAGGTGGGCGGATCACGAGGTCAGGAGATCGAGACCATCCTGGCTAACGCGGTGAAACACCGTCTCTACTAAAAGATAAAAAAAAATTAGCCGGGCATGGTGGCGGGCTACTGTAGTCCCAGCTACTGGGGAGGCTGAGACAGGAGAATGGCGTGAACCCGGGAGGCAGAGCTTGCAGTGAGCTGAGATCGCGCCACTGCACTTCAGCCTGGGCGACAGAGCGAGACTCCGTTCTCAAAAAAAAAAATAGAGGATTTTGCAGGTGACATATATTTGGTGGGACCATAAGTGTAATTTGGTTTTGATAGGTAGCTTAAGAATATCAGCTTCCTTCTTCTAGTCAACAATAACAATGGGAAACAGTAAGGGAACAATGCACAGAGTTTGGTTCTGAGCAGCAATGCGCACTCACTCTCAAACTGGGAGCCTTCTGTGGGCAGGGCTGGTGCCTGTGTTATTCCATGTGATGTGAGCAGGTCACATAACCCCTGAGCATAGGCTTTGTCTTCCTAAGAGGGCCTGATGCTTTCCAGATGAGATTCCACATCTTCTTATGTTGTGGTGGAGCAGACCAGTTTCTGAACCCGGAAGCATCACCTTCCCATGCCTGGTACAGAACAGTCCCTGGAAGCCAAACACCTCTAGAAGGGGAGGAAGCAGCATGAGGAAAGTAAGAAGAGTTGGGGTCCTGCTCTGGAGGCTCCAGTTAGGTGGTGATGGGGGTTCACTACTGGGCAAGGGGCACCAGAATAAAGATGGGGTTCGGTTCTCCCCTAACTCACCTACTACCTGCAGAGAAATCAGCCTGCAATGCAGGATCTAAGGGAACAAAGGAGGATGATGGCAAGCCCTCCAGTGGGGGAGAGGGAGGAGGTCTTCAGTGAACAACAGTGAAGCCTCAGAGAACCAAGCGTGGCAACGGGGAGTAGAACTAACCCAGATGCCACAGTACTGGCTTGATCTGCTCAGAGTTCCCAGAATCGGGGTAGGGTGTGTGTGTGTGTGTGTGTGTGTGATGTATTAGGTGGAGGCAAGTGGAGGAAGGGAGTTGTGTCTGTGGCGTCAGCTGCCCAGAGCTGCGATGAATTTGCTGAGGTCATGCCCAAAGTCAATAAAGAGGGATGTGAAGAGGATTCCATTTCATGATGTGTTAAAAAAATTTTTTTAAATTTATAATTGACAATATTTCATAATGTTTTAAAGTCCTCATACAGAAGCTAGGCCAGGAAAACCTGAACTTTGAGGCTGTGGAATGGCCAGAAAGCAAGCCCTGTGCCTCGCAGGTGGGCACTAGTGGTCCCCAGCCAGGAAGTGGCTCTTGCGAGGTTATTATTTAAAAGGTGCAGTAAAAAAAACCCAAACAAAAAAACACCCTTTTGAAAACACAAGCAAATATATTCCCCCTACAAATACTCCAAATAACGAAGGAGACCCATGTCCACACACACACATGCTAGAATGGTAAACACCTGTGTCAGGATTAAATGACACCTTGTATGATGTGCATGGTCCCCAATGGGAAGCGACTCAGTAACTGTGCTTCAATGATGTCTAAATGTATGCTTCTGTCTTTCATATCCAATCCTTGGGGGAAGTCTAGGGGCCACTGCCAAGGAAGTGGGTACTTAGGGGAAAAGAGAAGGGCTGAACTGGCAGGAAGGTCAATTGGAAAGTTGGAGAACTGCACAGAACAGGGGCTCTCAAAACCTTGATTTCCCTTAATGAAACCACCAACAGTGGCACCATCGTCAACACAGCCATGTAGAACTTGGAGGCTCTGTCCTGCTCTCAAGCAGATTTATCACCAGGAAGGACTTCAGCCAGGTGGGAGCGAGCTGGGTCCAGGAAGGGAGGGCTGTTCCTGCAGGCCAAGTCCCCATCAAGGCCACCAGAGCGTGCTTCCAAGTACTGCAGCTTAGGCAACACCCTCCTGAACTACGGGAGGAATCCAATTCTAGGACCGCTACTTATAACTAAAGACAAGGTACTAGAGCAAGGCTGCTCTGCTGTCCATGGAGAAATACCAACGAGCAGACAAAACATGTTACCGCTGTGCTCAGGCTCTGACTGCACCGCTGGGCACAGGGCTGGGTGTCAGTCACGCAGGCATGCAGAAAGCATGAGGACTCACCGGAAAGGTGCGTCAAAAAAGAGATGTACACAGGCAGGAGGCCGAGCGAGGCACCCATCCATGGAAAATGTGGTGTAAAGATTTGGGGTTATTGTGGTCAGTGGTGGGGGCTGGTGAGCAGATCTAACATCTGCACCTCAAGAACACACCATCCCTTCCATCTGGGGTGCACAGCAAGCAGCTGGCACAGAGACCCCCTTCCCCCACTCCATTCATGCCTCTAAAGCAGCAACTTAATTTTCTTTAAAGGGAGAATGGGGAGGGAACGGAGAGAGGAAGAGAAGACAAACAGCTGGAGAAAGATAAATACCTAAGTAAGTTCCAGGAAAACATACAGAGGAAACACACCAATACTGAAACCACAACGATCCAGAAGCAGCTAGTGTTTGATTACCGTTTGCTTCAGCATCCCAATTTCCCTGATCATCTTTTTTTTTTTTTCTTTTACTTTTCTATTTTTGAGACAGGGTCTTGCTTTCTAGCTAGGCTGGAGTTGTCATGTGATCATAGATCACTGTAGACTTGAACTCCCGGGCTCAAGCAATCTTCCCTCCCCAGCCTTGTAAGTAGCTGGGACTATAGGCATGTACCCCTACGCCCAGTAACTTTATTTTCTGTAGATGTGAGGTCTCATAATATTTCCCAGGCTGGTCTTGAACACCTGGCTTCAAGTGATCCTCCCAACTCAGCCTCCCAAAGTCATTGATTATCTTGACGTATTTCCTCTCATTAGCTTGTCATTTTCCAGCAGGATATTCTGCGATCCAGTTTCCCTGTTCTGCTCTCAAATGACTGACAGGGGGCTGGCACTCTCAGGAGTGACCTCCATGCAGACAGGGCACTGGAGCACAGCTCTGTACCTCCCAGCAGAGGTGGAAGGAGAAGGATGTGAGTATCCACCTTTGTTAGTACAGGCTCCATGAAAATAAATCATACCACCAAATAAATGGTTTAATTTTATTTCAAAATTGTACAAAATGGCCATAAGCGGCTACAAAAAACTTTGTCTTCAGAACATGTGGAAATTCAGAAACAACAAAACAGGTATCATTCACAGTGTAATGGAAAAGCTTTTTCTGAGGCAGGAATTATAACTCTTCCTTCTTTTTCCCTAGTCTTTCATGGTCTCCCTCCCGGAGGGCTCGAATATAGTTGGTAAATCCCAATTCCTGCAGGGAAGGGCGGGAGAGAGAGAGAGAGAGAGAAAGGAGCTTTAATCCCTGAGCTGGCTATGCACGCTCCCTCCCCACCCCACCGGCCCCTGCAGGGGCTCACTCCTGTGACAGGGAGAGGTGGGCAGACGTCTGAAAGGCGGAGAGGGTCTGAATGGCTTCCACCAGCCCTGACCAGCAAGTGAGAAAACCCTCGGCATCTGGAGTCCAGCCTGGCTCTGGGGACAGGACATCTGTGACAACCCCTTGGGACTCTCCTCCAGCAATGTCAAACCTCAGCCAGGCCAAGGGCCTGTGGCCTCTCGGTGCAGTGTTCCAGCTGACTTCCGCGGTTTCTGGAGTGCTGCCCAGTGCTGGCCCTCCTTGGCGGCAGTTTCCCTGCCCATCAGGAGAGCAAGCTCTGGGCAGACGCCTCTCCCCGACTTACTGTGCGGTCGCTGTCATGCTTTTCTGTGAACTTCCCATAGTAGTAGTAGTGGAAAGTGGGGTAGCCCTTGACAGCCTCCTGCTGGCACAGGTCTTGGTTCTTGTCTTTGACACAGTCAACAGCAGCACAGGCAATCTAGGGGGCAAGGTAAGGAGAGTTGGTACAGGGTGTCCCCAGGCTGAGGCCTGGACCCCACAACACAGATTGTACATCTAGTCCACATCACAGGCTCACTCTGATTTTTCTCCTCAGTGGCAGGTAGGAACTGAACCAAAGCACCCCCACCCAGCTCAGGGCTCCTTGGAGACTGACGGTGCTTGTTTTCAATTTCCAGATGGGTAAGGTTAGGGGACTTGGCCTGGAGTGCCTTTTGGCTGTCCTTTAAAATCAAGAGTATGACGATCATAAAGGAAATGATGACTTGAAAGCATTTGTAAACACCACAGGTTCTGTGGTGCTCTCTGTAAGGGACTGTAGGATTCAATCATTTCTCAACTAATATTTCTGGAACATTTGCTTGGGGGACAGTGTAGTGCCAAGGTTAAGAGCAAGAACTTTCAAGTCAAGTTCCCCAAGTGCACTCTTGGTTTGCCTGGACATTAAGACTTAAGGAAAATGACCCAGCCTCTTGGTGCCTCATTTTTTTCAGCTGTAAAATGGGGATGATAACAGTATCTAGGCTATCAGGATATTGTGAAGATTGAATAAGAGAATTCAAGTGAGGCCAATGAGCACAGAACCTGGCACTGGATTCGTGGTCAGGAAATGTCAGCTGCTATTACAGTCACTTCTTCCGACCCCATACACAAGCTCTGTCCCCACTTAGGGGCTCAGTGTCAGGGCAGGGGTTGGGTAAAGTGACAATTCCAACGCAGTGTGATGTGAGGGATGAGGGAGGTGGTCCAGGTGCCAGGTGAGTGGGGCAAAGGCGTTCTGTACGATTCGCCATCTGAGTCAAGACTGGAAGAGGAGGAGACCAGGGAAGCACATCTGGAAACTGGAGGAGCCCCGCATGACTAAAGTCATCAGAATGTTTGGTCAGAAAGTGGTTCCCACATTGGCCACTGGCCTCTTCTTGACCATCTAGTAAATTCCACATGCTGGGCAGCTTTTCCTCATCATTAGTTGTTTTTTTGAAGGAAGAGAGTATAAAGCAGAAATGAGGAACTTGTTTCCTATTGAGGGTCATACACCAGGGAAGCCGGAGAAGAGGTCCTCAATGACCACACCCAACACAGAGGTGTTATGGAAGATGGGGCAGACTCCCATGAGAGGGAGTCCTCCCACCAGGCAACACGCACTGAAACCCTGCCGTGTGCCAAGCCTGTTCTAGGTGCTGGGGGAACAATGCTGACCTTGACAAAGTCCAGTTATCAAGCGTCTGCTGTATAACAAATGAGATCATTTTAGATAGAGCTCAACGAATGCTTGGAAGAAATTAAAAGAGGGTGATTCAATAAGATAATTTAAAATTGTCGAATAGCCGAGATTCACACAGTTCTTTGGTTGACGGTTATTTGCATTTGGACAAAGGCCCCTTTCCAAGTAGGACAGTCCTGCCAGCCTCCATGGCGACATTTACTCATCATATCCCTCATGCCCAGGTGAGCTGCGGGATGGATAGCTGGAGAGAAGAGTAAGGTGCGGTCTCCCCTGGCCACCAGGCGCCACCCTCACCCCTCTCACCCTCATGCTTCCCCTTCTACTCTTCAGTTACGTAACATTCTATATGGTGAGACTTATAAAACAGAGTTTACAGACTTGCTGCCTGCAATCTGTGTCTGGCTCTCAGTCCTGTTCTATTTGACCCACATTGAATTTAACAACAACAACAAAATAAATAAATAAATCTGAATTAGCTCCACCATAGAAATGGAACCAGAAGATTTAATATAACAATTTGGCTTTCCAGCTTCTCTTTAAAAGTCAGAAGACTTAATGGCACTTACCCTGCAGTCTCACAGGTGACAACTGGCTGGGCAGAGAGGCAGCTGTCCTTCAGGTAGGCTAAATGTACCTTCCCCAGCATCCCCTGGAGCCCAATTCACCCAGGCCACCAGACTGGCCCCTACACACTTCTGATAACCCCAGCCCACCTCTAAAGCAGTTTATTATTTAAAAACATGAGGCAGATGCTCCCCTGGCCAAATGGTGGGGTTCTATTTCTTAGGGCAGGTGCTATGGGGCCCTGCCCAGGGGCACGGGCATCCACATACTCTCCTTCCCTGCAGCCAGCGGCTAAGGCCCCATGTCCAGCCCGGGCCAGGAGCTGCTGCTCCGCTGTGAAAGTGCTGGACGAACATGGCTCCAGGCTGCTGCTCTCCCTGCATCTGCTTTAAATTATGAATTTAATTTGTATACATGCTCTGGAGCTGTTGGAAACACAGTGTATGGTTTTATAAATCTGCTAAATTAGAAATGTATACTTGTTCTGAATCACCTAAACTAGCTGCCAGCTGCACACACAGAGTGCAACTGCTAGCTGCAAGGCGAATCCATGTGTAGTTTCCACAGAAGAGGAGACAAATGCGTCCTCCCCAAAGGCAGCAGCTTAGACTCTTTGGAAAGAAGGCAGCAAATAAAGCTCTTCTCAGCTATTGAAATTTCACCTAAACGCCTGCACCCCTACATCCAACTCAAGATTTGCACTGATCACCTGCAACACGAACACCTATGATTTCTCAGTTTGTTTTATGGTGGTTGGTACAAATTCCTGGGGCACACACTGCTGGTGTCCTACCACATTCCCTCGGACCATCAGCCTCAGAGCATCCTCCCAGCCTCAAGGAGCTGGATGTAAGGCCAATGACAGATGGGGGTCTAGAACAAGGACCCTGGCTTCCTTGGCCTTTGAGTGGAACAGCTCTGTGTCACGTTTCCTGGTGAGGTTTCCCGTGGGACTGAGCCTTGGTGACTCATACAGTCATCTGTCCAGAAAACACCTGCTTTGGTTCCTCCCCATTCGTATCTCACTTCCAGGATCCTCTGTGAACTTCCTGAGGTCACTTCCCAAATAAATTCCCTGCACATGAGCCCAGGAGCAGAGTCTGCTTCTGGGAGAACTCAAACTCTGACAATGCTTGTTCGCGATTCTCACTCTGCCCCTCTCCGGCTGAGAAACTAGCATATGATCTCTCTAAGATTCAATCACCTACCTCTTCAGCAAAATGAGCACTGTAACAATACCTAGTTGAGCAAGCTATTGTGAGGACAACGTGATGTAAGTAATGCTTTCAGTGGAAGAAGAGCTCTCAGTAAATATCAAATATGTTATATTGTTCCTTCATCCAGTCAACATTTACAAAGGTCTAAGGGGTCATGACTGTGGGGAGTTCAAGGACAAATGAGGTCTCTGTCCTCAGGGAGTTTTCACTCAGAAAAGGCAGTAGCCAGCCTCATAAACGGGAGGACCTACACGTCATGGCCAGATTCCGGCAGTGAAGTGGGCTCATCGCAGAGGAGGGGCCCCCAATGCCTCAGGGCCTCCCTCTAGGAGTGACCTTCACACCTAGCCCCACCCCAGCCCCAGGCTGGGGACACCTTGACGTGCAGTGAAAGGTGAGCCTCCCACCTGCTTGCCAGCCCACCACAGGTCCTGTCTGCCTTGCCCCTTCAATAACACCATCTGCTCCAACACTAACACGTTGCAGTCCTTTCCCCATCAGTGTGCCAACCGATTAAGTCCCCAAGTAAGCTCCCGGGAGGGGGTGGAGGCTCCCCGGCTAAAATATGAGCTGCCACACACAGCTTTATTGATTCAGTAAAATAAATCTCTGCAGGACCTAATATTGACTTTGGCTATGAAAATGGAAGTGAACAACCAACTGCATATTGATTGGGAAAGGAACAGGGGCTGGCTTCTGGGTGGAAAAACCCCACGATTCCAGCTAAGAAGTGGCAGCATGGGGTGTCAGGAGACCCAGTTCTGGCTGTCAGTGACCCGCTGGACATTCCTGGGCAAGGGACACAGCTCATCTCTGGGCCTGGATCCCTCACACATAAAGGGAGAAGGGACAGGTCAACAGTCCGCACACACCAGCCTGTGGCCAGCACAAGAGCCAGCTCTTAAAAACCACCAATTTCCAGCACCATCCCCCAGAGACTCCAATCTGATAGTTGTAGGATGGGACCCAGTAGTCACGGTGCCATGCCTGCAGCACAGAGTGGGCACCAGTAAGTTCAGCCCCCCAGGCGAGATGGCTGGCTTCCCTGATGTCATGAATGTAATCTCCAGGAAACCCAGGCAGTCCACCTGCCTCAGACAGAGAGGTTATGAAGTACATTCCTGAATGCAAGTGAGGGTGATTGGCTTGGAATAAAGGAAGCTGAAAGGAGAGACAGAGGGAATAAGAGACAGAGGGATTGAACCCAGGAAAAGGCTACAGCACCACTGGTCCAAGGCAATCAAGCAAAGGTGTGTCAGTGTCTAAGGGGAAGGGAGCATCAAGGAAATGGGCCCCCGTGGAGCAGTGGAGGGGGAATGGGAAGAGGAGACATGGCCTCTCAGTTGCCCGCTGGAGGCCTGGCAAGTCTGGCCTCACCTGCACTGACGCAGGTCAGGCCATAGGGCAGCCTCAGCAGCGGTCTAGTGGGCAGAAAGGGGCCACGTCAATGGGGCTGCCCCTCCAGGGTTTCCTCAGTCCCCCAGGTGCCTCAGTTGGACCACACTCCCTGACACCATGCTCCCCAGCATGGCTGGGAGGGCAAGCCCAGGCTGTGTGTGCCAGTCATGCCTCAGGATCCTCACAGATCTCCTGGGGCCTGTGGAGACCTGAGTGGCCGGTGGGACAGGGAGATGGCACACCACAGCCTTTCTCCTGCTGCCCAGAGTACCCAGCATTCTGGGTGGGGTGTGATGGATGTTGATGCGGAGTGGCACCTATTCCAGTCCTGTGGACTGGCAGCCCAGGCCGTGCTGGATATCCTGGGACCCCCAAGCAGGAGCAACCACCCTGTGCTGTGCACAAGTGGGTGGGGACCATGAGGGACATGGACATGGGAAGGAAGCCTCCGCTGCCACACACCCCTCAGTGCAGGGAAAGGGGCAGGCAGAGGAGGAAATGCTTCTGGTCGTTGTACTCCCTTTTGGTGGGAGTGAGGGTGCCTCAAAGCTGCAGCCAAGGCTTGTGGGTAACAACGGGACCTCTTGACTCCAGAGAGAATCCCGGGCTCTAGGTCTAAGTGGGAATCAGGTCCCCAGTTCGTCCCTACTCTCCCTACATGGGCCTGTCCCCAGCCTGGCTTCTTTTGGCTTTATGTCCCTGTAAAGTTCTCATCACCCCATCTCTGCCACTCTCTCTGGGCCCGTTAAGGTGATCCCAGCACCTGTATCTCTGCTCCTACAAGGTCTGGATGGTACCTTCAGGCCTGACCTCCTGTTGGCCTCGATCAAAAGGGATGGCCATCTGTCTCTGCTTGTGAGTGCTGTTCCACTGATACCAGCTCCCCTTCCCTGCCTTGGCTGAACCTCCATCTAGGCCTGCTTGGCCTGTTTACCATCCAGCACTCTCTGCTCAGCTTGTGTCTGGCCTTGGTTCCCTCCAGCCTGCCCTCGCCCCACCTGGGATTCCACCCAGGAAAGTAAGTAAACCCACGTGTGACTCTGGGTTTGGGTGTGTGTGAATGCGGATCCCACATGACTGCCAGCTTCTAGGGCCTGTTAGGGCAGAGATTCCCACGACTGAGTTTCAGGGTTGGGAGGAATCTTTGCAGTCTTCTGCATCAGCACTGCCTGGCATGGATGAGAAGGGAACTCAAAGCCTGGCAGTCAATCACACGTCCCCAAATTCAGGGGTATTTCCCTGTCCCACAAGCCCTCTCCCAGCAGCAGCTCCCACTGCACCAGCTGCCTCGGGGGGGATGTGCCTGGGGGACGCACCTGGCGGCCCTGCACTCTAATCCAATCTGCAGCTCTAGCTTGTTAATTTTATGCTTCATCAGTCGGCAGCTGCAGGAGCCTTTCACTTAGGCAGGGCGAGGCTCCACTGACATAGCCTTGCTCTCCTCCACCGTGGCATCCTCCAGTTGACTTTTGTTGGATTTTTAAATTTGTATTTTTAATTATATAAGTAATGCATGATGATAATCCTACAGTAAAAATGTTCAAGCACTAAAAAAGTAAACAGATGACCCTTTTAACCATCCCTCTCCTCCAAGTAAGTGCTGGAATGGTTTAGCGTATCCCTTTTAGTTGATTTTGCAGCATAATTCCAGCCTGCCGTATCTTCCTTATAAAGAGAACGTCCTGGTTCCCAAGGAATTCCCTGCTTACAGGTCTTAGCTGACCTGCCCCTGTTTGGGGAAGGGACTTGAATGACAAGGAGGAAGGTGTAGGAATTAGCTGGAGGCAGATCAGGAGATGAAGAGGGCTATCCTTACCTTTCGGTCATCTTTGAAGGCGTCAGCAGCAGCAGTAAAGTGCGGAATGACCTTCTTACAGTGTGGGCACCCTGTGTGAGAGGGGAAGAGAGCACACAGGACAGTGATGCATGTGCAGGGAGGCTGCAGGGCCAGGGGCCCTTCCTGAAAGCTCCAGAGAGGGCTCTCCAGGAGCCCCAGCCCAGCCTGCCACACTGTCTTTTATCAACCTTGCCAGTCTAACCACCTCCCGCCCATGTCTGATCTATTGGTGGGGGGATTGGTAGGAGTCCCTGTCACAAGCATCATATGCTCCTGCCAGGCTGGGGGGCGATGGTCACTGTAGTATAGTTCTGCTCCTTCCACAGAGGACGAGGAAGAGTCTAATCTTGGGGGCAGAGGGAGCTTTGGGCTTAAAGAGGAAGACACGGAATTCTCAGAGCCTGCTACAATCTTCTCTTGCTCCAGGGACAATAGCAAATCTCTCCATTTCCTGACTGAGAGGAAGTGGCACTGGGAAATGCAGGCTGGGAGGATTTCAGGGCACCCACTACTCATGCTTTGCTGCTAACTTCTGTATTCCTAGCAACTCCCAGCCAGCCTAGACTATGAGCAGCCAAACCAGGCTCTGGTCCCCAGGTCTCCGTCTATCCTCTGCTCTACAATAACCAGAACCTCGAACCCAGGAACCGGAAGGCCATGGTCGGGGTAAGAGGGAGAGAAGTTACAGGATGTCACCAGGCAGTCCTCAGATCCCTTGACACTCTCTGTCCCAGGGAGAAAGCTTGTCAGAGCAGCCTAAGGCCTTTGAGCTATACGGGGGCCCCTAACTCCAACATCTGTCTCTTGTTCCGGGCATCACCCTGAGCCCCAACTCTGACCTCAGTGTCTCAGAAGCAGGGTAGGGACCTCTGTGGGGGCCACTTTCTCCTCCTGTCCTGGTGAGCCCAGGAAGCTGCAGGCTGACCCAACCCTTCCCTCAGCACTAACAGATCAGAACCCAAACCCCCCTCCTCTCTCAGCCCTTTCCCAGTCACTGGTGAACAGAACTGCCCAGGGCGCAGCAGGGCTCTGAAGGGAGGGTTTCCCTGAGCAAGGGGAGGCTCCAGCCTACACCTCCTGTGTCAGCCCGCCTACCTCTGCCTCGGGAAGGCAGAGATGCCACGGTGGGAACAGAAACGGCTCTGCTCATCTACTTTCTCCTTTTTAAAATAAGATAATAATGACTGGCATTTCAAAGGGTTTTGTGAAACCAAATTAAGGCTAAGCTACAAGTTTAATCTGAATTTAGTCCTTGAGCCAGTCCTGAGATGAGCAGGACCACCCACATGGCCTGGCTGGCAGCTGGCCTAGAGCATTGTGGGGGGTGACGGGGGGTGGGGGTGTAGAGGGATTTACCAAGTCTCATGCAGAAGGAGCAGAAGAGACCTGGGCCAGTGATGGGTTATATCAGAAATGAGACAAGCACGGCTTAGCAATGTGTCTAGCATAGCCTAGCTCACGGCAGAGACTGGCTGCTTTAATAGCCTAAAATGGCAATTACAAGTAACACTTCACTAATTTGACATAACAGAAAGAAAAATAGCTCAAATTCATGAAAATGTCACACTATAAAGGGATGATGTTATAAAATTTTCAAAACACTTAAAGAGCGCAATCTACTGGCTAACAAGGTACATCACAGACAGCTCCTGCAGGCAGCTGCAGGCCCCTTGTGTGTGGTGTATGCCCATAATAGCATTAGTCTGGCTGAAAATAACCACCCCTTCCTGAAAATCTGGTTTGACTATTAATTTTTCCTTTTTAACCTCTTTGTTCATTGAAAGTCTAAAGGTAACTGAGCCTAGTGTAAATTCCTGTTACCATGAATTTAAAATATCTAGGCCTCAGATTAATGGACTTCTGTTGCATCTAATTTTCTCATTATCCAAAAGAAAGAGCGGGGCCAGTGAAGAATGGGAGGAAGGGCTGTTTCAGAAAGTGCATGAAGATGCTTCCAAGAGGTGTCAGGAGGGCCAGATGTGGATGATTTTTTTTTTTTTTTTAATGTGGGCTTAAAAAAAAAAAAAAAAGGGTACTGCCTTTGTGTAGCAGAAAACCAAAGAAGCCTCTCAGAGAGGGGAAAGAGGAACAAAGACTGAGGACAGGCTGGACAATTGCAGTTCTAGAGACTCCGCCAAACTGGCCTAAGAAGGGCAGTCACCATGACCAGATCATTCAGCATAAAAGGAGCAAAGAAACAGCAGGAGGAAGAGCCATGCAGAAGCTGGGGAGACAGGATGTGGGGGCAGACATGGTGGGAGAAGGGATGTGGGAGGTGGAAAGATGTGAGGGGAGCTAAGGTGTTGGGGTGGGGCAGCTAGAAGGGGAGCAGGAAATGTGTCGGCAGGCTGCTTTTCCTTTAGACCTCTATCAGGCATTTGACTTTACTATTTGACATTTCTATAGTGTTTAGATCCTTCATATATAAAAAGTGTATAGTATATGCTATATTTATATATAAAATAAGTATTTTTTATTATTAAAAGTCAAAAGAGATTTTGACCTTGGAGAGTCTTCCCCCTGTAACCCACTGATAAAGATGTATGTCCCTGGGGCAAGGTTTAGGGACAGAAAAACACAGTAAGAGAGATGAAGAAACTCTAAGGAGCAAGCCCTCTGCCAGAGGTTGAGTCACTCAGTGACCCTGCCCCGGATGAATTGCGTTTAGAGTTTCGTCAGGGTAGACAGTGAGCCTCTCAAGGCCTGGCAGGGACATGTCTCCTTCCCTTGTACCCTGGGCCCTGGACACTGCACAGCACGGAGCTGATATCTGATGGACAGATGGAAGGCAGGCAGGCAGGCAGGAAGGCAGGAAGGAAGGAAGGCAGGAAGGAAGGAAGGAGGAAAGGAAGGAAGGAAGAAAGGAAAGAAGGAAGGAAGGCAGGTAGGAAGGAAGGCAGGAAGGAAGGAAGGAAGGAAGGAGGAAGGAAGGAAGGAAGGAAGGAAGGAGGAAGGAAGGAAGGAGGAAGGAAGGAAGGACGAAGGAAGGAAGGAAGGAAGGCAGGAAGGAAGTAAGGAAGGAAGGAAGGCAGGAAGGAAGGAAGGAAGGAAGGAGGAAGGAAGGAAGGAGGAAGGAAGGTAGGACGAAGTAAGGAAGGAAGGAAGGAAGGCAGGAAGGAAGTAAGGAAGGAAGGAAGGCAGGAAGGAAGGAAGGAAGGAGGAAGGAAGGAAGGAGGAAGGAAAGGAAGGACGAAGGAAAGGAAGGAAGGACGAAGTAAAGGAAGGAAGGAAGGAAGGGAGGGAGGGAAGGAAGGAAAGGAAGGAGAGGACAGAAGGAAGGACCAGGAGAAGGAAGGAGTTGTAGATCTTTGGCAGCCCAAAGGGGTAAGAGTCTCTCCCAGATTCCCTGGGGATTCAAGCACCTGTCTGCCCCAGCAGCCAGGGTCAAGGGTAGCGGAGGGCTTATGTCTGCTCTGAAGGCCCTCAGTCAGGGAGGAGCTGAAGAGAGGCAGAGGAAGCACTGTGGCTCTGGTCCAGAGGTCTGGGGGAAAGTATTTCATCTGGACTTTGTAAAGTTCACTTCAGGGCTGGTCAAGGGATCCCACTCCTGCAGCCAGGTTCTCACTTGCGCCTGAAAACACTCTCACTCTCTGGACTGTGCCTGTGACAGAGAGAGAGCCACCCAGGCTGCGGGAGGGGACTGCCACTAACTTGCCCCATGGCCTTGGGCAAGGCTCAGTCCGCCAGAAGGAAGACGTCAGCTCCCGAAAATTTTCAGGCTTCTGGGCACACTGTATAGACTGAAGAGGACAGCCGGAAGCTCCCTAATGGACTGGGAGAGGACAAGTCCCACTCTGAGAAGGAAAGGCAGAAAGAAATGGGCAAGGAGGCTGCCTCAGGGAGGGGGCTGAGGCTGTGGTGGCCCCTCTCAGACCCTGAGATCACAGAGACTCCATGGATTACTGACACTTGAAAGGTGGGGGCAGGGGGAGCCAACAGGAGGGCCGGCTACAACTGAGCGGGTTTATGGCTAGATTGAGCTGCCTGGCTTCTCTGTAGACCGCAGCTTTTATTATCCTCACTCCATTAAGCTGACTTGTAACCTGGGGGAGAGAGAGAAGGGCAGCAGAGAGTGGGAAATTCTAAGAACCTTTCATTGTAAGTATCAATTAACAACTTCAAAATGGGAATACACAGAAACCCGAGGTCACAGACGTCAGTGTCGGCAGACGTGTCACTTCTTCAGCTTAAGCTCTTATTAAAACGAGAACAGCACAGGAGCTCAGGAGTGAATGTGGCTGTGCCTATGCCACGGCTCCAGAGCCATTTGGAAGGGCAGGGAGAGGGGGTTCCAAGTGTCTGGAGGAGGACGAGGGGGTGGAGGCAGCTGAGGGGTGGTAAGTGTGCAAGTAGGGGACAGAGGCATGGAGAAGCCCAGGGACAAGAGGGAACCAGCACAGAGGCAGAGGGATTTAGGACATGAGAAAGGCTGCCCCAAAGGAAGGAGAGTCCAACAAGGCTGACAAAAGGAGGCCCTGGATTTGAAGGGCCTCTCAGCCTGGAATAAAATTGGAGAGCCTGGTTCATAGCTGCCTTGGTCCCTGGGGTGGGTGTGCAGGTCTTCTTGGTTTGGTGGGGCCAAACACCTCTTGCCGTGCCACTCAGTGAGCACCCAAGCTACTTACAAGGGGCGTAGAACATGACCAAGGTGTGTTTCTTCTTCTTCAGGGTCTCCCGGAAGTTGTCCCCCACCAGGTGCAACACGCTTGTCTGCTGCTCTTCCCACGTGGGCTCTGGCGGCGGGGGGGCCTCAGGGCTGCAAGAAGCCAGGGGAGGGGGAGGCAGCCATGAGGAGAGATTTTTAGATGGGCAAGGAAGTCCACCCTCAATGTCCCAACCACTCAGGGGAACATGCATGAAGAAACCACTACAATCCTTCTAAAATTTCATTTTAAAACCGTAGTTTAAATGCAAACAAATGTGTGCCACCAGCAAAGATCTTCCCTGATTCCCTCTGAGGAGCCCATTAAGGAGCCATTTTGTAAAATACGGAAGACTTGACCCCATTTTAGGGCAGGGCAGCCCCCCAGTTGTGGGCCATGAACTCCTTGACAAGGGCATAGAGCCACCTCCACTTGGGCTCCCAGGCCCCTCCTTCCTGCCCCCTCTAGGACCCTACATTATCGTTCATTATTTTCTGCTTCTCAGCCTTTGTTCTGGTGGAGAGCATGGGCCAAGGAGTGAGGCGGGCCTGAGTTCAAGTCCAGCTGTGCAACCTTACCAGCTGTGCAACCTTAGGTAAGTTACTAAACCCCTCTGAGTCTCCATTTTCTTTTCTGTTAAATGAGGACAATAGGATCTTTATGAAGAGCACAGAATATATGTAAAGCATCTACTCAGTCAAGGAACTGATATTTACTGAGAGCCTAGATGCTCTAATAAATGCCAGGTGTTGGATAAATATTATTGTTTCTCAGTCTCTTGCTGTCCACTGGGTCCTTCCACTCTGCCTCATGCAAGGATGGATCTCGAGGGCCTTGCAATAGCCTTTGCTCCCCTGCTCCCCTCTCTATAACCCAACTCCCCTTTTTAATTCATCATTTAATTCCCTAGACAAGTCTATGGGGAAATTACTGTGTCCATCTTACAGATGGGAAGCTGGGGCTTAGAGGCGTCAAAGAAATGGCTCAAGGTCACGATCTGAGCCCAGGCCTCTCAGACTCCAAAGCCCATGCTCTTGACCTAAAAACGCTTCAGAAAGTACTTAAACCTGAAAGCACTTAGCCTGAGTGCTTTCCAGGCTCTCAGGAGCAGCAGCGGCACACAGAAAGGGCAGAGGCCCCTCAATGCTCGCTGTTTGTGTCCAGGACTCTGGAGCACTGATTAGTGATGATCGACACTCTGGATTCCCTCGGCTCTCTAACCACAAGTCCAAGCATCACAGGGACCTGGCCAGATCCCCCGCCCCACCCAGTCCTTTCCAGTGAACCAGCCCTGGCACCAGAGCAAGGCTGGAAAAGTGGGTGTGAACAAGCCACTTGCTTCAGACGCTAGAAGGCCTTGACGGGTGAGCACCTTGTCCGTTTCAGAGGCAAACCATCATTTTCCTCTGGTCCCTAAGGCAAAGGCCTGGCTACTTTCCAAATCCTCCCAGTGGACGAGCAGGACAAAGTGGGAGAAGCTGAGGCCAGGATCTTACCAGTCCATTCACCTCTTACCAGAGGCCTCCCCTGAATCTAGTGGCAACTTTGCTGCCATTCCACAAGCTGGTGTTTCTCAGAACACCATGGCTGAGGTACCTATTCACACCTCTTGAATCAGAGTCTCAGAGTCTGTGCTTTAAATAAACACCTCATATCTGACCAATGTCCTAACAAAGTAGCTCAGACCATATAGGTTCAACTGTGTCCCCCTGTAATTCATATGTTGAGGTCCTAACCCCCATTATCTCAGAATGTGACTATATCTAGAGATAAATTATCCCTTTAAAGGGATAATTCAGTTAAGATGAGGTCATTAGGGTGTGCTCTCATCCAACATGACTGGTGTCCTTATAAGAAGAGCAGATTAGGTCACAGATACATATAGAGGGGTGGCCATGGGAAGTCACAGGCAGATGGCCAAGGGGAGGGGCCTCAGAAGAAACCAACCCTGCCAACATCTTGATCTCTGATTTCTAGCCTCCAAAATTGTAAGAAAATAGGCTGCACACAGTGGCTCATGCCTGTAATCCTGGCACTTTGGGAGGCTGAGGCGGGTGGATCACTTGAGCTTAGGAGTTCGAGACCAGCCTGGGCAACATGGTGAAACCTGTCTCTACTAAAAATACAAAAAATTAGCCAGGCATGATGGCATGCGCCTGTAATCCCAGTTACCTGGGAGGCTAAGGCAGGAGAATCGCTTGAACCTGGGAGGTGGAGGCTGCAGTGAGCCGAGATTGTGCCTTCAGCTTGGGTGACTGAGTGAGACTGTCTCAAAACAAAACAAAACAAAAACAAAACAAAATTGTAAGAAAATAAACTTCTGTTATACTGTTATATTATATCGTTGAGCGATCTGGTCTGTTACTTTGTTATGGCAACACTAGCAAACTAATACACAGGCTGAGGGGGCTCTTCAAAATCTTTATCCTCAGCTGCAAACCACCACAGTCTGCCCCGTGGACACTACCGGAGGCCTGGCCAACCACTAGTAAACCTGGACGAAATGAGTCTAGCTCTGGCTATGAAGAGCTGTGCCTCCTTCATTTATTCAAAGGGACTGGAATAAAATGCAGACAATGAGACCTGGGCCTAAGGAGGCTGAGATAGAGAAAAAGCAACACACGGTTTAGTGTGTCGATGAAGCTGCGTCCAGAAGGACTGCCAGCAGTGACCTGCTGATCAGGACACGTGATCAGCACATAAAGGGTGGCTTTAGGGTTGAGGAAGTCAGATCCGTCTTGACTCCTGTGGGCCTGAGCCCAGGACATTGACCATAAAGTTTACTTCACCACCTCAAGGTGGTCTCCAGGGGCCACCAGCCGGCAGTTAGGATGTGCTATTGAGATTGTAACACTTACTTTTGCATCCACTCGAGAAACTTCTTCTTTGTCCTGAGCACGGGCACTGCATATTTCTCTCCATTCTTAAAATACTTCAATGTAGGAAACTCTGAGATGTGGAATCTTTCTGCCAGGGCCTTGTTGACAGTGGCATCGACAGCTGCAAGGACACCAGAGCTCTGGGATGGGGGAAAGGCCAACCATGCATTACAGCCTCAGACGCGGTGCTGGTGGAACACAGGAGCCCAGACACTGCCCCCACAGCCCATCCTGGACCTGCCGGAATTTAACTGGGGTGGCTAGCCCAACGGGCTCCCATATCCCAGGGAACAACTGAACACTGGCACGGCCATTTCTCATTTAGGAGCTGAGATGAGGCTTTTGAATCTGCCCCACCAGCCACGTTGAGTAGATTGGCACCTGTTCCCATTAGCCAGGGTCCCAGAGAAGAGAGGGAGCAGGTAGAGGTCACCCGGACGGGCACAGGAACATGGCCCAACAGTCCTTCTGCCCTCCTCTAGGATCCCATCTGTCTAAGGTGTTCTACTTGGGCACACAGAGGCACCGCTGGCCTCCAGGGACCAGGGGAGCTGCAGCAGGGCTTGTAGGGCAAAGTCATAATGATTCCACCTGTCAATGATTCTTTCAAAGAGAACGGTGAGGGGAAGGAAAGGAAGCTTACATCCGCTTCTCCATGGAGGGCTTCTGCTGCCTTCTCAAACTCTGGCTTCATTTTCTTACAGTGGCCACACCCTGTGGGGAGAGATCAAGAGAAACCACTCTTATGGCACAGAGGCCCTCAGTATGCTCCCCTGCGCCGCCTGTGTAAGGCAACTCAGCCCCGTTCCCAGACACTGGGGGGACCTGGGAGAAAAGCAGCAGCAGCACCAGCTCAAAGAAAAGAAATATTTTGCTTAATCCACCAGAAGTGGGTTGGGGTATTGGGAAGGTACTCCAGACACAAAAATAAAACAACTACATGAAGAATATGGGCAACGTGTATGTAGCCCTGGTGTGCCAGGTACTGACCAGTGCTTTACAGCCTCATAACCACCCCACAGAGTAGAAACTGACATTATCTCCATTCTATGGATTAGACAGTTGAGGCACCAAGAGGGCAGGTGACTGCCCAGGGCTATATACACAGCTGTATATATACACAGAGCTGGGTTGAAAACCCAACCGATCTGGTGGGAGGCCCCAGCTGCAGGCAGCGTGTAGGTTGTGGCACTATGCTGTGATCACCATCATCATCTTCTCTGGACAGAAGGCAGTCTGAGGCCTTGAGCTGGGCATAAAAATTCACAGAAGCATGAGTATGGGACATAATTACATTCCAATTGTCCCCACATGACATGATGGGATTTTCTTGGGATAGAAACTGCTCCGTCCTTTTCTTACAGCCACATGAACACAGTAAGATGTCACAAATAATAAAACTTGATGCATTAAAAAGAAATTAAGCACTTCGTGTAGATGACAGACCTCGACATTTGTACATTGTTTTCATTTTAATAGAAAGAGTACTTTCTGGCCTCTGATGCTGGAGGGACTGGGAAGTGAGGGGTCTGCAGACTGGCTCAGGCTGGAGGCTGCTCAGAAGGTGAGCCCGGCTGTGCGGGGAACCATGCATTAACCAGGATCAGTGGATGATAGGTCGTGACTCAACCTTCTCAGGGGTGTGCAACTGTGTGGGAGCTGAGAACGCTGTAATTCTACTACTGATTGTTAGGAAAAAGAAAGACAAGAAGAAAGGAAGACAGAAAGTCAAACAGTATAATCAGAGGAGAACTCCCACTGAGCTATGGAATCAGCTTTCCTGCCTCCAGCTGAGCACACGGCAGGGATGAAAGCTCCTGTCTCCTCCTCCAAGGCCATTTCTGCAGAACTCAGCTCCAGGTGAGACATGAACCTGTCTCATTCTTAATCTCTCCACTCCACTCCTGCCTGTACCTGGCTTCCTCAGCTCATCCTCACCCTGTCCCTCTCAGGGACAAGGGACCCTGCAGTGCTACTCCCCACTTAACTGATAACAGAAAACCAAACCGATCCTCGAGCTCCCAGGCAGTGTTGTCAAGCTCCTCCTCTGGACAGAGCACTGGAGACATGACTTGGTCAAGGGCACTGACCCTCATGGAATGCAGCCAAGGGAGTGACTACAGTTCTGAGCCACACCAACATGTCTGTTCTTCCCAGGTGGATCCAAGAAGAGAGACGCTGCTAACCCTCAACTGGGAGGCTCCACAACAAGAAGAGGAGGAACTGCTGGGTATACAGGCATCTCTGCTGCCATTATCTAGGAAGCTCCCTACTCCTGTTGGGCTATGATGCAGAAGAAAGGGTAGAAAAGGCATTAGCCCTTAGAATCTTCCAGCATAATGACAGAGAGGACCATGGTCTTTGGTCCAGAGGGGAATACAGTGGCACACATGATGTCTTCAAGGGATGAACCAGAGGAAGAGCACTCCTCACCTGCCCTGGCAGCCCTGGGGGAGCCGGCAGCTGCTTTTAGCCTTATTACATATTGCACCCACACTACACACTCATCACGCTGGGCTCTAGGTACCAGTGACTGTTTTTTTTTTTTTTTTTTTTTTTTTGAGATGGAGACTCGGTCTGTCGCCCAGGCTGGCGTACAGTGGCGCGATCTCAGCTTATTGCAACCTCCGCCTCCTGGGTTCAAGCAATTCTCCCGCCTCAGCCTCCCGAGTAGCTGGGACTACAGGCGCCCGCCATCACGCCTGGCTAGTTTTTTGTATTTTTAGTAGAGACGGGGTTTCACTGTGTTAGCCAGGATGGTCTCGATCTCCTGACCTCGTGATCCACCTGCCTCGGCCTCCCAAAGTGCTGGGATTACAGGCGTGAGCCACCATGCCTGGCCCCAGATGGTGACTCTAAAGGTGGGACTTGAGGATTTTTTTTACCTTCTACCTCCCCATGAAGTAAAAGGATCATCATTTAATAGATACATGATATTTACTGGTCAGCAATGAAGAGACCTAATTAAATAATTAGTAGACAACTCCTGGGGTGACCAGGGGCTTGAGAAGACCTCCTGGAGGTGGCAGATGAAAGGACACATGGAGGCAAGTTAGAGGCAGAGGACAGAGGTCCCAATCAGGAGGGCAGAGGCAGCCTCAGAGAAACAAGGATGTCCCCATGCCCAATTCAGCAGTGCAGAACTCCGCTGTGCTCCTAAGTGCTCCTAAGGGCTTCTCTGGGACTGCTGAGCTCAGCCCCCTAGAGGCTGCCCTTGGGCTGGGCAGGGCAGCTTGGCTGTTCCTGGCCTGGTTCTCCACAGCAGATGTTCTTAATGTCCCCTGCAGTCAGACACTATGGAGATCATGATCAAAGTGGTAAACCCTTCTTCCAGAAAAATGCACACAGGGTTAGACGACATTGGGAGTTTACAGTCTGACTAGACCCCACTTGGGATCCCCCCTATCATGAGCTGTAGAGGTATCAAGGTCATCATTATTTTGAATGACAAGAATATCACTTTCCAGAAATGAACATTAGCATCATCACAAGCCATGTGTCGCCTAAATAATCCAGTTACAAAAGGGTTGTTTTGTTAAGTTGGCTGTTTTCCCCACAGAAACAATTTTACATACCGATTACATGCAGATTCCCAGGGGCAACCACAAAAGCTCATTTAATAGGATGCACCTGAAACAAAAGCATGCAGTGCTATTTGTATTTCTCTGAGCCTGCTCCCAATGGGACACGTACAGCCCGTGATCCAATGGGGGACAGCAGGCAGGTCCCTCCCTCTAGGCAGTGGCCCCCACCTCAGCAGTGAGAGGAGGAAGAACTTCAAGAGGGACCAGGGAGAGCTGGGGCAGGAGTCTGAGCCTCCTGGGCAGTCACATTCTTGAGACTGTCACAAAACCCTCTCTTCTCCTTCCCCACACTGATACATATACTCCACACGTATGTATAATTCCAGCAGGATCCTCAGAACTGGGGTTAGGAGCCAGGACAAAGGGAGGCCACCAGACTCCAAGCCAATCACTTTCCATTGGGAGGGGAAGTGGAAGAACACGGACTACTGACTTAATATGAGGTATATTAAGATTAAAACTTATTTTTTTGCTTTTCACTAAAATAGAGTGGAGTAAACCATCCTTTGGGGCCATGGTCAGGATGAAAAAATTCTATAGCTCTTAAAGGGATCTCCCTGCCCCTGGGGCACCCCCAGGCTGCTGCTCCCTACACCTGTCCAAGGTGGGCCCCTCATTCTCCTGCTCTCAGGCTGACCTCCTCCGACTGGGGCAGAGTGAGGAGCTCACCCTGCATGAACAAACTGCAGGAGAAGGAAGCTCAGAGACTCGCCTGCGGCTGTGAGTGAGAGTTCAACCTGCTCTGGAGAGACGCGAGTGGTCCCTGCAAAGTCCTCAAAGGTCCACTGCCCTGAGACAGACTGACTCAGCCCAGCAGCACATAGTGGAGGACACACAGGGAGGCCTCAGGAAATACAGGTGTGAGGCCCTGGGTGGCCTCCATGGGAGTTGGGAGAGGTAGGGAAGAGAGGCTCCCTTGACCACTCTCGCCATACCCTCCATGATATGGATGGTGCTGTCAGGCCAGCTGCTGGCAGGGCCCACGGTCAAGGTGGACAGTGGGACTGCAGTAGGAGTTGGGGGAGGGAAGACAAAGAAAAGCCAGCCATTGCCATTCACTGAGAATCACTGTTTCTTTCGAAAGTGACCCAGCTGATGTGGCAGGACTCCTGAAGATGAGAATTCACTGTGTGCTGGTAGGGAGTTTCCTTCATCCCTTTATCAGGCTCCAGGCCTTTGACGCCACTGCCCTGCTAGGGTGGCAAGCGGGTTTCATTCCACCTGCCAGCTTCCATCAGCAGTGGGCCTGAGACAGAGGCTGAGTCTGAGAACTGGCTCACTGGGAAGAGAAGCAGTGACCACCTTGCAACGTCTGCCACAAACATGGGAAGCCAGCTGAGGTCGATACCAGGAAACCAGTTTCTGCAGCTCACACACGTGGCTGTCTCCCAGAAATCGTGTGCCTCAGCTCCCAGAATTCCCCACCTCTATAAGGAAAGCACTCGCAATCTGTGCTGGGCTTCCACACTGTATTGCAGCAGCCCCACCAGACACGTGACACAGCTCAGTAGGTCCGTTTTACAGTGCCAGAAATTGTGGCTCTGGAAGACAAAGTGACAAATCCCCCAGGGCCATCACCACCTGCCCCCTCTTCCTCCCAGCCCCTGCCCTGATGGATAGGACCTCTCCACAGGCAGCATCTACCCTGGACAACCCTTCGCAATCCTGCCTTGGTTCTGGCCCCTGCTTTGAGTCTTCCCAGTTCACTGTAGCCCCATCAAATGATCTGTTTCTCTTCTAATTACAAAATACTTCTTATTCAGGTATTTCTATGGCATTTAATTTTGTGTTGCTTTGTGACTGTGATACTGCTGTCTTCTGTTATTTAAGGGCAGCCTGTCTTCTGTTATTTAAGGGCAGCCGGGGTATATTTTCAAAACATCAATCATATCAAATCCCTTTGCTTAAAACTTCCCAGTGGCTTCCTATCACAGGTAGATTCAAATCCAAACTTACTATGGCTACAGACCCCACACAATCTGAGTCCTGCCTACCTTCAACCTCAACTCAGGTCACTCCTACTGCAGCCTCTGGCTCTCCTTCTCTTCTGCAATCACGCCAGGCTCATTTCTACCCCAGGGCCCTGCAACATGTTCTTTCCCATGTGCGGCTCACCCCTTTACATCAGCCACTCAGGCTTCCACTCAAATTTCACCTTCTAGGAGACCCTCCCTGACCACCTATCCCAAAGGCGCCTCACACTATCATGCTTTCTCCCAATAACCTGTTTTGTTTTCTTAATTGTACTCAAAGCAGCTGAAGTAATCTGCTCACTTGTTCCCTGCCCATCCCCTCAACTGGAATGGAGGCTCCGTATGTGCAGGCAGGGGCTCAGCTGTCTTGTCTAGTTGGCCACTGTATTCCTGATATTGCCCACGCTGCTCCACACACTTTCTGAATGACTTAGCCTCATGACTTGTTAGGTTGTTAGGTTTACACCTGTGCACACAAAGTTTGGCAGGACTAAATTCTTTATGGGCAAGGGTCATGGCTTGCACTCAAATAGTTGTTAATATGACTAAACACCTCTAATGAGCAAAACTGGCAACCAAGCCATTTACTGTGCACATCCCCTCTCCTCCCCTTACCACTACCATCTTTGCACCTCCTCTGCACCTCACTAGGAGAAAAATGTCTCCCCAAATCTCTAATATCTAAGGATGCTGTTCTAAAGTTTCCCATACATACCCTAGAATTCTCTTGATATCGTTATGGTTTTCAATTTTAGCATCAATTCCCTCTGACCCTGAATAAGACACTAAGGCTAAGCAATAAACTTCTGCAAACAGAGTTTAAGATGAGGAACCTGGCCAGGCCCAGAGGAGGAGAAAGGTCTGGCTGAGCAAACACCTCCCTCCCTGACACCCTCCTGTCTTGGGGAGCCGCGGGTGATGGACAGAGCTGGCCATGACCTGAGCACCAGCCCCCTGGGCCTGGCCTTCATGATGTCTCTGGCTGTGGGACAGCTGGAGGAGGAGGGTTACACGCGGGGAGCGGGACTCTGGCCCACTGCATTCCGTGTCCTCATTGTGATTTGAGGGGCCATTAAGTTTTATTGCTAAACTTCCTTGTTGGGCTTTTATCATCTGTGTAAGTGCACTTACTCTGATTTCCATGATCTGGCATAGAGGTCTGCACATCAGCTCCTTGATCATGCTCTTTTCTGGCTGTGGGAATGTTGGCCTCCTGTCGACCCCAAGCCCTCGGATTCCTCTGCATTTCATTAAATTCAATTATTCTTATGATTTTATTACAGACCAGCTATAGGGCTTTCCTGGATGCTGGAACCAGAATTTCCCAGGGGACTAGATTAATCTGTAAAGCTCCCTGGTAGCCAGGGTACTGGGGTAGTACTTGGGCCTCTAGAAGAGCCTGCTTCCTGCCTTGCTTGGAATTTGGCTTGAGGCATGCCAGGGAGGGAGGGTTTCCTACAAATGCCAGCAGAAATACGGACACGGAGGGGCCTACAGAGACCTCAGAGCTCTTTTAAGGCTTCCAAATGCATAAGCACCAAAGTGGACTCCTTGACAGTTACAGGCATCTTGGGGAAGACTCACACACTCACAGATGCCTCTATTCATCACATGGCCCCTCCTTTTATGCAAAGAGTTTGTTTTTTCCTTTACGTTCGTGCAAAATGTGGATAAACAAGCTTTTAAAATTTTACTTCCAGGTTTCTATCCTAAGGAAATAATCTGATATGTAGACAAATATTTATGCATTAAAATGTTCTTTGCAGCACGATTTATAATAGGAAATATGGTCAACAACTCAAACCTTCAATATTATGATGCTAGTTAACTAATTTACAGTGTCATCATATTATACAATGGAATATTATGTGGCCACAAAAAGCATGTACAAAAAAAACACTTTTAGTAACATATGAAAATGCCTACAAGATAATGTTAAGGGGTAAATGTAAAGGAAAAAGATGCATATGAAAGACTTAAATAAATAAAATTAGGGCCAGATGCAATGGCTCATGCTTATAATCCTAGAACTTTGGGAGGTCAAGGCAGGAAGATTGCTTGAGGCCAGGAGTTTGAGACCAACTTGGGCAACACAGTGAAATTCCACTGCTATAAAAAATTTAAAACATTAGCCAGGCTTGGTAGTGTGTGCCTGTAGTCCTAGCTACTTAGGAGGCTGAGGCAGGAGGATCACTTGAACCCAGGAGTTTGAAATTGCAGTGAGCTATGATCATGCCACTGTATTCCAGCCTGGGTGACCAGAGTGAGACCCTGTCTAAAAAAAAAAGAAAGAAAGAAAATCAGATCCCTTCCTCCCACCTGGCACAACAAACCAATGAAAAATAGAGATGAATTAAAGAAAGAAATGAAAAAATAAAAACATTATGACAAAATATAGGGCACTATTTTTATATCCTAAGGGAGAATTTCCTAAAAAACCCACAAACCCCAGAGGTCAGGATGGGAGAAGGCAGACTTGCAGAATGGTTCAGTGTTAGGCTGTGGCCTCTGGGACAGCCTGGGATTTCATTCTGGCTGCACTTTTTGGCTATGCGACCTTCGGAATGTTTCTTGACCTCTTGGTGTCTCCCCTTCCTTACTTATAAAATGAGAATAATTAATCATGACATCAAATTCACAGAATTTTTTAATGAAGACTAAATGAGTTAAAATATGGAAAGTACTAGAACAACGCCTGATCCATAGTAAGTGTGATCAGTGACCAATAAATATAATAGCTGTTATTTAGCTAAAAAGGATGTAAAGCTTTGTACAATGAAAGGCACCATAAACAAAGTTAGAGCAAGAAATAGACTGTCGGAACATGGAAAACACAGAAAACAGACAAAGATTAATATCTATAATTGTAGAGTTCTAGGTCAAGAATAAAAAGACAAATAAATAAAAAGACCTAGCAGAAAAATGGGCAAAGCATATGAATAGGTGGTCCATGGAAGAAACATGAAAAGCTGATTATCATATGAAAAGATATCCAGCTTCCCGAGAGGTCAGATAGCTGCAGACAAGTTGCTCTTTTGCCCAGCTTAGCAGAAATATAAAAGGCAGATAGTATCCATGGCTGCGAGGACAAAGGCTCTGTCACATGCTAGGGTTGGGAAAACCTTTCTGTAGGGCAATTTGGTAGCATCTACCAAAGCTCAAGCTTACTTACCCCAGGGCCAGGGAAATTCACTTTTAGGAATTAATCACAAATATTTATACATGTTCCCAATTATATATGTTTACCAATGCTCACTATGTTGTTTGAATAGTGAAAAACTGGAGATAAATACAAAACCTATCAATAGGGGAATGGTTTAAAATTTCTGGCATATCCAAATTATAAAATACTATTCAATGGTTAAAAAGATTGAGGTAGATTTAGGTGCCAATATCTACGTTTACGTGAAAATATCTTCAAGACCTATTGACAAGTTAAAAAAAGCAAATCACAGAAAAATGGATAGAAAGTGGTGCTATTTATGTTAAAAACAAACACAAAAAACCCAACCCCTGTTGTTTAGGTAGAAGCACTGCAGAAGGAGAAGGAAGGATCCATCCTCCACTGTGAGTGGTGACCAGCCCTGAGAAGGGGCACGGCGTGGGAAGTGAGGGATTTTCACTGTCTACACTGTACTCTTATGTATCCCTTGAACCTTGCACTGCTGATAACAAGAATACTGTTAATATTATTCTTAAATTATTTGTGTAATTAGAAAACACAAGTGGGCAAGTGCAGTGGCTCATGCCTGTAATCCCAACTGCTTTGGAGGCCGAGGCAGGAGAATCACTTGAGCCCAGGAGTTCAAGACCAGCCTGAGCAACACAGGGAGACTCCATCTCTACAAAAATAAATCCGAAAAATTAGCCAGATGTGGTGGCCTGTGCCTGTAGTCCCAGCTACTCAGGAGGCTGAAGTGGAAGGATCACTTAAGCCCAAGAGTTTGAGGCCAGCCTGAGCAACATAGTGAGACTCCATCTCTAAAAAAATAAAAGAAAAAAAAGAGAAATAAATAAATGAATGAATAAAGTAAAATGACAGCATGAAGGTACTTAGTGGCATGATAGTTACACAAATCTATACATGTGATTAAAAAACAAGGTCAATTTTATGGTATATTCATTTTAAAATAAAAGTTAAAACAAGGGGAAAATAAATGAACGACAATAGCAAGAATGATGCCAAAAGTGTAAAAAAAAAAAAAAAAAGTGGTTACCTCTGGATAATGGGATTATAGGTAGTTTCTTTCCTTGATCATTTATATTTTACTGTACCTTCTAGGTTTTCTACAGAGGTTATATATTGCTTTGAGAATAAGACAAAAATAAAGTTAAAAGCTTAAAAAAAAAGTTGGCAGCAGAAAATCTTGAGTCTGATGGGGACCTGCTGCCAGAAACAGCCCGGCTCCTGGAAGGCAGTGCAGACACCTGCTGGAGGCGAGTTATGGCAAAGAAAACATCCCATCTCAGACCTGTTACCAAGGAAAATGGGTTGATGAGTCAGGGGGTGGGCAAGGGTAGAGCCATGTGGCCCCCAACAGGCCCTGCAGCACAGAGGACAGGAAGGGCAGGGGGTGCTCAGGATCCCCAGCACCTGCATGGGTGTCCACGGGCCTAGCAGAGACAAGGTGCTCCTCAGGAACACCCCTCTCTGGGATGCCCCCCTTCACCCCCTGAACATCCCCACATAAATGATATCTATTCAGGTGGTCCCACAGCAGCCTGTCCTTCCCCTGCTAATGCAGGCCTGGAGTTACTAGAGAGAGACAAAAAACAGTGACAAGCGGAGATGAGTATGGCCACACACACTGACTTCTCTCATACAGAACGCTGCAGAAAAACAAAAGGTGTCACGGGTGGCAGCAGCCAGTGTCCTGCTGACACACCCTTTGCAGAGAGCATCTCTGTCGCCTGCAGGGTGGGAAAACTGGGCTTGGGGCTACGTGTGAGGCCCCACCGTGAGGACCAGAGGGAGGTCAGGCACGGAGCCTCGCTACAAAGGGGAAGCCAAGTGCTAGCAAGAGAGGCTGCTCCTGGCTTTGGGCCCAGGCTCTGTCACTGGCAGTGCTACAAACGCCCCTCTCAGAGCCCTCTGCTCACACTCAGCCTGTCCTGCCTAGGAGGCCCAGCCCAGCTCCTGGGGGACAGTGTGGCCTGCGGCGGGATGGAGATCACCCATATGAAGGGCCTAGCACTGTGGCTGCCTCAGGCT
This sequence comes from Rhinopithecus bieti, assembly GCF_001698545.2. Classification (NCBI taxonomy): domain Eukaryota; kingdom Metazoa; phylum Chordata; class Mammalia; order Primates; family Cercopithecidae; genus Rhinopithecus; species Rhinopithecus bieti. The sequence goes on from NW_016816842.1 coordinate 2,631,043, forward strand.
CATGTATTTAGTGACAACTTAGGCATCAGTTGGAGAGGCCACTGAAGTGTCTGTGGAGGGTTTCTAATGGGCTGTCGCTGGGAGACAAAGGGAAGGAAGACAATGGGGAGACGGGGGAGGCTGAGGTGGGAAGTGAGTGGCGGGAGCGCTGGCAACAGGGTAAAGGAGTAGGGCCCATGGCATCTCCAGGTCGCTCATCACTCACAGTGACAGGTAACACAGAACAGGGAGGGGTGCTGTGTGCCTTTCCTGCCAAGAGCCCAGCAGGGCGGCCTCACAAGCATCCCATCAGTTCCAGGCAGAGAAGCAAGTGACTTGCCTCTGGAACCCACAGGTGCCAGAGAGCACCGCCTTGGGGCAGCACAGATCAGGAGGAAGCTGAAGGCCCTTTCCCTTCCTGGCCTTTCTAAGCAGGATACAGGAAAGAAACTAACATTGACTGGATACTTACTATGAGCATAGAAACAACAATGCAGACCAGCCTGGGCAACAAAGTGAGATCCCATCTCTACAAAAAATTTAAAAATTATCCAGGTGTGGTGGTGTGCACCTGTAGTCCCAACTACACAGGAGGCTGAGGTGGGAAGATCACCTGGGCCCAGGAGGTTGAGGCTGCAGTGAGCTGTGTTTGTGCCAGTGCACTCCAGCCTGAGTGACAGGGTGAGACCTTGTGTCAAAAAAGGAAAGAAAGAAAAGAAAACAAACAAACAAACAACACTGCAAAGAAAGACCACGGTCTTCTCTGGGAATCAGTATCAGGAAGCATTTTAATTTTCTTCTCCATACTTTCCTGTATTATCGCTTGACAAAATGTATATGCATTACTTTTATAATTAGCATAGAGTCATAAAAAATAAATTCAGCTTTTTAGTTTGAACCCCACTATTTTGGTTTGTTGGGGTGCTTCAAAATGTCAATGCATGGCCTGATATGTCAGCTGGTTAGCTTTTTCCCAAGGCTAACCCTGCCAAATGTGAAAGTATGCCTTTTTATATTGTTAACAAAGTTGCTGATTAAAACAAGTACATACCCCTAGACAGACTCAGGCCAGATTCACAGTCACAATGTATTCAGGGGATGCTTCCCCTCAGGGTAGCTCCATCCTGTCTGATTCTCCCCATCACACTCAGGAAAAGAGCCACTCATTTTGTCAAATGTCTTGATAAAAGAAAGACATGCTAATTCATCAAGCTCAGCAATCCTACACCAAGAAACAAACCAAGCAGCACATTCAGCGATCTGGAGTAGAAGTTGTGGTCTGCTATGTTAGATGGATCCCAGTTTGTTTCTGTGAGGTTCTAAAATGGTCTGTCTCCAAAGCACTCCGTATTTGGCCTGGGACTGACACCTGGAACACTGTGATTTCCGGAATTCACCCTTTCTGCACTTAGGAAACCTGGGATGACACTGCTGGTCTCTGGCCTCTTGGCATTTGTCCTTTACTCCAGGTCCCTCAAACACTGCAAAAGTGGTTTCTTGATCACTGGGGGTTCTCGGAAGCACTCTGGCACGAGGTACAAAGCCAGGCAGCTACGAGCTCTCTGCTCTCAATTCACCTGTCCTGAGCTCTGAACTCCCTAAAAAGCATGTATATTCCATCCCTTCCTAGGCTAAAGACCATGCTCCTAATGAAGGAGTGTGTAGAAAGAGAATTAATCCAGAGCTATTACCATCTGATGGGAACATTAAAGGGCGGCACATCAGGAAGCTAACCACGTGCTTTTGCCCTGATCCCTCTCACTCTGCCCGCCCAGCAGAAATAAACTCACACGCGCAGAACCATGAATGACCAGGGGACTGGTGGCCTCTCCTGACTGTAACTGGAAGGACAGACACATGAGGGTGAAGACGTTGGAGGTTCCCAAGGAGGAACTGAAAACAGCCAGCCAGTATCTGCCGTCATGGCTGGGACGGGGTGCAAGCAGGGTGATTTCGGCTCTAGGTTCAACATAACTTCCTGAAAGACTTGCTTCCAGCAGCTCTGAGGCTGGCCAGGGAGTGTATTTTATAGCTAGGAAGAGAACTGCAGTGCTGCCTGGCTGGCCTCACGGTGGGCACTTCTTCAGGTACCTTTACCCTCGAGGATGCCCTCACCAAGGCCCTAGCAGACCTGAGGCAGACGCCCCTAAGGCCCCATCATTGCGCTTCATCAGGAGAGGCCCACAAGACTGGAGGGTTTTTGAAACTAAGTTTTGGGGGCTTGTTTTGGTCTCTTTTCTAGGAACTCAGAAGAAGAGCTATAGGAAACCTTTCCTTTGGATTCCCTTAAGAATTTAGCACTTGCAAGAAAGAGTTAGGAAAATCCATGGTAAGAGTAGGTTTGTGAACAATTTCCAGGCTAGCCAAACCCACAGCTACTGTAGGGGAAGGGGAGGCGGCCAGGAGACCAGGGCTCAGGCTCTGACCCTGTTCTTCCTGGATCCTAAGGCTCTCGAGGCCTGAAGCAGCTCAGGACTCATGGAGCCATGGGCGATCTATGTCATTTCCCTGTGTGATAGTCTCATCTGTAAAATGGGGCTAATTGTACTCACTTTTGGCACTCTGGGTAAAATGAAAGATGACCCTTCAGGAAGACAATTTGTTACTGCCGTCGGGTGACACACAATTGTTGGCATGAGGACCCTATGATTAAGAGGAGGAATAACATTTCCTCCTCACAGAATATGCCTCTGTGGACTAGCAGTCCTCAGGCACCGTGACCTCGCCATTTCAGCCCTGCTCCATGAGGCACTGACCTCTTGCTTTTCCTTCACAATCTCTTACTCACAACACTCTGTGCCTGCACCTGCCATCCCCTGGCTCTCACGTGGCCTTGTTTGCCTTCCCAGGGGCAGCCCTGTCCCTCTTGGAAACCACCGATGGTCAATTTTCCACACTCCATGGGAGTAGGGAGGACACTGGCCCAGAAAACTCCTGAGCCACAGGCCTTCCAGCCCTTATTGCAAGCATGTTTGATAGCATTTATAGCATTTTACTTCCTTGATTCACTGTGCTCATTTCAGGCTGAAACTGCAACTAGGTGAAGCAGACAGAAGGCATTCTAGATGCTAGGTGATCTGCAGCTCCAGTCTGGCCTCCCCATGCCTTCTCAGCTCCCGGGCAAGCACAGGCCCTCCTGTGTGCACCACCATGCCCGGCTAATTTTTTATTGTAGAGATGGGGTCTTGCTATGTTGCCCAGGCTGGTCTTGAACTCCTGGCCTTAAACAATCCTCCTGCCTCGACCTCCCAAAGTGCTGGGATTATAGGCATGAGCCCCCAGATGAGGCATCAGCCCTAATTTTATTTCCAGGCCCAGTCTGTTCTAGGTAACATCTCAGGGTGCTTCCAGTCTAATTTCTCCAATTCATGCTGACTGGGAGGAAGATGCTCAGAGCTAGGGGTGGTAGAGCCTCACTGAGCTCTAGCTAAGGGACAAATGCAGCCCAATCAGGACTTCTGTGCTGTTTCCATGGCAATGGGGGGTAGGCCATGTGCACTATGAGGGTGGGGACCTTGCCCATCACCACTGCATCCCCCGGCTTAGCACGGGTCCTGGCATCCAACAAATAAGTGCTTCTTGGGTTCACGTTGCAAAGCGCCACGTTCATCCTACTCTGAAAGAGGGAAGGGTGTGGAGGGGGAGGAGCAAAGTTCCACTCACATGGGGCGTGGAACATGACGAGGACAGAGGAGTGTTCCTTCACAAACTGGTCAAAGTCTTCATCGGTCAGGTGATAAACGGAGCCGCCCTCATCTGCCCAGGGAGTCTCAGGGACCTGGGGCTGTGGCGGCTGCGGACTGGAAGACCAAAAACAGGCAGAGCTCAGAGCAGGCCCTGGGGCCTGGGCAGCCCTTCTAATTCCAGCCCCCTGGACACAAAGCTCCCCACAGGCTCAGGATGGCCCACTCCAGGGGCTCAGCCTTTAACAAACCAGAAACTGCCCTCATGGAGGGGTCGTGGGGTGAGTGGTATTGTCCTGCCCACCTCCACCTTCCCCGCAAAGCCCCAGACAGGTACTTAGCTGATATCCTGTTATAAACCGTGGCTTCTGGCTACAGCTCTCTAGATAGCCTAAGAAATCTCACTTCCTCCTGGGAATCTGGGGGCTTGTTAGCTTTCTCAACCTATTTCAAACTTTCAGCAAACTGGAAAGAATAAATAGCAACAGTGAATGGTGACCTTTGGAAAAGCTCACTGTTGTGTTTAAAACTGCCCCCTGGGCAGTGGAGGGGAGGAAGAGGGTACAGAGAGGAGGGAGTGAGGAGGAGAGAGAGAGGCCAGGTATCTGAGAAAGTTCAGATTTAGGCCATGCAAGGGGAAGCTGCCACATAGGGGTGCAGGGAAGGTCGCAGTGAGGGAAGGAAGGCTGGGGGTATCCTAACTATGAGAGTGTGGACGCTACATCACTAATCCTTCCCAGAGGCCAACAACCAACTTACTTAGTTCTCCCAGAAGCCAAATCAACTCTACCACTCATCAGCTGCAAAACCTTAGGCAGCCGCCTGACCTCTCTGGAGCCCGTTTCCGCAGCGTGACTGTGTGCCAGTCCTATGTCATCATCTTGCTAGGAGGAGGGAGGCTTGCAGGGACCCTCCCTTGCTCCAAAGTTCAGGACAAGGCGGCTGGTGGTGACACAGTCTCTCTGCTGCTTTATTGCCACAACTACCCTTGCCAGAGCACCTTAATTGCAGCTTTGAAAAAACCCTCGAGGATGACAAATGTGAAAAGACAACCATTGTGTCCCGCCTTTGAGAGCCTACAGGAGGAAACATTTTAAAGTTCCAGCAGCCAGGGCTGGATAATCCAGAGGGAGCGAAGTGGCTGACACAATGGAAATCTGCCACTCGCTTCCCTCCGCAGAAGCCCGGGTATGATGTCGCCTTCAGAAGCCCTCTCTGGCCCTTCTGACTGGGCCCCACTGGCTGCCACGGCCTCCCGGGTCCCAAGAAATGGAAGGAGGCAGGGAGAGGGCAAATCAGTCTCAGCCCATGCATATCCAATGTCAGATGGGACTGGTGACAAAATCAAGCTTCAGAATGAGTCACCAGCCAGACAATGGTCCTAGACAAACATCATGCAATCTAGGTTCCTATACTTGGGCTCAAACTACTGACCCCTCAAAACACTACCAATTCCACTTCAGAGCAATTTATCTTTACAATACACCTGCACATGTGCACAATTATGTGCATCTGAAGGCATTCACTGCAGGTTATTTGTCATAGCGGAGACTGGAAGGACGGCTTAGGTAAAGCTTCTTGGGTTCACGTTGCAAAGCGCCACATTCATCCTACTCTGAAGTAAAGATGCTGTCCATCTACACGAGGCAGGGCTGAGCGCTACAAAGAATGATGTTCTGTACGCACTGATGTGGACAAACTGCTGGAGATGGATGGAACAGTCTAGAATTTGCTAACTTTTGCATTAAAAGGGGGGAGATAAAATATACTTATTCACATTTGCTAATATCTACATAAAGCAACACTCTAAGAACATGAAAGAAACTGGTCTAAGTTGTAAATTCTAGGGTATGGGGGGAGGATAAGAAGGAGGAAAGAAGTGAAAGGGAGACTTTTGAATGTATTCTTTTTAAGAATCTTAAAATTTTGCCAGCCTGCGGAATGGAGTGAGACTCCATCTCCACAAAAATATGAAATAAAAAAATTAGCCAGGCATGGTGGCCTATGCCTGTAGTCCCAGCTACTCAGGAGGCTGAGGCGGGAGGATTGCTTGAGTCCAGGAGTTCAAAGCTGCAGTGAGCTACGATGGCACCCTCTGCACTCCGACCTGGGTTACAGAGCAATACCTTATCTCAAAAAAACAAAAAACAAAAAACAAACAAACAAAAAAAAATTGAATTATGTGAATGTAATCGACTCAAAAACTAAATTTTTAAAAAGTGCAGCAAGTGTACAAATATAGGATGGAGAAGCCATGGCTTTGCAGGAGTACAGGCACCGGAAGGAAATAACCGGAGGAACTTCTAGTTAACCACAGAGGCGAATACACTCTAAAACTGCTAAAATAACAGTTCAGGAGTTTAAAACAAAACACAAAAAACTTTCTGGGCAGAAAAAGCAGAGTAGGGGCCCAAGAACAACACCCACACAGAAGACAAGGCTCTGAAGAGCCCGGAGGCCCACTCCTTGAAGCAGAGTTATAGCCTACAGCTGAGAACAGGAGGTTTAGCGGTCATGGGAGTCGTCAGATCCTCAGATCCTAGGGCGCCTCCCTCTCCCACCCAGGAGACTGGAAGTTTCTTTTCGGGAGAGGACTGGAGAACTGGGCACCGTGATAAGAGGATGTACTGGGAAGAGACGAACTGAGTGGGAGTCTGAACCCAAAACACTGAATGATGCTTTTCACTCCCTGCCTACCCCAGGCTGTGAGCTCCTTGAAGACTGGGCTCTCCCTGACCTCTTTACTAACTCCTGCACCCAATACACAGCAGACGCTCAATACATGCTCGTTGAATAGGAGATTCCTTGAATGAAGGAATGCTCATTTCTCTCATTCGGGGAAAAATGGCTTAAGGAAACGGAAGTGTTTAATTCCGAGAGAGGACATAAAGGAACACAGTGGCTATCGTCAAATATTCCAAATTGCATTAAGAAAAGAAATTCAGATTTGTTTTCCAGGGTCCTGAAGAGGAGAATCAACACTAACAAGTGGAAGCTCCAGAGAAAGAAACTTCAGTTTGGTGTAAATAAGAGTGTTCTGTCTATAGCAGGGGAGAGGGAAAGAAGGCCAAACTGGGAGTCAGAAGACCTGGCCTGAGTCCTGTTTCCTCCACTAGCCACAATCAAACAGCTTAAAACAGTGACAAGACAGTGCACTGTGGTCCTTTCTTTACCTAGCTCTCAGATTCAGCTAGGCTGAGAATGGATGTGAGATGCTTTGTAACTTTATAAAGTACTACCCCAATGCTCCTAGATATAATTTATCACCTAAATCATAAGAGTCATTCGAGCATGAATGGGGAACCTCAGAATGAGTCCAATGGGAGTGAGGAAATGCAAACTTTGAAAGGAGAATTGCTGGGGCAGATTTGATGACTTGTATGTTCCCTTACGATCTGCCTTCATGTGACTGATTTCATGAGCTCCACAGTTTGGAGACAGCAATTGTCCCAGGCTCTCCAGGACTGGGAGGGTCACACAGTCAGACCCTCATCTAAGCGAGATGCACGTACCATAGATGAGAAGACACAACTCTACACATTATGAGTCCAGAAAACTTGGTGTTTGTTAATTCAGTTCACTTCTGGTTGGTATGAAGCTACACAGGCCAAAATGGCCCTGCACAAAATGGATCACTGCTTATGCACCCCTTCCCCTGTCTGCTAGCCCAACTCACCAGTGACAGCTTCAAGGGGCCAATGAGATACGTGGCCATTAGGAACACAAAAGACACCAGCGCCACAATCAACGTATCTACTCCAGAGCCCTCATACACTCAGACGCCAGGGCTGACCCCCTGCCCTGCCTCACCTGGTGCCACCCTTCCCTGGTCCAACCACCAGTGTCACACATTGAAGGGCAGGACCTGGGTCTTCTCTCCTAGGCATTGGAGAGCCATCTGGAGAATTAGCTAGGCTGGCTTCACCCTCATCTTTGTATACTTGGCTGCACAGAAGCCCTGAGCAGCTAAGGGCCAATGGAGAAACCTAGGGAAGCAGGAAAGATGAGGTCACTATTGCCCACCAGGATCTGAGGGGAAACTGGAAAAGGCTTAATCCACTCCGTATGTGGGTTTTTCCGGGAAAACCCACATACGGAGCTGGATCTATGCAGGGGAAATAATAACAATATGCTATCTTTGGGTAATAGGGTGGGGAGGACTTTTGTTTAACCACACTTTCAGGTTTTTCTGTAATAAGCCTATCTTAGTTGAGTATCTCTAAAATCAGAAAAGATTTTTAAAAATTAAGCCAGCTGGTAGCAGAATGACATTGCTAGCTCTTGCAGAGGATAAGGCCGTTAACAAGAGCTCCTTCTCATCCACGGCGGGGGATAGGGGGAAGTAGGAAGTGGGGATGGGGTACCCAGGACCAGAATCTGGAGGCAGCTGTGGGGTGCAGGCCAGCCAGAGCAATGTGGGTGGGGGAGCCGGGATGGGGTACACTGAGAGGAGAGGAGTGAGAGGACGGGGTGGGAGGCTCCAACGGGGAGATAACAACCTAGTTCAGAAACGCCATTGATGTGGTCCCTTTGTCTAGGGTTAGCAGGCAATTCTGAACACTTAAAAAAAACACACAAACCTTATCCTTCCAAAAAAGATATGAGGGTGTTTTGAAATCAGAAAAGGTTAGAGAAGGGAAGGGAAGCAGACAGATTTTATGCTCTGGTGACAAATGAGATTGCTATTTGTTGAGACCTTCTCCCAAAGCAGAATGAGATGTGTCTGGCTGGAGGAGAGGACACGCTTATTATCAAATGAAAAAGGAAAACAGGAAAGCAAAGGCCCAGGTTAAGACAATGAACACATGATAATGGGCAGCAGCCTTCCCAGGCGGGGGCTGGAAATGAGGTAGCCGATGGGGACAGAGATGTGAGAACGCTTCCAAGAAATAAAAGATATGATGCAAACATGTGCTAGCACTTGTGTCTTATCTCCTGGGAGTAGGCAGAACAGAAGATGGAGATTCTCCACCTTTAGAAATCTAACAGTTTCATGTGCATTTTTTTTTCCTGGTACAAAACCCACCCTTCTTTCCCATTTTGTTGAAAATACACATTTTCAACCTCCGTATCTTTGGATAACTAATTCTTTAACCCTGGGGTTTGCACACTATGTCCCTAAGGTAACGATGTCAATAAATATCCATTGTGTTAGTAGCCGAGGGGAGGGGGTCTGAGCAGAACTTGAGGAGGCTGAGTTGGACCGTAGGGGCTGCAGGGATCCATCAGGGCCCTGCCACTGCTTACTGGCAGCACCACCCCCTCACTGTGCCTCAGGAACCTCATTCATAAAACGAAGAGAACGGTAACATCTTCCTTACAGTGCTGTTGTGAGGATTAAAATGATAATCCATGTAAAGAGCTTAGAACAGTGTCAGCCACAAAGGAGAGCCCAAAAGACATTGGCTGTTATTATTTCAACACATATGCACAAATACCCATGAAGCAGCAGTGGCTGGTAAGTGCCAAACTCGTGACACACAGAGCGCAGCCTGAGCCAGGTGCGTGCTCAGCGAGGGTGGCCTGGGGAGGATTCCAGAAGGGGACATCGTGAGCCTGTTGTGGAAGTGCTGGTGAGAAGTGGGAATGGGGTGATCTGGCAGCACAAAGCAGCAGGCCTGGCACAGTGGGGGCTCCAGGTAAGGAGGCAGGGGCCAACAGGGTGGTGGGGTTTGGCATTACAATGATCTAACCATGTTATAAAACAGGGATCACAGGTTGCTATGAAGCAATGCCTGTGGGGGTTGAACAGTAAAGCACTCAGCAACCTAAGGCATTAGAATATTTCTTAGTACCTTCACAGCACCTAAGACAGTGCTGTGTTTGAAATAAGTGTTCAACTGACAATTCTATTTTCAGAGAGCCCTGCAGTGGAACCTCTCTCAAACCTGGTAGCCTAGGTGAGAAATACCTCTATCCACCAGATAGATGTGTTGAGGAGAAACTTGATGTGAAATGTGGGAAGATTTCAGAAAGGCCCTGACTATTCCAGAAGAGCTGACAGGCTTAGACAGCCCCTCCCCAATTCCAACCCATGGAGAAGGGAGGTAGGGAAGACAGACTCCACACCCAACACCGAGGCAGGTCTGATCATCACCGGCCAAAGTCACACCAAATGGCTCCTGCAACCTAAATTCCCACAATCCCCATATGACCTAGACTCAAGCCAGAGACAGCTATGTAGGCAGTACCACAATTCCCTTCCTCATTCTCTCCCCCAATCCCCAGCCAGAGCCCTGCGACCCTCAGGCCCAGCAGGTGCCCTGCCCTCTGGGTCCACGCCCCCTGACACACACACACACACCCCACTTACTTCTTCAGCCACTCCAGGATGTCCTCGGCCGTGGACCCATAGTTGTCATACTGGAACAAGAACCGTCCTTTCCTGTGAAACATGGAGAAACAACGTGGGCTCAGTCAGGGATGCAAATACCACCCTGAGATTATGGTCAATCACCAAGGAGGGAGGTGAACTTTAGAAGGAAAGTGGGGGACGTACTCAAAATAGCAGATGGTGGGGAAGCCACGCACGCTGTACTCCTCCTTGATGTTTTCAAATTCAGAGGAGTAGACATTCATCCCGGCCAGCACCTGGGAGGAAGCGGAGAACAGCCGTGTGGAGCCTATGCCCTACAGACATCCTCTAGTCCACACGCCATCTGTCCAGCTGCTGTCCCACCAGAAAGACATGTGGGACAAAGCCCCACAGACTGATGTGCATCAGGGCTGCTGAGAAACAAGGCCAGCGAAGCCAGCCAGGAATCATGACTTGGCGCTGGAGAAGCCAGGCAGCTGGGCCGAGAGCTACACTCCACATGCCTGCTCCCTCTGGCTCCCTGCAGGAAGAACCACCCCAGAGCAACACAAATGTTCTGAGGGTTGCAGAAGAAGCCTGGCCTTGCCATCAACTGCTCTCAGAGAGGGGCCACAGTCAAGGATGTGTTAACGCCTGTTTCTCTGCTCATGTCAACTAGGGTTGTACTCTTTCCTAAGCAATGGAAGTAAGTGGCTTTCATACACCAATTCAGCTCTGCACAACATCCTTAGACACCTTCCTCGATACCTCACAGTTTGCCCACCTAGGCTTGAGTGTGATGTTTTCAAATCTCACAGCTTATATGTGGCCAGGGAGACTGTGTGGTTCTCATAACACAACATGAGAAACGAGGCACCTGCCTAACTCTCCCCCCTCTAGGCCGTGCTGTGTCTCGCCAGTGTTTCCTCCTGTTGGTGACCATTACCCACAGCCTGGCTGGATCATCATCTCAGAATTCTGAACATATTCTGGCTCCAGGGGTCCACATGTCCACTATCCCTGAATCAGAAAGAGTATTTTAGTAGCTGGGTAACTGATGATGTAGCTAAATACTAAGACTGACTCAAATAAAGAATCCCCTAAAAATCCCTCTGCAGTGGCATGATCATAGCTCACTGTACCCTCTAACTCCTGGGCTCAAGCAATCCTCCCCCGTCAGCTTCCTGAGTAGCTGGGACCACAGGCGTGTGCCACTATGTCTGGCTAATAATTTTTTTCTTTTTGGTAGAGATGAGGTCTTGCTGTGTTGCCCAGGCTGGCTTCCAACTCCTGGGCTCGAGCGATCCTCCCCCTTCAACCTCCCAAAGCACCAGAATTACAGGCATGAGCCAGCATGCCTAGCCAGGACTTTGAATCTGTTTTCACCAGAGAACGTAGCTAGAATGGCCAGACACACAAAGGATGTTCCACAAAGCAGAGTGGCATAGAAGCGAGGGCAAAGTAAGTTAAAAAAAAGCCAGCAGCAGTTACAGAAGCAGAGAGAAGAAACCCAGGAAGCTGGACTTCACTGAATAATATACAAGGACACACACAGAGAGAAAAATAGTGGTTTCAGAGGACAATAAACTTGATTGCAAAGACAGCTTCCACCTATGAGTCATGTGACCTTGGGCAAGTCACTCACCCTCACTGAGGCCCCTTGCTGGAAGATGTGAACATCACAGGGCTCTTTAGACAACTAAATGAGATGAGAGGTTTTAGCACAAAACTGGAGCTCAGTAACTGTCATCTTCCTACCAAGTCTTCCTGGTGATGGGAGCCACTGTGCCTCTGGGCTCTCCATTCCTAGGGGCACCTGGATATCTTTCCAATTGTTTTAAGTCCCGAGCACAAGGCCTCACATACAGCAAGGACACAATAAATGCTCACTAAATCACTGATTTTTTTTTTCCTAACCCATTTTAGGATGCAGTAAATAATACAGGAAGAATAAATTTGAATTCAAATTCACTTGAAGCCCTGGAATGTTCTATAAAAGTCATTCTGCTCATTTCCCAGACTGCTCCAGTGGCCTGTTCCAGTAATATTTGTCTACTTTAAAAGTCCTTTTTTTTTCTGCCTAATTGATCTCCCCAGTGTCAGTGCACATTCACCACAGATTAATCTTACATGTCCTCCTCGCTCATTACATCACTTCCCTGCACAAAACCTTCCAATTTCATTGAATATAGGCGAAAATCCAGCTCCATATTCAATGCCCATATGTTACCTATTTCATTTTTGAATCTTTCTTTCTTACAAAACTCTTCATTGTACACCTGTTAGGGTCTAGATTTTTTATTCTCCTAGGAACAAGACAGTCGGAGATTTCTGCACAGGAAGGAAGTTGGGCCGTCTGCCTTCTCAGACATCTTGCTGAGTGCAGCAGCAACATGGTGTAGTGGCTGGAAGCATGGGCTCGGGATGCCTGGGTTTGAGTCCCGATTCCCTATGTGGTCGTGTATTTCCTTCAAAGAGTCACAGTTGTCTCTGTGTCTCACTTTTCTCATCTGCAGCCGCTTCATGTGGTTGTTGAGAAGATTCAATGAGATAATACAAGGAAAGTATCAATAACACTCAAAATGTATTAGCTATTTTTGTTACTAGGACTAGGAGGTGCTCTATTTCTGCCCACATTTCTGGAACACTTGCTGTTCTCTCCTGGTCCCCACTTGGTGCCTTTCAGTCCCCTTGCTGAGGCTACCCATCCCTCACCTCCTGGAGACCCCCAGACTCACCCATCCCTTAAGGCAAATCAAACCTCACCTCTCTAGGCAGACTTTTCAAACCACCTTTGCTTGGGGTGAGCTCTTAATTCTCCAAGTTTCTGTAGCACTTTTGTGCCACTTTGGGGGCATCTATTAGTTAATGAGACAAAGGTTTTTGAACAACTACATACAAACACTCTCTGGAGTTAGAATTTGTGAAGTCAAACGAGGCGAAACACCTGGTCTCGGCCTACGGAGAAGATAAGAACACAGCCTCCCCCCTCCCCACCGCCATCTGCATGCTTGGGGCCACTCAGCTGGCGTGACATGCTCTTCTGGGTGTTCAGCCCTGCTGCCAGGAATCATCACGGCAGCTTCTCAGCGTAGGCTGTATGTGAGCTTGCACTCAGAGGAGAGTAAGATTTCAACAGACGTCCCGGGATGGGCAACTGGAGGCAAGGCAAAGAAAGATGTGGCCCAAGAAATGGAGCACATTTCCTTCTAACTGGAAGGCAGGATACACAGAAAGGAGAAGACATGAGAGAAAAGGCTGAATGAGTTGGCCAGAATCACTTTGGGAAAGGCTTGAAATGCCTGAGAAATCAGGACTGTATTCAGGAAGTGATGGAGACCTCCCGAGGGTTTCTAAGTAAGAAAGCAATCTGCAACCCAGTTGCATCTCTCGAAGCAGAAGGACGAGCTATGAGGGAATGCTGTGGTCGGGAGACAAGTCAGCAGCCTTTGGCAACCAGTTAGCATGGCCCACTAGAGCGTGGACAGGACTGGTGGGCAGGGAGAGGATGAAGGGTGCATGAGGAAGATGCCTGATGATGCCTCAGTAAAGAGATGTGGGGGTGGGGGGCGGGGAAAGAGCCTGGCCCCTGGGGAAAGGTCTTAATGCAAAGTTCACAGTCTGCCAGATGGAAAGATACTGAATTTTCAGACATGCATTTGAGACACAAGTGAAAAAATCCAGATGGAGATGTGATGCAAGCCATCTGACATGTGACACTGGCACTTAGGGGAAGGACTCGGGCTCCACAGAGTTATGTTTTGTTGAAGCTATGGACAGAGATGCAGTCATTGGAGGGCAAACCATAATAAGACAAACCCTTGCTCCAATGTGTTAACAGGAAAGCGGAACCTTGGGAGCACCCCCATCTAGCCGGTGGGAGGAACATGGTGCAGGGCAGCTGTAGGGAAGAGAGGGGATCAGTCATCTTTGTTTGTGAGCGCTCTGTGGGGTACAGGGCTTCTTCCGCACAGCCCATTTGTTCCTCACCACAACCCAGTGAGGTGGGCAGGGTTGGCATTATCATCTCCATTTTATAGATGGAAAAATGGAGGCTCTAAGGCTAAGGAACTTGGACCAAGATCTCCCAGCTGGTTAGCACGAACCAGCACTAGAGCCTGGTCTGTACAAATCTGTCGTCATGACGGTTCTATTTCATGGTGTTTATACCCAGACTGGCCCATCATGGCCGAGGTCCACCAAAGACTGGCAAAGCTCAAAGGCTCAGTGCAGATGTCAATAACTGGCAAGGCTGGGAAGAGGCAGATGGAGACAGGGCTCATTCTAACGGTTGCTCTGAGATAGGGGGCAGCGTGGCTGCTAATGAGGATGTCAATTAGCAGGAGTAGATGGGACAGATGCGATGAGTCACTAGACGTCAATGACAGCAAAAAAGAGGCAGCCCTAAGTTTGGAAATGGCAAAGGCTGTGCATCCCTGACCTGGCATGCCTTCCTTCCTAATGATATCATCAGGTTGAATACCTCCCAAGAAATCTGTAGAGGAGGAAGATTTTTTTTTTTTTTTTTTTTTTGAGACGGAGTCTCGCTCTGTCACCCAGGCTGGAGTGCGAGGAGGAAGATTTTTGACCCTTGCCAGAGACAGAGCCAGCCATAAAGGCTCAAAGATGACAGAGATGAAGAGGAGACAGAAGGCCCTAATCTAGTTGTGTTTAGCAGCGAGGAGGAGGATTTCTGGGGAACAGCAGCCCATTTATTAGTCCCACCTCTTCTCTGTGTGTGAAAACAAAAAGCAATTGACACCTGTGGTCACTCAACCCCTCTAGCCCGGTCCCCAGTTTCTGGTGAGCTGCCCCTGCAGAGTAAGGCCCTAGCCTCTAGGGGCCTCCTACATGGGTGATGCCTGCAGTGGCCAGGGCCCTTTCCCCTTTATGTAGCTGGGAAAGGGCTAGAACTTTCCAGAAGATGCTTTTCTAGGAAATGAAAGCGAAAATAAAACAAAACAAACCCAAGCAAGAAAATATACAAACAAAGAAATGAGTTTACACAACCCAGATGTCTTAGGCCAAGGCAGCCAACACCTGGTCACAACTTGACTTGCCCAGCTTTGTAGACAATGCCCCTGACTTTTCTGTAATGTTGAGGGAATTAGAATGGGTAACTTTTATATTTCTAGACCTGGGCCAGGCAGGAGAAGCTGAAATTCATTTTTTCTTTTTTTTTTAGAGACAGGATCTCACTCTGTTGTGCAGAGCATGGCACACTCATAGCTCACTGCAGCCTTAAACTCCTGGGCTCAAGTGATCCTCCTACCTCAGCCTCCCAAGTAGCTAGCATTGACTACAGGTGTATGCCATTGCACCCAGCTAATTTTTAAAATTTTTTGTAGACATGGGGTCTCACTGTGCTGCCCGGGCTGGTATTGCCTCAAGTGATCCTCCTGCCTTGGACTCCCAAAGCACTGGGATTACAGGCGTGAGCCACCATGCCCTGCCGGAAGCTGGTATTCTGAACTTGAGTGGTCTTTGCAGTTAACCTTATAACCTATCCCACAAATGTCCTTCTCACTATGCTTCTGGCCTTAATAACAAATGCTCTGAATTCCTTTAAAAGAGAGGACCATCACTCTTAATATAGAGCTTAAAATAAAACATACCCACCAGGAGTGATGAGCCACAAGCCTATTCATTCATTGGCAAATACCGGGTATCTAATGTGAGCTTGGCCCTGTGCTATGTGCTAAAGAAATAGACATGAACACGACTCCCTTGCCCAAGAAACTCACATATCATAATTAGTTTCAAGTGCTGAACAAAGTGATCTGGAACAAAAGCAAAGATGAACATATCTGGCTGTGCTTGACAGGGACAAGCTCTGTGGCAGTGTGGGAGGGGACCTGGAAGAATATTGAGTTTGGCAGTGGATGCAGCATTGGCTGAGAATGGCCCACGAGATGCACCAAGACTGGCACCAAGTCCTCTTCTGCTTCAGTGGGTCTAGCCAGGATAACTTGTGATCTGATTTGGGGCTGAGCTATTTACCTTCAACAGCACAGAATTTGGGAAGTTGAGCTGAGCAGATTTCTAAGTGTATGCGGGAGTAGGCAGAGAAAATACTGTGGGTAATTAATTCTTTTCTCCAGGCTAAATAATCTCAAAATATGGTATCTATTGAGGTCCCAATAATGTGAAGTGAAACTTCCCTGGAGTAATGTATGTGTGCCCCAAGACCAAATGTCTCCAGGCAAGTTACTAAGAATTCATTAGTGAGAAGCAAGCAGGACCTCAGTGTCACCCCAGAATGAGGTCAAAAGAGAAAGCATTGGCTTTCTGCAGCCCCATCTTGCAGCTGGAGAGCAGGGCCATCGCCATGCCCAGGTGCTGCCACTTAAACTTTTTAAGTTGACTTTGAGCTAATCACCACTTAATTTGATCCACAAAGATCATGATGCAGTTTCAGGACCTCAGATCTCCCTTAATGGGGCTTTGGCCACACCACTGAGATGGCTCCTCTCGATAACCTTTCATGAAAGATGTATGGATTTTTCCACGCTCCCTAGAGGAGCCAGCAGCTGTTTTTATGTTGCCATCAAAACAAGATACTTCTGCTACTTGGGGAAAGTGCAAAAATGGACAAACAGAAATCAAAAAGAATTAGAAGCAGGATCCCAGAGAGGTATTTGTACACCTATGTTCATTGCAGCATTATTCGCAGCATCCAAGAAAGCTGGAAACAACTCATCAACAGATGAGTGTGTGAAGAAAATATGGTACGTACATACAGTGGAATATAATTCAGCCCTAAAAAAAGAAGAAAATCCTATGACATGCTACATGGATGAAACTTGAGGATATAATGCAAAATAAGCCAGTCACAGAAGGACAAATACTATATATTCCACTCATAGGAGTAACTTAAAATAGTCAAAATCATAGAAATAGGCCTGGCTAGACGGCACACCCCTGAAGTCCCAGCTACTCAGGAGGCTAAGATGGGAGGATTGCTTGAGCCCAGGAGTTCAAGTCCAACCTGGGCAACATAGTGAGACCCTGTCTCTAAAACAGACAGATATATATACATATATAATCATAGAAACAGAAAGTAGAAAGGCAGTTTATCAAGGGCAGGGGTGGGATGAGAAGGCAGAATTCATATTTAGTGGGTATAGAATTTCAGGTTTGTAAAATGAAAAAGTTCTAGAGAAAGGTTGCACAACAGTGTAAATATACTCAACACTACTGAACTGTACATTTAGAAATGACTAAGATAGTCAATGTAATGTTACATGTTTTTTACCACAATGAAAAAATAAGACACAAGGCAGAGAACAAAAAAGTCTGGCAGGGTGGGGGAACACAGAGGTACCAGGGAGCATTTGGTGACTGACCCTTGGCCCTTCTGGATAATGTCTGTCCCCCCTCCCAGCTCTCTTCTCCCCCGCAACACTCCATGTTCCCCTTTTACCTCTCTGCCCCACCCCAGCTGCTCCTACTTCTCTGAAGGCCCACTTCCTTAGTGGCTTCTCTTCCTCCTCCTGTAGAGGTGGGCATCCTTAGGACACGTGTCTCCATTCTGCCTATCCTTCCCTACACTCCCTCCTGGGAGAATGCCTGCATTCCTAGGTGTCTCGCTCCCCATCCAGACCCACCTCCTCCTCCCCTGGTTTCCACCATTCTTCTCGCCCCACAGGAACCACAGAGCCTGGGAAGCCTGGACAGGCCGTCACCTCTGTGAGCCCCCTTTATGCTTCTGGTCCACCCCTAAGGTCATCGCACCCTCTTCTTTGCCATTGGGCTCCCCAACAGCTGCCTCAGCTCACTTTGGAGCCTAGCCCTCAAAATTCTGGACTCATGATGTTCTGACCTTGGTCCCTTGTCCCCTGACGATGCCACATGTGCATCTTGCTGGTGTCCTATTTTATCACTGGCCTTTGGCAGGTGTCAAACTCTCCTGGTCCTAGCAACTTGGTGGAGTTCTCAACCTTCACAGAGAACAGGTCTCTGAGCTCCAAGCAAAGCTTTGGTTCAGCAATGGCCCAGGCAGCAGGGTCAGCCATCCTCACCATTTCAAAACCTGTCTCCACCCCACCCCCGGCACCCTTCCTCTGCCAAGTCCAAGAGTGACCCAGCCCTGCCAGGCAATGGTGCCTCACTTACGGCGTGGCCTCGCAGCTGAGTTGCAGCCTTCTGGAAATGTGGCATCATCCTCTTGCACATGCTGCACCCTGGTCACAGGCAGGAGAGAGACCACATCTGGTTACAGAGATGGCTGAGCCCTTGCACTCTGCCCTGCCTCCCCATGGCCATCCTCTACCCAACAAGTAGAGGCCATCCTCTACCCAACAAGCTTATCCAGCCTTGAGAAGCTCAGGACTATTCCAGACCCTGGGAACACAAAAGGAACAGGAGGCGGGAGTCCCGGCCCCCAAAGAGCTTACAGTATCAGTGGTGCAAAACAAGGCACTGCCCAGCAACCACTCATAAATGTTGAACTGAAGAAACAAACCTGACACGATGGGAGAAGAGCAGAGCCCAGAATACTTCAGTGCTGATAATGAATTCAACAGAAATTCAGAAAACCAGAACAGGTGTCAAGAGAGCAACTGCTGCGTGCACAGCGAAAAGCCACCCCTCACTACCCAGGCAGGGCCTGCAAATGAGCCAGAGTCAAACGCCATTATGAAGAAAAACGTGTGACCACGAATACAATCACTTTTGGAATGTCCATGCCTCCTTTCTCTTTCATTAACAAGGATAATTAAGCAATGACCGGAGGCAGGCTGACCGTGAACAGTGCTGGCTCTGGCCCGTGGGAAGAACAACGGGCCAGGAATCGGGATGCCACGCGGACTCTGATCTTTGCTCAACTTGCTGAAGGCCTTGGAGAAGTCACCTCCTCTCCCTGGGCTGTTTCTTCTGGCAGATGAGGGGGGCTGGACCACACAACCTCAGGCCCCTTCCAGCTCTGACAGCAAAGGATTCTGCGTGCGATGGCCTTGGCTCAGCCCTCCGGGGCTCTGTGATCTACCATGGTCACACTCCTCTCCTAGTGGTGAAGACCCACAGCCTTGATAGGGGGCCTTGACCTCCTGGGTTCAAGCGACCAGGAAGGCCAGGTCCCATACATCCACTAAAACATCAGAGTGACCTTAAACTCCTTCCCTTCAACCAGAGCAGACCATGTTTCAGCACCAATCCCACAGGACATGAGCAGTTTCTTCAGACAGCAGTGATTCTGAAGTGCCAGGCTATTACCCTTTCTGACCGCCTCTCTGCTACAAAACAGGGCTTAAGATGCATCTGAAGACCATAGAATCAAAGCTGCCTGGAATCATGTGTCAGGCTGATCTCAGCTTGGCACAGCAGGCAGAGGGTCCATGTGGTGACAGGCAGCCTAGCTCCAATCCATGCTTAGCTGACGCCTAGACAGGCTGTGAAGCCAGAAGGCCAACATTCCTTCTGGGTCACCAGAACCTCTCCAGCACCAAGCCTATTGGACAAGATGCAGACACAGGACATTTGGCCATGAGGCTCCAAAAATGCCCCACAGCCCCCTCCTGACATTCCTGACAGGTGGACTCACACACACCCCAGTACGTGAACCCTGGGCTTAAGTTCTGCCATCAGTCCTGGCAGGAGAGAAGGGGCTGTTTTGAGGCCAGACTGCAGTGGGAGCCTGCCGAACCTGCCCTCAGAAGGTAAGAGGCACCTCTCCTCAGGACCTGCCACCTCAGTGCGAACACCACCAGCAGCATGAAGGAAGGAATATGACACTTGTCAGGGGCATTGTTCCCACTGTGGGGATTCAGAGAGAGGAGAACAGAAGCAGGAACAATGCTCTGGGAGAAATGCACCGGGTAGAAAACAGGAGGCTGCAGGTGGTGCAGAGCAAGGAGCTCAGCTCTGGGAAGAACGAGGCCGAGACCGAGGTCTGCATCTCCCCATAACTCCCGCTGGCTGGGTGATCCTGGGCAAGTGGCCTGGGCTCTCCAAGCCTTGGCTTCCTTATCTGTGCAGTGGGGATAGGTGCCCCGCAGGTGTTAGATAGAGCTGGGGAATGTTCAGTGCCTGCAGTGACATCTTAGTTCAACACCAGGCCTCAGAACGTGCTTCCCGGTCCGTGGTGGGGGAAACACTTCCAGTGAGGGAAGAGGACGTCGCTCCACTCCCCAGGAAGGAAAATAAAGCGGGGGACACCTGCAGCCTTTCACTCATTCTTTGCTCAGTGACTTGAGTCTGACGCCCACTGGGCCACACTCATCTATGAAGAACTTTATTTACTATCTGTCTCCACAGTGTGGCCTCTCTCTTCCTGTTCTGCCTGTTTGCAGCCTGCAGCAACAATACCCTGAAATGGGGGATAAGTCGGCCAGCTGTCCCAGTGGGCAGGGCCAGCGGTGCTGGGTGGAGGTTACTGGTGGGGGAAAGGTGATGGAGGAGGAGTAGGAAACCACAGGCCAAGCCAGTTTCCAATTTAACTTTACCAAAAATAGAGCTGGCCCTGTGATTCCTGAGTTCATCTTCTAGCTGATTCCACTGGGAGAAAGGGGGAGAGGTAAGACTAATTATCACTCTCAAACCCCAAAAGTCAGAGTAGTCAGCCTTTCTATTTTATCATTAATTCAGAAAGCAAACCTGGGGAGCCAGGTTCCTTGTCACCACCGAAGGTTCCCACTGCCTTTGGGCCCATTCACCCCACGTGTGACCAAAGGGTCACAGAGTCCTAATAGACGTCCCAGTTAGGGAACTGCTGTGTATCCCAGGAATCAGCTGAATGTTGATGCCATGAAGACTTGATTAGACTAGTGTGCTAAAAGCACAAGCTTGTTTCATTTTGTAAAAAAACATACACACGTGTATAATCAAAAGAAGAGTCCTGAGGTTCCTTGGGACCTAGGAGTCCAACCAATCTGACCCTCTACCAAAAGTTTAACTTAACCTCCGAGTTTTCTCCTCCCTCCCCGACCACCAATAAGCTTTGTGATTCTGTGAGGTACCTAACTTCCCCTGCCCCAGCTTTCTCTTTTGTACAGATGATAACTGTGCTCGCATCTCTGTTGTGAAGGGTGGGATGAGCACACTGCCACACAGCCTGGGTGCGTGGCGGGATAGGGCACAGCATGCAGGCGCAAACTGCCAGTGCACCACTTCTAAATGACTAATGGCATCACACTGAGACCTGCCTGGTTACGCCTGGATGCTGTCTTGTGGCACATGCTGCATGTTGACATACACTGCGTTTTACAGCTTCATTTAACCAATGTGTTGCATCCCGAAGGACTTTAAGATACACCAAAGGAGGCCCATCCTCTAGGATCTGTGTGGACAAGGATAATTCCTAAAGCAATTCACAGCTGGATAGCTAATAATATTCCTCCACAAAGAAACAAAAAGGGGTGAAACCAACTAAAGAACATTAATAAAGAGAAGGAGGGAGGGTTACAGTAGCTACCATTCAGGGCAGAGCTGGATTTATAGCAAGTGAGACACCAGGGCCTTCTCCCACAGGTGAGCACAGCCCTGGGGCCAGCGAGGAGGCCTGGGGAGGAGGCTGAGACTGGAGGACACCCAGCAATCAAAACAGGGCTGGGAGGGCTGGACACAGTGTCTCACGCCTGTAATTCCAGCACTTTGGGAAGCCGAGGTGGGGGATTACCTGAGGTCAGGAGTTCGAGACCAGCCTGGCCAACATGGCAAAACCACATCTCTACAAAAAATAAAAAAATTAGCTGGGCGTCATGGCGGGCACCTGTAGTCCCAACTACTTGGGAGGCCGAGGTAGGAGAATCATTTGAACCCGGGGGGTGGAGGTTGCAGTGAGCTGAGATGGCACCGCTGCATTCCAGCCTGGGCAACAGAGCAAGGCTCTGTCACAAAAAACAAACAAACAGTGAGCTGAGATGGCACCACTGCATTCCAGCCTGGGCAACAGAGCAAGGCTCTGTCACAAAAAACAAACAAACAAACAAACCAAAAACAGGCTAAGGAAAGGCTGCTGTTATGGCGAATAAACTACTGGCTCAAGTCAGGCAGAACCACCAGAGTGCCACAGAGGGGCATCCGGCAGGGGGCGTCATCCCCAGGGCACAGATGGGAGGAACCGTTGCAAATAACTCAGGAAGTGGGATTCGAGATGGGCTTTCATGAGCAAACAGAACTCTCGTTTGCTATGACAAACCAGAGCCTATGACACCCTCCTGAGCCACGCACACACCTGGGCTCACCTGCCTTGCATCATATACAGCCCCTCTGTCACCACAGCCTTCAGGGAGACACTGACCCTGCTGGCTTCATGAAGGGCCGATGCAGCTCACAGAGGCAGCACAGAGGGCCTTGCCAGGCTCAAATCCAGGGTTATTTTCAACCTGTGAGTTGGGACCCATTAGAATGTGGAGGTGCCCAGACAGTGAGTATTTGAGGCTCTGCAGGTCACACTGTCTCTGTTATAAGTACTCAACTCTGCTGGTATAGATCGTGAGCACCCACAGACATCACATCAATGTATGGCCATGGCTGGGTTCTAATAAACCTTTACAAAAAGAGGCAGCTGGCCCGTGGGCCATAATTTGGTGACCATTTGTCAGAGAGTTATGAAGCAGTAGGAATAATCAATAATTTTTAAATAAAACAGAACAGAAAATAGTAGGCATTACATTTGGTAAACAACAGATGGCAATAGTAAGGGCAAGAGTGGTTTTGCAAAACTTTTGTTTCAGCTTATTTGCATATAATTTATATATACTTCTAATACTGAGTTGCAATATAAAACATTTTTAATTCTGTGAAATTCAGTCAAAAAATTTGAAAGCTACTACTGTGATCCAGTCCCTTCTCTTACAGATGTGGAAACTGAGACCTAGCGAGGTGAAGGACTTGGCCAAGCTCACCCGGCTTGCTGGTGGCACAGCTGGGATTCAAACCCACATGTTCGGGCTGTCATCTGAAAGATCCTCCTGCCATTTCCACATCCTCCTGCCTCATACAGGGACTGAGCCCAAATCCTGGAACCCATTTCTCTCTGCTCCTGGTTCCCCGATCCTCCCAGGTGGCACCTGCAGAGGATGCCAGCAGAGGATGCAGGAGTCAGAGCTAGACGAGCTGCTGCCCCAGAGGTGGGCCAGGCTCTGGACCACGACCCCATGCCTGAGGGGTGGAGAACAGCCACAGGGTGACCAGCACGGAGGCATGGCACCACCAGCAGGAAACGGGACATGGCTGGGGAAGGTGGAGCTGACCAGACAGGGTGGAGCTCTGGATAAAGAGGGTAGAAGGACACAGATTCTAGTGGAGACAGAGTGCAGGGCGGACAGCAGGAGGGGAGGAGCCAGATGAAAAGGCAAAGACCAAGAAAAAGAGGAGCAGATGCAGAGATGAGTTTCAGCATTCTAAGCGAGGAACCCGGGCTAGTCCCCCCAACCCCGCCCGCAGCCCCCACCCGCCTCCCTCCCACAAAGAGACTAAACAACTAACTCTGGCCCAAGGGAGAAAGTTCACTCACAGGGGGCATAAAACATGATGAGGAGCGGTTTCTCTTCCTTCTTCAGGAGCCGTCTGAAGTCCTGAGGCACAAAAAGAGAATACCAGCAGCTCACACACAACACAATAACAGGATGAGACCCCCTCCCTGACCCTTCTGCACACAGCGGGGGTGAAGGGTAGGGATGCGGAGGGGAGCAGGAGTGAGCACTTCAGAAAGTACACGCTGGTAGCTGATTTGTGGGTGGGGGCAGAGCCGCGGCAGGTCCGGAGCTGGAAGAACCACAGAGATGATCTATTTGAGACCACCCTCGTGTATTACAGATGGGAAAACTGAGGCCCCAAGCTAACAAATGGCTTTGGCCACCTGGTGAGAGGGAGTCGTGAGGTCCAGGCTGCTGGCTTTCCTTTCAGTTCCACCTGAACAGTTCAAAGATGGCAAAGAGCGGTTTTTGTCCCATGGGGTTGTTGAATAGGCTGCCCCTTCCTGTGACTTACACAGCGGTTTTGTTGTGGTGCGGATGGCTGTTTTCATGTGTGCCCGACTTGGCCAGATGGGGATCCGCTCACTGTGGGAAGAGGGGTTAACCCATACCCACTAATCTCTTGCTAATCTCTTCTCAGGCTCCAGCTGTGCCACCACCATCCTTGTCCCCAGGAGTCCACCGAGCACACAGGGCAGAAGGAGGGGGCCTGCTCCACCCTCCAGGAGGTTACAGGCAAAATGGATTTGTAAAACCCTTAGAACAGTGCCAGGCATGTTATTAAGCAATACATAATGATTTGTTAGATACGTACAATAAAGGCAAAAAGACAAATGGCCACACAGTGCTCATGTAAAGACTTGAGTGTGTGAACAGGGTAGAGAGACTTTTCTTCCAACGAGAGCCAATGATGGATGGGAAAAAGCAACTCCATCAAGGACTGCAGTGAAGCACGATGATAAGAGCATATTTTGATTAAAGTAAGCTGCTCAACCACATTTTACAGAAGAAAATGAGAGGGTTTTCTCTTCTGAATAATAAGGAAAGTAAGAAAATTTCAAAATGCAGCTTTCTGGCAGCAAGAAGGCATTAGGTAAATAAATGATGGCACATCCAGCACAATGGGATACTACTACATCATTAAAGCTGATAAAGAGGAGTGTTTAATGTCACAATCAGATGTGCACGGTGCACTAAAGCGGGGGGAAGCAAGTTACAAAACAGCATATAAAATGTAATGACATCTTTGTGAGTAAAAACATTATGTACACATTACCTTGAAAGCCTAGAAGAGTACAAAAATATCAGCAGGCATCTCTCTCAATGTAAAGGTATGGGGTGATTTTTTTTTTTCTTTATGCTGAAGGTGTATTTTCTAAATTTTCAACAATGTGCATTAACTTAAAATTTTTCAGTTAGTTTAAAAAAAAGATTAAATTTTGTGGATATCCAAAACACTAGAATAAATTCTGGAAAAGTTTACCCTTGTTTACATAACTAGAGATAGGGTTAAGACACTAATTTTCAAACAAATTTTGTTTGCACTAATTTCCAAACAAAATTAGTAACCAAGATATTTAACCCTAACTAGAGGTACAGGATGCAAACACTGCTAAAATTGTCTTCTGGAATTTCTGGAGATAAAAGCTAGTAAAAGATATGAGAAGAGATTTTCATTGAGCCTATAGCAATTTGGTTTCATATCCTGAGTAGTAACAGATATTACATTCAAAGATGCTTAATTACCTTCACAAAGTATGAAATTCCAAGCCTACAAATTGAATCAGCAATTCAAACTTGAATTTGGAATTTTTCATTATTTATGTGGACATTCTATTAGCAGACAACCAGCTATACTTCTTATTTCCATAGGAGAGAAAAGAGCACAAAGCAGAACGAGAGGATTCGCTACAGGTGTGAAAGAAATATTTCCGATTGATATTCCTACAGTTACAGAAGAACAACCTTAGGAAGGTTAGGACGTTGTATCTGGGGGAGGAAGGCACCAGGCAATCACTTTCCAGAGGGGCTCTCAACAATTCATCATCACAGGAGCAGCTCTCCGTTTAGGCTGTTTGTATTTCCATGGTTCTAGGCACATGTGCCACTCTCTCCTGGCACTTGCCCCTCTTACGCTTTTTTTTTTTTTTTTTTTTTGAGAATGAGTCTCACCCTGTCACCCAGGCTGGAGGCAATGGCATGATCTTGGCTCACTGCAACCTCCGTCTCTCAGATTCAAGCAATTCTCCTGCCTTAGTCTCCCGAGTAGCTGGGATTACAGGCATGCGCCATCACGCCTGGCTAATTTTTTGTATCTTTAGTAGAGATGGGGTTTCACCATGTTGGCCAGGCTGGTCTCGAACTCCTGACCTTGTGATCCACCCGCCTCGGCCTCCCAAAGTGCTGGGATTACAGGCGTGAGCCACTGTGCCCGGCCTTAAAGATGTCTTTTTAAAAAACATGTGGGCCCGGCGCGGAGGCTATCACTATGTTGCCCAAGCTGGTCTTGAACTCCTAGCCTCAAGCAATCCTCCTACCTCAGCCTCCCAAAGTGCTGGTATTACAGGCATGGGCCTCTGTAACTTGCCTGTTGACTGTACTCTTAATGCTTGTTGGCACAAAAGAAAATGATGACTTTTTTTAACTTTCTGGAGGAAAGTAAAATGTGTCATCATTGTAGGCCAACCAAGTGGATCAGTGGTGATTCAAATTAAGGGTTGGGCACAACATTTTCTGGGATACAAAGAGCCAGTATTGTCATCTTGAAGATGTCTTTTTTTTTTTTTGAGACAGAGTCTCACTCTGCCACCCAGGCTGGGGTGCAGTAGCATGATCTTGGTTCACTGCAGCCTCTGCCTCTGGAGTTCAAGCAATTCTCGTACCTTGGCCTCCCGAGTAGCTGGGATTACAGGCATGCGCCACCATGCCCGGTTAATTTTTGTAATTTAGTAGACATGGGGTTTCACTATGTTGGTCGGGCTGGTCTTGAACTCCTGACCTCAAGTGATCCACTCGTCTCCACCTCCCAAAGTACTGAGATTACAGGCGTGAGTAAAAATTAAAAACTAGCCAGGCATGGTGGCATACGCCGGTAGTCCCACTTACTTAGGAGGCTGAAGCAGGAGGATTGCTTGAGCCCAGGAATTCAAGCGTACAGTGAGCTATGATCACAACACTGTACTCCTCCAGCCTGGGTGACAGAGCGAGACCTTGTCTCTAAAAACAACAACAAAAAAGAGTTAACAATTTTAAAGGAAAAGGGAGAGGAGGAAGAGAAAGATGAAAGCTATGTTTTATTTTATCGAGATAGGAATGAACCTTCTCCCTCCATCTACAGAAAGCACTGCTTGCCTCACAGACCATCTGGACTATCACAGAGAAATTCTTGCCCATCCTAAATGAAGGCATCATAGAAACACGGATGCACATGGCTAAAGATGCACATTCAGGTCAGGTGGGCAGGCTGTGGACGGAGGGGCAATGTGTGTCACAGCTTTTGCATTCTTTATTTTTTTAGAGATGGGGTCTCACTGCGTTGACCAGGCTACCCTTGAACTCCTAGGCTCAAGCGATCCTCCTGCCTAAGCCTCCTGAATAGCTAGGACCACAAGCATCCGCCACCACAACCGGCCTGTCATAGCTTTTGTTAAATACTTAAGAACTAACAAAGACTATAATCTAGATCTACCCTTCTACCTCCACCCCTGGCCAAATTTGGAAATCAAAGCTTAAGAGGGTAAATAATTGGTTGAAAGCTATAGAATGATCCAGAATTGTAGAGATCTGCCTCAAGTCTCTGGAAATCTAACCTAAATCTCTAAGGTTATTCTTTAAAAAAAAAAAAAAAACAAGATGTAAAGCCAATCCTAGCAACATCTGGATTACACAATAGAGAACATTTAAATCTATATTAATGTATGGAAAATCTGAACGTGTTCAAATACATTAAATAAGGAAGGTGAAGAATGAAGAAAATTCTCAGGCAACATGTGATCGCCACTGGTTACAAGATGGAGCTGGGAAGGGGAGTCAAATATTAGGGTCCTGGCCTAGCTTCCCTAGAGGAAATACAAGTGATCCTGGAATAGTCCCATTTCTCAGTTCGTTGGGCTCCTTTCCTTGGGAGGCCCTAGTACTAGGGAAGATTCCAGCATCCATCAGAACTGACAGGAATACATTACCTTTTCACTGTCAAGGTGGACAACATCTTTGGCTCCAGGATCTTCCTCCCACAGTGGGGGCCCTTTTGGATCCTTCAAAAAAGCCACTATGGACTGAGGAAAAAAAGAGAGAAGAGAAAATGCATTTTAGTCCTGAAAAGAGGGAGGTGGGGGAATCAGGAACCTGTCCTGTTTCCCTGCCTGGAGACCTGGGCACACCAGGTGCTGGGTTCAGGACTGCACGTGGCATAAGCTTGGAGGTTGTGTTATTTCCACTGTCCACTGACATCATGGATAAGTGCCCCAAAAATGCACCTCCATCACTCCCACCAGGCTTTTTCAATCACAAGACACCTTGCCCACTCCAGTCAGGTGGTCCATGCCTAATATGCATCTTCATAGACAAAAGAACATTTTAGACAATGAGTTGGCTTATTCAAACCAGAGACATATTAGTGCTTCTACTAAATCTCATCTCCTCCAAGAAGTCTTTCTGACTAATGGAATAATGGTCTCAGTCTTGTCCAAAGGAAACATTTCCACATTCCTGCAGCCACTAAAACTGTCATCCCATAAGCA
Organism: Rhinopithecus bieti; assembly: GCF_001698545.2. Taxonomy (NCBI): domain Eukaryota; kingdom Metazoa; phylum Chordata; class Mammalia; order Primates; family Cercopithecidae; genus Rhinopithecus; species Rhinopithecus bieti. Next base: position 2,659,157 of record NW_016816842.1, read on the forward strand.
GATCATCATGCCTACTTATGACCTGCTTGGTATTTCATGATCTAAACTGGTTTTGGAGTGGATTAAATCCTGATTATCCTCCACTATATGTGAATAAGTGGGGTCCAGGCTGGGAAGCCCCCAGGGCAGGGTGAGCACCAATGTGGCCTCACCCTTGTGGCTATACTTCTCTTCCTGGGCCCCTCTTCTAGACTGCCTGGATTGAAGATCTGGCAAAGTTCTTACAGATAAAGGGCTTTGCTGGCCTTTGTTATGTGTACAATGACTCAAATCTCCACTCCCTTTGGGGAAGACGTACAGGGGCAGGGAAGAGGGGCACTGTCCTTCCACCCTCCTCCGTACCCCCCTGCCACTCTCATCGGTTCAGGGCAGAAGCAGCATTCCCTTCCCCCTCAGTCACTCAGAGATGGTGCTCAAAGTCTGTGAGAGCCAGGATCAGGTACCAGACCCCAGTCAGATTCTGTTACTTCTGTCAACTTTGACCACGCTCCAGCGAGCAGATGCTGAACTGAGAGTGTGTGCGTTTGTGTGTGTGTGTGTGTGGCCTGAGATGAGAAAGGGAAGTGCCCTTCTATAATAATAAGGGTATGCATTCAGCCCATCCACCGGTCACACACAGAGAGGACCTTAGAAAGGCTTATTATTTCTGGAAACTCTATTTGGAAAGAACTACTACGGGAGAATGGGAGACAGCCAAGAATGAATCCTTCATAGGATTTCATTCAGGTAGTGCTTCCTGCCTGTCCAAGTGGAGCTGTGAAACGCCTCCTGGCAAGAGAACAGCCATTTCTGCCGCAGCAAAAGGCGGATCCACCCTTTCTCGGTCCCTTGTCAAGGCTTTGCCATGACAACCTAAGGAACTATGGAATTGGCAGGGTCTTCCCGACACCCGCACTCACCCACAGCTGCAGAGGCACCTGTCCACGAGGCCATGTGAGAAAGATGCTGGTAGGCGCCCACCTGCCTGGGGTTCCAGAAATACCCGGTACAGGGTTCTTAATCTAGGGTGCACAAGGGACTTCAGGAGTCAGAGAAACCCCAGGCTCATGTGAAAACATTGACTTTGATTGTATGCATACACACTGTTTCAGGGAGGTCTGTGTTCAGTAGGTGCTCAGTGGGATCAGGACCCCAGAACAAGTTAAGAACTGCTGCTCTGGGGGGCTCCTGGCCCCCCGCCCCCATCTCCACCTCAGCCTGAGGTCCCATCCAGTCTGAGGGTGGCCAAGAAGAAAAGACAGCAGTGGATGGAAAAAGGAGAGAAATGACCTTTTAATGTGACAACTGACATGTCCATACACACAACCTTGTTTTTCAGGTGAGGATTATTCTCATTTAACTGAAGCTGAATAACCCCACCCATAGGTTCTCTCTGAGTTGATCTAACTGGACAAGACCTCATGGGGAAAGTCTGTGGGGAGCAGTACCTGGAAGCCCACCCTTAACTGTCCTATTCTGGGTGCTCTGAGTCCCAGGCACTGCCTGACACTGCATCTGGCCTTCAGGACACCTTCCCCGCTGTGATCCTGGCTCACAGCTACTGGGCCCTGAGGTCATCAGTGAGTCATCTGAATGCAGACTGCCAGGCACCTCTGGCCCTCACCACTTCTATAGTAAGGATTTGGGGAGTATGTGCGAACAAGGAAAAGGCAGCTTAAAGGGGATGTTCCCCGCTTTGAGTTTCCTATTCTTTGCCAATGGGGAGATAAGTTCTCACTTATCTGGCCTGTGACCTCTCTAGATGCCGTGGCACAGCATCTGTGACCAGGCTTCTGCCCAACCATGTGGGTTGACAAAAACCACAGCCAGAACACGGGCCTGCAGGCCATGGGCCCCTCCTATTGGGGGCTCCTCCGTCTCTCTGGAGTCAGGGTCCCAGGAGAAACACTGAATAGAAAGTTAATCAGTGACTAAGGTGGGCTCTGATCTCAGCTGTCTCAAGCTGAAAAAGCAGAAGCCATCAGCAGTCAGGGAACCATCCTGTCCCCTTCCCTCTGCCCTGGAGAACTCCAGGGAATCTGCCCTGGAGAACTCCAGGGACTCTGCCCCAGTCCTGCTGGGGGTGCTGGGACTAAGAGTGCCATCTGAAACTGAAGACTCTGGCCCCATACAATGCTCAGCCACTTCTTCACCTTGTTGATGCCAAAATCACGGGAAGGTCAAGAGAACGCTGACCTCACACACCTGATCTTTGTAAGAAGTGGGGCAAAGCCAGGGTTCTGCCTCTCCCACCCAGACACCCAGTGGCATGCTGGAGCCGCCTGGGCTTCTTGCTGCTTCTCTGCTACCACAGTTCTGAGTAGCTGCTCAGAACTCCCTGCTCCATAAGCCCAAGACGGATTCCTCAGAGGTCTCAGTTAAACATAAAATATACACAGCCTCCAATAATAAAACAAAACCCTAGCCCTCTTTCCATCATTGCATAAGCACTTCCCCCATCTCACCCAATTAAACCTTGTTCCTGGGGAACATGTGTTCTCTCCAATAACTTCGGTTGATGTCTGAACACAGAATAAGAAAGGCTGAGCAACTGTAGTTGGAAGAACTTTCTAAGTGTCTAAGTAGGTGTTAAGGTGATGAGTAATCAGGCTGAGTCCCTATATAAGGTGAATGCTGTAGCAACTTAAAAAAAGAATGAGTGTTAGTGGATAAGCAAGAAATGACCTGGAGAGATGGTGGGGAGAGACAGAGGGAGAAGGAAGGGCAGAGGGATAGGGTCTCTGACAGCTGCACAGACAGATGGACAGAGAGGAAAAAAATGGAAGAGACACAGATGGAGAAAGAGGGGCAGATGAAGAGACAGGAGCACAGGGTCCAACCCAGTGTGGGAAACAGGAGGGTTAGGAAGTGAGTTCAAACATGTCAGGACCAGAAGAAATATATGGCTTCAGCCAACACAGGACCAGAAAGCAGAAGACAGGTTGGAGGAAGGGAATCCTAACCCTGAAGGAGGAGAGTTGCAGTTCAGGAGGACTAAGGGCTGGGGCAGCCGCTTTGTGGTTACAAAGCATGTATAGATTACAGGATTTCATATTTCTTTCCATTTATGATTTTTCATCTACTTCTAAACTGGATTGATAGCAGGGAACTCTTCAATGATACCCGTATCTCATCTGGAACAAGATGCATCAGGCCAAAGGTGCCAACCTGCCCATGTGTGATACCCTGTGCTAACCTGGGCACTGTACGTCCCACCCAGCCTGAGGGTGGCCACTACCGCAGAGATGAGGGGAGGACTTTGAAGCTACAGCAAAAGCAGGCCCAGGCCTTTGGCAGAGAGAGAGGTGACATCATCTGCCTCACTGGACAACTGCTGATACATTCACAAGCCCATCTCCAAAGCTGGGTCAATCTGTTGTGTTAAGAGCTACAAACTTTTCCAGATATTCTGCTGACATATGCTTTAGAGATAAGAATCTCTCAGGTCATTCAGAAGAGCTATTTGTGCAATCTGCCCTTTCTTTTCTCAGAGAGAAAACCTGCCAGACTTTGGGCGTCCATTCAGACTCCACCTCTGCTGAGAATGAGGGAGGTAAATTTACCTTAAATGTCACAGCTCGGTTATATTCAGTATGAAATGCACCATCCCTGTCAAATGAGGAGAAAAATGTGTTAACTTTAAGAATGGTTGTGAAGATACATACCTTTGGTTTCCTGCAGCATCTTAATAAGGTTCAGCTTTTGAATGCAGTTCAGGTTTTTATTTTTTTAAAGAAACAATTGTAAACACAGGAAGAAAACCATTCCAAAATAAAATTAATCTAACTAAAAATTGCTGTTCACTGAAAATACCAATGAAAACGTTTGGCACTTACTTGGAAATTGGAAATGCCCATGTGTACTTACTGGTAATGGAATAATTCGACCTTTTTGTCCTTCGGGCTCAGGTCAACTTTCATCTTCTTGCACAATTTCCTACTCTCTGCATCACTGAAAGACACAAATGTCGGGAACCATTTATCACCTGAAGTCCTCATAAAGGTGTTGACAGCAAAATCTGCTGGTGTCCTAAGAAATAAGCCAGGTAACTTGGAATTCCCAATAGCAGATGAGGGCCTTACTACAGATGGGCTGTGAGAACTGGAGGGAGGAGACTAACTAGGAGGCTAAGGGCTGATCAAGAAAGACAGAGGCGGGCTGCGGGGGCTCATGTCTATAATTCTAGCACTTTGTGAGGCTGAGGCAGGTGGATCACCTGAGGTCAGGAGTTCGAGACCAGACTGGCCAACATGGTGAAACCCTGTCTCTACTAAAAATACAAAAATTAGCCAGGCGTGGTGTTGCATGCCTGTAACCCCAGCTACTCAGAAGGCTGAGGCAGGAGAATCGCTTAAACCTGGGAGGTAGAGGTTGCAGTGAGCCAAGATCGTGCCACTGCACTCCAGCCTGGATGACAAAGAGAGACTCCATCTCAAAAAAAAAAAAAAAAAAAAAAAAAAAAAAAAAAAAAAAAAAAAGAAGAAGAAGAAAAGAAAAGAAAGAAAGAAAAGAAAAGAAAGAGACAAGCAGACAGGAGCAGGTGTGTCACGACTTGTGGGTGGCAACACAGACAGAGAGACAGAGGGAGAAGGACATTTAGTAGAGATCAGGTTTTGCTATGTTAGCTGGATTGGAATCCCTGCCCCCTTCCTCCCTCAGGCCCAGACAAAGACAGGTCCAGACAAAGGAGGTGCCTCAGCAGCTTAGGGTGTGGACAGCCCATGGTAACAAGAAAATAAACTCCAATCCTGGCCACTCTTTAGATTTACCAGGCAAGTTTTTAAAAAGATCGATGCCCTGGCCTTCCCCCGATTGTTAATTTGGAATCACTGTCAGGGGTGGGACAAGCAAGATTTTTGTTTTTAGAGCTCTGACATAGGCTACGTGCTATACACTATGTGACCAAGGGAAGAGGAAAACATGCGACCATGTTGAAGAAGTTATGAAATCTGGCCAGGTATTGACAAAAGACAAAAGGGGAAAGGACCAGGCTGTGGTTAAAGGAGCCCCTCCCTTGGCATCTGGGATATTACACTCTCTTCCAATAAGAAATGCCTGTCAGGTACCATTCCCCGTTTACAAAGCACTCGTGCACAACCTCATTTCATCTTAGTGCCCTGCCTGTTAGAACAATGGATTTCAATATGTGGTCCCTGAACCAGTAGCACCAGCATCATTCAGGAACCTATTAGAAATGCAAATTATCAGCCCCATCCCAGACCTACTAAATCAGAAACCCTGGGGATACCTGAGCAATTGCATTTGAACAACCTTCTAGGTGATTCTGATGTGTGCTCAAGTTTGGAAACCACTCATTGCATTAGACTAGCTCCTTCACTGGCTCATGTTCTTCTCCCCTACCTCCACGAGGTTTGGCTCCCCTGTGCCCTACACCAGCCCCTTAGAGACCTGACCTGCTCTCACAGCTTCCCCATCCTGCCTGCACTCAGCCAGTCAGAGAGCTCTGCTTGTTACTTGGAGGCCATCTCCCCAGCCCTGAAAGGACTCAGTGAGGGCATCTTGGCTACCCAATGCCCACTGGTCACCACTGACTACACAACTGGAGTCATCTTTTGGGGAATTTTGTTGGGACAGGTACAACAGCCACCTGAGGCAAGGCACTGTATCCCCCAGTTGCTTACATGCCTCACCTCCACCAACAGCCATCAGCTTCACACAGCTGTGCCCCAGCCCAGAACAGATGGACTAATTAAACCACTCAGCTCAATTCTAAAAGCAACACTCATCAGTGGACATGTGAAAAAACGCAGGACCTCATTTTAAGTGTAAAGATGCAATTTGCAACTCAAGAAGCATGTCTTACTGGAGAGGTGTGGGATGGTCAGAAAGGAGGAGTGTCTCCCTGCCCCCTTCCTCCCTCAGGCCCAGGGGTTTCCTCCCTACTAGTCCCAGCTGTCTAGCCATCACTGCAGCCACTGTAGCTTCCAGCCCTGGGCCTGGCAAACAGTGGGGACTCATGAAATGCATGAAGAATCCAGAGAGGAACTGCAATAGTTCCTCCCCCAAGGTGGCAAGGACATTTTAGGATAGAGTCCAGAGAGAAGGGGCAAGCTGGGAGTGGGCTCTCCAAATACAGAGGGCAGCCCAGGGCATCCGCTGAAAACTTTCTTATCCTAAAGCCCTCTGAGGTCCACATATGCCTCTTCTGACAACCGCTATTACAGTTCAGGTGTGCCCTGTCCCGCAGGGACTCTGTGGTGAACCTGCACTGAGGGGTGGTGGGTCTTTTTGAGAACAACTGCGAATGAGGTGCCCCTTCCCCGCTTGAGTTAATTTCCCGGGACAGAGGGCTCGACTCGGGATGTTTACCACCACTCACTTGGCACTTTCCTCGTTGGTCTTTGTTCTGCTGTGCTCCACTGTTTCTGTGACCACCTACAGTCCACCCAAATGCAACAACAAATAGCAGCTGGGGCAGGAGCCAAGGCTGGGATGGGATGTGCGCGGCCTCCCTCAGCCCCATCAGCCCCATCCCGGCACCCGCGGCATGCAAAGGGCCAGCTCATCGCCTCTCCGTTCACGCTGCAGTGCCTGCCTGGGCGGCTCAGACGCTGCAAGGCAGCAACTGGAGGGGAGAATCCCCACCCCATGTCCCTCTCTCTTCCATCAAGCCTGGCTGGCAGCCTCTGCCTGTGACTATCACAAAGCAGAGGGAGGAAACAGGGGCTTGGTTCATTCCCACGCCAATCCCGGTCCACTCTGTGGGAAACCCTTCCACGAAAAAGTCCCACGACGGCAGCCTTAGGTTCCCTGAGGGCCCAGGCAAGTCTTAGGACTAAGAATCCAAATCAACTAAGTTGGCTGGTAGAGCTGGAGCCACAGAGGCACCCCTGCTTGTTCTTCAGTTGGCCTCCAAGGTTCAGCCCAGTGCGCAGCCTCCTGCCCTCACTCCACCTAAGCAAGTACCCCACCAGCCCTCACTGCAGACTCTGTGCCACCTTCCTTGTTAGGTTTTGTAACACTCCTAAGGATTCTCTCCTCTCCCCATCCCCTGCATTCTTTCTCTCCCTGAGAGGTGAGTGGGGAGGAGGCTTCCTGTCCCCTCTGAGCACACTTCTGGCACAGACCTGAGGGCCACTGGATCCAGCACTCCCAATCTCCCCTCCCCTGTTGTCTTCCTCTCCACGGCGCTTATCAACATCTGACCAACTTGTCCACCGCCTGCCCCATCAGAAACATGTGCTCCGTGAAGCCAAGGGCTTGGTTTTGTGCACAGCTATCTCCCCAGTGGCACAACAGCAGCTGACACATAGTAGGCACTCTATAAATCACCTGACTGAATGGCTGAAATGAATGATATTATCTTACCGCTGCTGGGGTGAGGCTCTGCGTTTCTGGCTTTCTGGGATCTCTGGGCTCCGTCTATCGAGCTCCAGGAATCCTGCCAGATGACAATTCCTGACAATGTTCTCTCAGCACTGCTCCCTTCCTTCCCATAGTTCTGTCTCTCAGAGTGTATAAGTGTGAGTAGTGTGTGTGTGCGCAAGCATGTGCGCACACACTAATTGTGCAGTGCAGACAATAAATACCAGAAGAGTTCAAGTAGGGGAGAAAATTACCTAAGCTCAGAGACTTAAAAGGATCTGAGTTGAGAGATTAAGTACAATTAATTGATCTACTGCCTACCTCCCTCCCCCTGGCAGTGATTGAGGCTCTAGGGGAGAAAGGAGACAAAGCAGTGAGCAGGAAAACGAGACGCTTTGCTAGAATTGAGGGGATGGAGAACGCCACCATGGGTCATGGAAAAGGGGCTGGCAGTGCAAAGACCCTCACCCGCCACTCCCCTGGCCCCTGTCCTGCAAGAACCAGCCATCCCTCTGCCCATTTACTCACCACTGTTCCAAGGAATGAGGCACCAAGGCCACTGATCTGCTCCATCCTATCCTTCCCCACCTCACTTGGCTCTCTTCCACGGAGAATGTGGAAGGAAAGACTGCAGAGGCCTATATACACTTCCCTCCCCACCCCACACCCCCACACCCAGACAGACACATGGGCATGGGTGTTTCCATCTGCATCTGCCATGGGACAGCTGGCTGCTAGTCAGGAGTGGCTGCTGCAGGTACACAGACTGATTTTCCTGTGTAGTAATTACTATCCAAGAGACTGGAGACACACACTCCCGGGAGTCAGGCCCAGGGATCCAAGTGGGGGTGAGAGCAGGAAGAAAGAGAAAAAACAAGGTCTGGGAGACGGCGGAGTCAGGAGGTGGGGGTCTGAGGTCTTTCATGAGTCCAGCCTAAGTACCACAGCCCACTAGAATGACAGTTTCAACATCTGGCTCTGCCATTAGCGACCTCTGGCAGGACCCTTAGTTTCCTGAGCTGCAAAATGCCAGAGTTATCCACATAAACTGAATGGAGCTTGATTTCTCTACGGGGTCAAGTCAGACTAAATAAAGCATTGAGACAGGCTGCCTTATATCCTGACACATGAACCACGAGCCAGAACCTGGGGCAAAAAATGGAGACAAAACAACCTCTGAACCCCTGTCATCTCTCTCCTCGCCTCCCAACCGGATCCTCAGTCAGCCACAGTTGGGGTTCTCACGTCCACGGCAGACCATGTTCAGCCCCTCCTGGTGGGGTAGAAACAAGACCACACTGAAGACAAGAAGGAAGGCTTCTGCCTGTCTTAACATTAACTTTGTGCCCACAGCTACCCCAGCCTCTCTAGCTCCGTTTCCCCATCAAAGAAGGGATAACTCTCTTCCTCCCACTGGCCCCGGTCTAACATGGCAGGATTCTGGTCAGGTGGACCCGTGATCCCCTGGGGACAGGTAGGAGAAGAAAGGTAGAAAGTGTCCTCACTTCAAGGACATGAAGAAAAGGGGAGCGAGTGCTGAGCAAGAAATACTGAGTGACTGCCTGATGCCAAGTACCAAGGACGATGTGAAAGAATGTGGCTGGAGGATACAAGTCAGGAGGCAATGAGACAGAAGTCCTGGAAGAGCTGAACCTTGAACTTGGACAGGCCGTGGTGGTCACGTAGCACCCTCTGGAGGAAGGATTCCCTACAATAGGGCTCCTCCCCGAGTTGGCTGTTTCCCTCGGTACATGCCTCAGGAAGGTGCATCACAGGGTCTGGATTACAGAGTACAGTTAGTAAGAGTGGTGGGAAAAAGAGAGAGGAACATGGCTTTTCTGAAGACATATGTAAGGTGCCTCCCCTCTGCTGCCCTCCCAGCCCAGCAATTCTAAGGCTCTGCTCCTCAAGGGGATGTGTCACTCCAACAAGGGCATGGTGGTATGCTGGACGGTATCTGAAACCACAAGATAAACATGGCACTTCTTCTGGGAGTCTGTTTTACCCCCTGGTAAGTAATGTTGAACATGCTGAAGAGCAAATGCTAAATTCAAATAGTTTTTAGGAGAAAACATAAGTCTTTAAAATATGCTATGCCTGCTCTGGCAGGTCCCCAATCTTACATCTGGGAAGCTGTCACCGCTCCAGAGAAATCAAGCAGATGGGGAGGAGGGCAGGGAAGAAAGCAGATGTGGTTAAGCAATGACCTTAAGCCTTAAGGAAAAGAAAGTAGCAAGCACCTGATAGGACAGCCTTGCCCCCTGTGAGATGCAGCCTCAGGAATTAGCAAACCAGGCACAGCTCCATGCTGGCTCCAGCTCAACTTCACAGACAGCAGCACTCCACGCCAAGCCTGAGCCCCAGTGCCCAGCTGGCAGGGCACGAGGGGAATACCAACTCCCGCACACACAACCCGCTTAACAGCCGGACAACCACCACCAGCCAGACTGAGCGTGGCTGTCGAGGTCTGAGCCAGGAGTGGAGTGAGGGAGAAGGAAAGCTGACAAAACCCTGGACAGAAGTCAGATGCCCTACAGACACCCCAGAGCAACAAGTTACAGGACCTGGAGCAGGGAGAAAACCAGCAGAGAAGTGTTTGTGTGTTCCTGCAGGTGTGCATAGAGGAATAGGGAGGAAAGAGCCAGAAAAGCAAAAAAAAAAAAAAAAAAAAAAAAAAAAAAAAAAAAAAATTAAAAAAAGAAAAGGAAAAGAAATATCCATATAGAAAGGAGAGAGGAGAAAAGAGGCCAAAAGAAGGCCGGGCCAGGCACGGTGGCGCATGCCTGTAATCCCAGCACTTTGGGAGGCAGAGGCAGGTGAATTGCTTGAGCCTGGGAGTTCAAGACCAGCCTGGGCAACATGGCAAAACCTGGTCTCTACAAAAAAATAGAAAACTTAGCTGAGCATTGTGGTATGTGCCTACTGGGGAGGCTGAGTTGGGAGGAAGGCTTCAGCCTGGGAGGTCAAGTCTGCAATGTACTGAGATTGTGACACTGCACTGCAGCCTAGGCAACAGACACTGTCTCAAAAACAAAAAGGGCCGTGCAAGGTTGCGGGGAGTCCTGGACTCAGGATTGGGAAAAGAGAACAGAAACCTAATAAGGGGAGAGAAAAGAGGGAGACATGAGAGAACCTCAGAGAGAAGGATAGGCACCCTTCTAAAATGGGGAATGGGGAGGGAGGGGCACAAAGAGAAAAAGACCCCCCTCAAAGACTAGAAGGCACGCGCCCACCACCATGCTTATAACACACACACACCAAGCCTGGAAGCTTCCAGCATTTTCTGAACCAGGCTATTTAGGGATGAGAGCAACTTGGAAGACTCAACTCCACATTTCCCAGAAGATTCAACTGAAGCCCAGAGAGGGGCAGTGACTTACCAAAGGCCCCACAGCTATTTGATGTCAGAGCCTAGACTCAAAGCTGGGTCTTCTGACCTTTAGTCCTACAAATTCCACTGCACCCTGTACTTTTGTTTTTTTGAGACGGAGTTTTGCTCTTGTAGCCCAAGCTGGAGTGCAATGGCACGATCTCGGCTCACTGCAACCTCCACCTCCTGGGTTCAAGTGATTCTCCTGCCTCAGCCTCCCGAATAGCTGGGATTACAGGCATGCACCACCATGCCCAGTTAATTTTGTATTTTTAGTAGAGATGGGGTTTCTCCATGTTGGTCAGGCTGGTCTCAAACTCCCGACCTCAGGTGATCTACCTTCCTCGGCCTCCCAAAGTGCTGGAATTATAGGTGTGAGCCACTGTGCCCAGCCTGTACCCTATACTTCTTAAGGGTCAGAGCAAAACACCCATGGCCTGGGGCTCAATCCCATGCCCAAAACCTTCTTCAGGTTCATCTTTACAAGAACCAAGGGGTCCTCACCCAGTAAACAGTTGCTGAGTGAATAAGCATACCATTTCTCCCCCTCCAGCTTCCTCCTGAACAAACTTGTCTAGATGAAAAACAACACTAGGAGAATGGTGTCTCACATTTAAATTGTATTTCCTGTTTTAGAAAGAACTTTCATTTACCCGATCCTCATCACAGACCTGGAAAGAAGGCAGAACATGTATCGCTGTCCCATTTCACAGCTGAGGAAACAGACTCAGGGTGACCGACTTGCCTGGTGTCACAGGGCTAGTGAGCAGCGCAGCTAACTAACTAGTCAGCAGTCAGCCCGGGCCCCCTCCAAAGCCCAAGGCTTTCTCCCTTATTCCACACGCCTGCAAAGACACCTCAACCCTGGAGTAGCATCTTCTCTCACCCCAGACGCTCCCTGTTCCCCTCACCTGCGTTTTAAAGGGAAAAGCAGGGTGGCCTGTGTACTCCTGACCTTCCTGGTCACCCCAACCCCAAGCCCTGTCCCCATCCTAGCCACCAACCCTTCGTGGGCAGGGCAGGAAGTGGAGCTGGGAACGATGAGAGATGGGTGCCTCAGCAGGGCCCATTTGAGGGAGGTGAGCTCTGGCTGGCTACCTGCTATTTTACAGTGACAAGGATAAAGAAGGTAGCCTGGCCCTGTGCCACCTACTCGCTCCTCGGCAGACAGCACCAGAAAGCAAAGTTCCCAATGGCACTTCTGCCCATCCCTGGGTGTGTCTCATTCACAGACCCACAGACATGGACTGGACATACTTAGGACAACCGTGAGAGCTCTCATTGCAGGGCTCTGTGGAGCTAACACGGGGGCTCCCCATGTCCTGATGATTCCAGGCAAGTTTAGAAGTCTAGAAGCAGGAGTGAATGAGCTGGAGGGCAGCAGCTGAGTTCTTGGAGATCTCCTTTTCCAACAGTGGTTCGTGACAGCTGCCACCTAGGGTGGCCTACCTGGGCCACAGCCCAGAGTTCTGAACCTTGGGCTACTCAGGAAAGATTGCACCCTGCCTCTAATTTCAAACTCATACCCAGATATTCCTGAGTCCAACTTAATCCACTTTGGCTCCATAATTCACCTACTTATCCACACTATTTTAAAAGCTATCTAACATTTCAGTTTCTATGTCCTCTTACAGCAATAAATTCAACAGAGTGAGGTAACTACATGGAATAGTCCATCCTTCTGTCTTCGGGTTAACTCTTTCAAGCTCCAAGGTGCTTCCCTGCCCCAATTTTAATTTGAGCACGTGGAAATTCACAGGATGTTCTCATTGGCACTTTTAGTGACTCCAGACATCATGTTTCCAAACTTGAGTCCTGAAGTTGAATCTCCATAGTCTGTCTTCACCCACTACCCCGGACCCCATTTCACTCAGGCACCTTGCGCTGCATGTTTTCCAGGCCACTCAGGGACAGCAGCAGGCCTTTCACCTCCACAGGCAGTTCTGGGGGTCCACTCCATAGGTGGCCGCCTGCAGGGAAAGCCAGGGCACTGTGAGCACGTGGTATTGTGCTCTGAGGTCTTTGCACCAAATGTGAACACAACCTCCTCTGTGAAGCTTTTCTCAACCTTTCCAGGCAGAATGGAGGGGCTCTCCCTCTATACATATAGTCTGTGTTTGCAGCACTGTTCACCTGACATTGGAATCACTGGGCTAAGTGTCTGCCTTCTTCTCACATACTGAGCTCCTTGAGGATGCAGTTACCCATCTGTGTGTTCTCAAAGAACGTAGTAAATGCCCGGTAATGTCTGCCACATGGACCCAGGTGGAGATAGCAACTAAGTCAAAGCTCCTCTGCCCATTTCTGCCACCTACAAGCCTTGTAAGAACTCCCTACAATAAGCCTCCATCAGCTTGGCAGAACTGCTGTCATCTCCAGATATGGAAATTCCAAAGTGCCTTGTCTCCACCTAACAGGCTTTGTTACTCTGCCAGTCACACAGAGCATGGCTGGTCAAATATGGGAGACAGAGAGATGCCTGGAAGGCAAGCACTCTTTCGGATCAACTATGAACTAGAATTAACCAATGGCTAAGATCTCACCTACTGCCTGGTGAGCAGCCTTTTCTCTTCAGTTAGTATCTGAATGAATCTGGAAGTATGAGGCCACACACACACACGCACACCCTCTACAGCACACACCACTTGGCTAAGACTTATTATCCTAGTTTCACTCAGTGCTTTGTCAAAATATGAATCTCCTTCAATGCTCTCTAATCACAGGCAGAACAAACTTGAGGTTATCAACTTATAAATCAGTTGTGTCCCAAAAATTCACTTGAAAAGTAACCATTTAGAACTCAGACTGAAGAGGAAGAGGATTACACTGGGGTGGGTACCATAAATGTTCGCTTAACCTGCAGGGTAGTAACAGGGCGTATTACTCAGGCAATAGTAGCTATATTGCAGATTTAGAAGACCTTTACAGGCCTGGGCCCCCTCAGAAGCCAAGGCACAGGCAGCTCGACCCACTGATTCTACCTTTGCATGTTGGGCAGCAGAGGCATCTAGTGGTAATGTCCTGGGTTGGGGGTAAAGCTCATGGTTCTTGCTGCGGACCCATCACAGGCAAACCTGCTGGGTAATCCTGAAAATCACCTTGCCTCTCGGGGTATCAAGGCCACCCTCTGTAAGACAGGAAGGCCCCCTCTGCCACTCACCTCCCTCTGGGAAGACAGAAGAAAGCAACACACAGAAATAGAAGAAAGTGAAAGCTCTATGGAAAAAGGGAAGAAAGGGGGCTGGGCTGTGAAGAAAGGGGTGGAAAGCCAGACACCACTCTTCCAGTCCAGAGTGACCTTGAAGTATCACTAGAGGGAACCTTTCCATCGCATCCTCTCTCCCAGATTATTAATCGAGGGACAATTCCCGTCCCCACCCATCAAAGCCCCAAGTGCCCCTGCCCAGCAGCCACACGGCACAGGCCCCAGCACATACCCACAGTCCACCCAGCAGATGGTGCCTTGTCCTTTCACCGCCTGGGCCGCTGTGGACAGTAACCTGAGATGATTTTCAGCTGCCGCCTCTGTAAAAAACAGAAAATTAAACACCTCTGCCCAAAGGCACTGGGTCACCTCTGCCATCTTCCCTCAGGGGTGAGGAAGGATGGAGACCAATCCCAGAGTGGGTGGAAAAGTCCTGAGCACCAGGTAAAACACCCATCCCTGCACTCAACAGTGCCAGGGCCTGTGCTGCAAGAATAGTCCTGGCTCTTCTCAGAAACCCCTGATCCCACCATCCTCAGGGGCCTTCCTCTTGGACACAGAACCCCCAAGTCACCCTACCTTAAGCCACACCTCACACTTTACTCTTCCAAGAATCTCTCAGCCAGATCCTCAAGGCCAGTAAAGTCTCTGGCTCATGTCTTTCTGGGATACATTTTGAAAATTCCATAAACAACGACAATCCTATAACTAAAGTAGGGAATGATGTTGCTGACTCCAGGTTCAAATGTCCTGGCACCCCACCTAGGAGCTGACGAGAGCTGGGGTCAGATCCTTCCTTTACTCGTGGAGCACACACTTATCTAGGAGCTCAGTACAACCTGGTGGTAAAATGAGGTCTATATGTGACACTAGGCTCTGATGTGCCAATGCCAAAGACACCTAAGCCCCATTTAACAGCCCACTTCCCCAGAAGCCATGGGGCAAGAGCTGGTCCTGACAGCACCTCCAGGAGTCAGTTGCAGGAATGTGGACCACGCCTTAGGACAGGATGGAGTGATCGCAAGAAAGGAAGACTTTCTCATTGGTGCAGGTGTCAATCCTGATGGGTCAGGGCAAGGCACCCGCATACTACTGTGGGAGGGCAGGGTCTTAGGGACAGAGCCTCTGTGGCCAGGATTTCAGCACTGCCAGCCTGCAATGATCCACTGCAAAGTGGCTGTGGCCAGTGTTTGATTCCTATGGCCAGCAGGCTCCTGAGTTACATTCTCCTAGGTGACACCTGTGAGCTCACTTGAAAGTCCTGCCAGACAAAGACTGGTGGGGAGAGCAATCTGCCGCTTTCTCCCGCCAGAAACCGTGTGATACATCCCCACGCCAAGCAGAAATGATGTCTGAATCATGTGCCTTCACAGATCGCCTTTTCTAGTGTGGATAATGGTAGCTGTTTGTGAATACAGAGCATGCTGAGCCTTTCACAGAAGCAAACAAAAGTACCGCTCAAGAGACATGCACGGAGTCACTCGGAGGAGGCACTCCCAGGAAACCACGGCTGGGGGACAGGAGGAGGGCGAGCCACTGAAGTGGGGAAGCCATTGTTTCACTGCTCGGACTGGGTTCTGGGAAGCAGGGGAGGGGGAGAAATAAACTAGAGCAAGATAAAGTACCCCCTGCCCTAACCTGCATTTCAGCCATGGAAAAGGAGGCACTGCTTGGAAGGATGGGAGGGAGCAAAGAAAATCCAGTTTCTGCACTGCTCAAAACCCCACTGAAGGTCACATGTCTCTCGTGCAGCAGGCCTGGGCAAGGAGGCAGGAAGTTAAAATAATTGCCCAGGCCCCATCAGGCAATGAAAGCAGGAGGTAGGCTGACAAGTGGGAAGCACCGGGGGCTCTACTCGCAATGGCTCAAGACAGGTCGGGTGAGGGAAAGAGAACTTAGGCGCTACCTCCTGCCCTGCAAGCTCCTGACAACAGGCCCCACCTTTCCACTCTCTAACTTCCCTAATGATTTTCCAGCCTCTGCCCCATTCTGATCTCAAAGCCCTTCTCTCATTGCAGAATCAATACTCTCTTCCCATCCTCCATCAGAGAAAATAAGAGGCAGTGGGGCATAGGGGACCAGCTCCCACCTGCTGCTAGGAGATCTCAAATGAGTCTGCTACTCCCAGCTTCCATTTCCTCATTTGTATACTGGATGTCCTCTGACAACCCACACTGCCTCCCTCCTGGCAAAGGAGCAAATTAGACTGTATTATGATGAGCTAATATGATAGGATCTACCCTAGAGAACGAATGGAACGTGTCTATCACTGACAATCATCCTAGCTCCAACTCCAGGAGTATCCAAAGCAGCAAGCCACATGTTTTCAGGGCCCTATGCCCCAGGCCTCAAGAGTACACTGCTTCCCTTTCCCTTGCTGTCACCTCTATTCCTGAGAGGTGACAGCAGAGAAATGCTAGTCACATGCTGGGCTTCCAACAATGCACTCGGGGTACGTGCGTCAGACCCTCAGAAGGGGAAGCAGCAGCCGCAAGTGGCAGTGAAGACATCCCATGCGCCAGGGACGCCTGGAGAATGCAGGCACATCTGGAGCCTCTATCATCCCTCAGGTGCCAGTGAGGGTTGAGGCCGAGCTGCCGGGGAAACCTAGGCCCGGAACTGGCCCAGCCATTGGCTGCTGCTTCTCCAGGGCCACAGAAAACTTGGCATCCTTAGAAGCAGCAAAAAACACTTAACTCCGCTGGAACAACTTCAACGGAGTCAGCGTTCACCCTCCCCCAAAGTCACTGCCAAGAGCCAAGCAAACCTCTCTCCATCTGCTATGTCCTTGCCAGTCTCAAGGTCAGAAGAGAGGCAGGCTGCTGCTCCTGCCCCCAAGAAATGCTGTGTCCCAAGCTTAGAGCCCACTCCAAATTCAGTCTTGCATCTGATCCCAGAGCAGGACAGATGGGCTTGGCAGGGCCAGGGCTGCCAGCTGGGGTGAGTGCTCCCAAGCCTGGGGCCCATTCAGCTGGCAACAGGCCGGCCTGGCCAGTTAATCAACAGCTCTGGCAAAGCATGCCCTGGCAGGGATCGGCCCCATGCCTGTGCAGGAAGCCAGGACATCCATCCCCAGTGCCTGCCATTGTGATCCTCCATCCTACTTCACACATGCCCTCTCCCTCTTGAGGAGTGAGGGGCTCCAGAGGACTTTCCCAACAAACACTCATCAAAAGAAACGGAACCACCCCCTGGGATCAGAAAGTGGCAGAGCTAATGCTCCTGTATGCCTCTGCCTCTGTCTTCTGAGGAAAGCTGACAAACCCCATGTCCCTTGGACCCTCCCTGAGTGGTTTTCATCCTAAGGTCTCCTGCCTTCCATGTCCACCCCCTTCCTTCCCCTGAATCCCCTCCTACCCCAATGGTTGACCTCAAGGCTGGGAAGGGACACTCACCAGATTTGGAGTAAAGCACCAGTACATTATTCCGGGTTCTGAGCAGTTTTTTCAAGTCCTTGGGGTCAGAGATTCTCTCAATGAGTGAGGAGACCTTTGCAGAAGACAGCCACAATGGCAGGACCACCTGGGGATCAAGGAGCCAACGACCGTGAGTTCCAGCTTCTGGCTGGGCCCCAGAAGAATCAGTGCCCACAGATGTGCTGCCTAAAGCTGCTTTCCTTCCAGAGGATGAGGGCAAACCAACACATCTCATGCACCACACCTACTTCTTCACTTCTAGGGACACTCCGCAGCCCACTCCCAGTCTTCCTTCCCCATGCACTTTTATAAGGCTGTATGGACTACAGATATACATAGCCCTCTATCTCGCAGGTTCTGCATCCACAGATTTGACCAACCATGGATGGAAAATGTTTGAAAAACATAAAAAATAACAGGATAACAGTAAAATATAATACCAATAAAAATAATACAGTATAACAACTACTTACATAGCATTTATATTGTATTTGATATCATAAACAATCTAGAGATGATTTAAAGTATACAGGAAGCCATGCATAGGTTAGATGCAAATACCATGCTATTTTATATAAAGGACTTGCGCATCCATGGGCTTTGGTATCCTGTGGAGGCGGGATGCTGGAACCAATCCCTCAAGGATACCAAGGGAGGTTTTTATAAACATTCTGCATTGTTACACATCAGTCGAGAGCCCCCTGGGAGGTCAATGTCTGTCCATATTCCTCATGCTACCCCAATGTCATATTCTTGGGCAATGTAAAAACTCCATCCCATCTAGCAGCACCAAAGCATAAAATATACAGAGAAATAAGATCATCCCTTAATGCTTAGGATGGGAATGGATGGGTGAGAGACTTTTAGCTTTTCTTACTCAGGCAAGTGATCTCAGGAGGTTAGTCAACAAGAAATGAGCCAATTCTCCCCCAGAGAACCCTGGGAAACTCTGGGAACTGGAGGTGTCTGGCACCTCTGCAGGCACAATGGTGGGCTAAAAGCAGTGGGTGGGGGTTTATTAAAAGTGTGAATAAGGAGTAGACACAAAGCAGATCCCCTTGCCCAGACTGCACAGCTGGGCAACAGCCCCTTGCCCACCTGACAGAAAGCAAGAGGGTTACTATATGGAGAGATTGAGTAAGAAAAATTCCACTGGGAGATAACCCGGCAGAGGGTAGGAGGATGGCCGTCAGAAAAGACAAGGAGATTCAGAGAAAGTCTACAAACTGAATCGTGAGATCACTCATTCCTCCAAGCTCCCAGCCTCCAGCATCTCCCTTCCCTTCGCTGGAATGCCACCTGCCAGTCTTTTTCCCCAGGCAAGAGATTAGAGAATTTCCCTCTGGGGAAACTGAGAAGCATAAGAAAAACAACCTAAAGACAGTGATTTGGAGATCCTCAATCAGCTGAGTTCCTGCTCAAATCTCCACTGTGAGGCTCTCCCAGTAAACAAGCACTCTCCACTCCCTCCACACACTCACAGAGCTGCCAGTCCATGGGCTAGTACCTTGCTCTTCAAAACAGACAGATGATCAAGGTTCACCAGTTACAAAAGACAGAGACCAGAACAAACCAATGGAAAGATGAAATGTAGAAGAAAAAGAAAATTAAAAGCACAGAAGAAAACAAGAAGATTATTATTCTCAGAGAAATAAAATGGTGCATCCATAAAATAAGAATAGAATGATATGAAGAAAATAAATACTCAAAAGAATCATGAGAATCTCTTGGAAAGTAAAACTATCACAGAAATAATTAGGGTTGGAAGCAGAATTGAAAAAACAAAACAAAACAACTCCTAGAAAATACAACAAAAGATCAAGAAATAAAAAAGGACTTAAGAAAATAAGAGAACGGACCTATTAAGTGCAAGAGCCAAATTAAAGAGACTCAAGAAAAGAAAAGAGAGGAAAAAAAAGAAAAATCAATTATCAAAAAGTTAATTCGAGACCTGGCACAGTATCTCATGACTGCTGTTCCAACTACTCATGAGGCTGAGGCAGGAGAATCACTTGAGCCCAGGAGTTCATGGCCAGCCTGGGCAACAGTGAGACTCAATCTCTAAAAAAGCAAATAAATTAAAAATAATCATTCAAGAAAATGTTCCAAACCTGAAGGATATGAGTCTTCAGATGGCAGGGCCCAGCATCATGAATAAAAAGACTCTTACCAAAATACATCACTGAAAACTTTCAGAACACTGCTGACAAAGGGGAGATCCTAACCATTTCAAATTAAAAAAAAAATACAACATACAAAAGATCAGGAGTCAGAACTAGCATAAGACTGTTCATCAGCACACAAAAGACAACGTAACATTGGCTTCACAATTCTCAAGGAAAATGATTTCTAACTGGAATTCTGTAACCAGCTAAACTATCCATCAATCATGAAAATAAACTTACTTGAACAGATGAAAGATATCAGATGTATAAAATTTACCACCAGTGCACCCTTTCTCAGAAAGATACTGGGACCCATTTTCCACTAAAACAAAAAGTAAATGAAAAATTAGACATGGAAACAAAGAATTTAATGAAAGAGAGAGACAAAAGGATTACTGCATTGACGGTGAATAGAAATCCCAGGATGACAACTGTTCAACAGCCTGCAGAGCAACCAGACCAGAACACAGTAAGGACAGAGCTCATGGAGGAACACGGTCAATAAGAAGAGGCAACCATAGCTTATTTGATATGCTTGGTCATACTGAGAGGAGTTTTAATTTCTGCTACAAAAATTTTTTTAAAAAATAATATGACCAAAATTACACAGCTCGTCAGGTACAGCCAGGACCTGAATCCCAGTCTTTCTAATATGAGCTCACGCCTTCTCAGCCCCCTGCCTCTTTGCAGCCAGAAGCCTTGGATTGAGTCGGAGCCCTACCACTCAAGAGCTAAGATGCCTAGCCAATGTCACTCAACCTTTTAGAGGCTTAGTGACTCCCGTCTGACATAGAGATAATGATACTTCCTTCGTGGGATTGCTGTGAGGATGCAATGGGTAATTTATTGAACGTGTTTTATAAATCAGAAAGCACTCTGAGAGTATCAGTTACCATAATACGCAACACAAACTTCCATCTCAGCAGAGAAGAAGACTGAAACATGACCATATTCTAGTGTTTCTAAATATAATCTGCCATTGGAATTCAAAGTTTCCCTCTCCCCAGAGTAAAGCCATCCAAGAGGAAGCCAAGGAATGATTTCTCCCTCATCACACCCTGCAGAGCAGGGTAAAATGCCTGAGGACCCACTGCCCTTATGCAGGCCACCTTAAGAGCTCACCAAAAAGCTTGCTAAACTTTATTATTATTATATGTTATCCTACTGCTCCCAGGGAGCTAATGGACTTCAGACTGAAAACTCCACAGCTCAATGCACATGATTAAAGGGAAAAAAATAATCTGTTGGAAAAACACATTGCCTCACTGCTGTTTTTAATCCTCAGATAATCTGACCAGTGGAGAGCAACAACTGCTCTTGCCCAGGGCCTCAGGACTCTGACCTGTAGCCCAGCCTCTCCTGGGGCTGGTAGGCACCCACACTTCTGGAAGTGGGGAGAAGGAAAAGGGAAGGCAGGAGGGAGGGTGAGCCCAGAGCTCATCTGCCAGGCAGCGCTGTGTGCAGCTGAGTTGCAGCGACAACAAAGTGTGTACAAGAGAAACCACAAGAGGCTGAGGCTCACAGCACACCCTCAGCTTCCTTCCTATAAAACCCTGTCCATCCCGCAGGTCATCTAACCAAGGGCCACTGAGATTTAACAAACCACTTTCCAGCCAGCCAGCCAAGCCCCTCACCCAGCGTTTGGAGTCACGCAGTAGAGAAGTTAAGCCCAACCAGAAACGTGCTGAGCAAATTTACTTTGCTTGAAAACCATCACTGGACATGACGCTGGGGCTCAGACTGGGCATCATCCACAGCCAAGCCGGTTTGGAAGCCGTATGAAGGGTCCATCTCCCTACACTCACCCCCACCCCCAAGATTAAGAGCTCTCGAGGAGGGCAGGGCCCCGCACAGGGCCTGGTCCATTGAAAGCCCTCAGGAAATGTTTGCCCTGTATTATAAACATGACAAATTATACTGTTACCACACACCTGACCTTAGCAGAGGTCACCCACTATCAGCATGTGATGGCGTGAGTCCACAGCAGCCCTTGGGAGGCCCAAAGGGACTATGGAAACGAGACAGACCACAGCTCAGGGGGTATCTGGGCTGGAGCACGGCAGAAGTCAGCGGGGCAGGCTGGGCTCTACAAAGTCTGCCCAAGGGCCTGACCTGGTGCAAGAAGAGAGTGGGAAGCATCATTGCCCAGTTAGCAGGGGGGTGAAAGGATGAACATGGTATTGTAGAGACTCATCTGGCCGTGACCTCAGACTGGGCAGCAGCCAGGGAGGCCGGAAGTGGAGGGCCCTGCTGGGTGGCTGCGCGAGTGGAGAGACATGGATCAATGCAAAAGCCTCAGAGGGAAAAACAACAAAACCCAATGCCTATTCGTAGGTAAGTGAGGAAGAAAGAGAAAAAAAGTCTAAAATGACTCCCAGAATTCTGGGCTGGGAGGCAGGAACAACAGCCAAAGATGGAAGAACGGACAAGCAGCAGCGAAGGATGCTTTTCTCTCACATTAAGGAAGATGATAATAGGCTCAGGTTTTGGACAGGTAGACAGTGAGGCATCAAACACAGGCATCCTCCAGGTTGCAAGGTGAGCCACCAAGTAAATGAAGTCCCCATGGGCCAGGCTCAGAGGGAGGAGACAGGAAACACCCTCAGTGAGGGAGGAGGCAGGACCAAGAGGGAGGTGGGGAGGGCTGCATCCATAGAGACTAGGGAGGGGATGCTTTTAAAGAAAAGGGAGTGATCCACAGGCAGGCAGAGTGGGGAGGGGCTGGGACAGGGCCAAAGGCGGTGAAGTCCCTGGGAACACTGGTGAGAATGTCAGTGGCACACGTGGCGGGAGCTTGAAGCCAGGGTGCAGAGGAGAGAAAGTCTACCGAGCACAGGAGCTGGGGTGATAATGGGAAGGTGCAAGGAGGTTCCACAGGGTCAGAAGAAGGATAAGTTGTATCCCATGAAGATGGGGGCGTGCAGGCATTAGTGGGCACAGGCGAAACAGGATTTGCCCAGAGTGGCAGGATCTGAGAACAACAGAGGAAAAATCATCAGGATAGGCCGATCCAGGGAGAATCCAGAGACATGGGGTCCAAAGAGTTGAGACACTAACCGGGCTTTTGAGAAGGGGAAGAATGAAAGGCCCCTCTGTGTCTGGCCTCAGATAGACCCTCACCCTAGCAAACAACCACAGGGGCAGACAAGTGGGAGCCGTTTCCTCCCTCCCCATAAGCCCAAGGGGACTTTCCTCCTGCCACTTAACATTCTCCTTTCTCCTCCACTTCAGTCTATTTTAACCTTTCCAATGTACACGCTCCTTCCTTTCCTTAAGATGCAGTCCCAGCAAACCTCGGAGCACCTTGCCAAGAGCCTTACTGCAGACTTCATAAGTCACAACCCACAAACCTTGATAACAACAATAACTACAGCAACAATAACAACGTTAATGATGCAAAAACTATCTGCTCCTTTGTCAAGCCCTTGGGGGGAAAGGGCAGGATTTGAGAAGTGCTTCCAAAGGCAGCCAGGGTTCCATGCCAGTCACGGCATTGTTCCTGGGCTTGGCAGGTTCTTTACATTCGAAGTCAATCGCTCTAGAGGTAGAGGAGAGAAAAAAGATCCCCTTTGTTCACCATGCAAACCCCTTCTGACCTTCTCCAATAATTGCTTTCTTTCTGCTCACAACTCTCAGCTTTAACAGTATTTACATCAGGGCTGAGCTGCCCCCGCTGGCTGAGCTGAGACCCATAAAGCATCTCCCTGGTGCAGGGCAGAACACTGCCAGCAAAAATGGCTTTCCCCTTTTCTGCTTCTGGGAAACAGAGGTCCCCATTGCCAGGTCCTGCCTATTATCAGCCAACCAGCACATCGCTGTCAGAGCACCAATGCTCCCGACCTCCAACCCCCCTCACAGAGCTTCACTGCACCCCCTCCCTCCAGAGCACCAGTCCCCTTCTACCACCCAATCCCTACCCTGAGTATAGGCTGTCTTCAGAGTCCAGCAGCAACAGAGTGCCGGGCACGGAGGTTCTCACTGCCTATCTCTGCCATGGCTGGAGGCAATGGGGTGGAGACCGAGTCCTTCCTCATCTTCCAGACCCCCCGCCGTGCTCTTGTAACAGGTGTCTGCTCATTCAGAGCCTGCCAGACAAACCACCATCCCACTTAGAAACCCACTCTCTTTTCCTCCCTCTGCAGTCTTCCAGACACCACAGAAAGAGCACTGGCTCAGGAGTCAGACAGACCTGGGGAAAATCCAGGTGCCACCACTTACAGCAAGATGACCTCAGGCCTGTTACTAGACCTCTGAGTGTCAACTCCCCACCTACAAGGTGGAGAGGAGAATACCAATGCCCACTTTGCAGGGTGGCTCAGGACTACATGAGGGGGGAAATGACAAAGAATCTAACGTCTGGCATGCAGAAGCACAGAATAATTGCACTTCCCTGTATTAGCAAGACAACTTAGAAGGGGAGCAAGGACAGCAGTAACATGGAGACCAACTCTTCCTCTCCAGGGGCCCTGTCTGCAATCAGGCAGGGCAGCAGGTCCAGGCAGGAAGGAGCAAACACGTACACACATTTAGTCACCAGAAAGCCTCGAATCATCACCAGCTGCACAGCGACCCAGACCAAGAGGTCACACGGCACATTTAGAGCACACTTCCCAGGTTTCATACCCACTAACTCATTTACCCCTCACAATACCCCAGTGAGTAGGTACCTGCCTCATCCTACAGATGAGGAAACTGAGGCTCAGACAGGTTACATTAATTACGAAGGTCACACAGTAGGTAAGTAACAGAGCCAGGACTACAAGTTGGGCCTCCCGACTCCTGGCCAGAGGCGGCCTGCTTCTCTCAACCCCACAGGCTCCCTGGACTGCTGCAACAGATGGCACAACCCAAGCAGAAAAGGAACATCTCCTTCCAAGGCAGGGCCTGCCGAAGCAACCAGGAAATGCCCCCATCTCCCAGAATCCCAGGGCAAGGAGGGTCCCAGCAGGGGTTTAGACTAACCCTCTGCTTTCTGCAAGCCCAACAGATCCTGGAGTCTCCCAAGGTTCCTGGGGCCAAGAGCATGAAGATCCTAAATGTGGCAATTAGCCCAGGTCTATTCCCAGCCAGAGACTGTGTGCAGGAAGTGTGCGGTCCTCTCCATCTGCTAACATAGCACACACAAACTCCCCTCTTCACTTACCTCACTTAATGAGGCTGATCGCCACCCAGCATCACCATCAAACTAAAGAGGTAAGAGTCCTGGTACGCTGGAAGATAATCAGTGAGAACAGTCCTTACCACATTACACCTCAGCTTTAAAAAGCTCCTCATCTCTGGGGCGTGTGCCAGCACCCTCACATTCTCTATAACTAGCAAAGCCGTCTGTCATTATGAATTTACTATTCAATGCAGACCATGAAGCCAGCGATATTCAATTATATAAAAGCAGCTTGCCAACGGAGGAAGACTTGGGAACAGAAGTTTAACACTGAGGAAAAAGGGTGAAGGTGGGACTCAACCTCTTTTGCTCTGTCACCTGGAAAAAAGATACCCTTATGTTGAGAACTGTGAAGAAACAGGTTTAATTTAGTTTAACCCACATTTTGCTCAAAATAGTTTTGAAATGTCAGAATCTAAGTCTAGACTCATAAGAAGCTGGTACTAAAGGGACTCAGGGAAAAGTGGAGGACCTGAGAAAACAGGTGTGGCCCTAAATCCAAGGTCAGAGAACTTGAGTGGGCTGAGAATTTAGAGCTTGTGGTTTGGCGGAAAGAGCATTGTACCTGGAGTCAGAAGCTCAAGTTTTGTGCTGACTTTATTACTGGTTGTCGTCTCTCCTTCTCCAAGTCTGCTTCCTACTCTGGAAAACTGAGGAACTGAGAGTGATTTCCAGAGTTCTTTACAGTCGTATCATTTGGTAAACCTATTCTCATGACCACCACCAGAGCAGCACTGTGAGGTAATCATACTTTGTGAAGAAACCATTGAGTTTCCCTGGGTAAGTGGCCACCTGCAATAAAAACCTCTTCACCTCTCAGTCTCCCTTGCAGCCAGTGTGGCCATGTTCTAGCCCCTGGAATGCGAGCTGAAGTGTGATGTGGCAACTTTAACAGACATCTGATATGACTCTTCTTAGACCCTGCCTCATTCCTGCCAGCTGGAATTTGGACAAGATGGCTGGAACTCAAGCAGCCACCTTGAGACAATGGGGAGGAAGGGCCTGCTAAAGAGGAGCAAACAAGATACATGTTACCTGGGTCCCTGACACTACACAGGGATATTCTGGCCCGGGAATATCCCTGTGCAGGCTTCTGCATTAATGAAATAAATGATCTTTTTTTTTTTTTTTTTTGAGACGGAGTCTCGCGCTGTCGCCCAGGCTGGAGTGCAGTGGCCGGATCTCAGCTCACAGCAAGCTCCGCCTCCCGGGTTTACGCCATTCTCCTGCCTCAGCCTCCCGAGTAGCTGGGACTACAGGCGCCCGCCACCTCGCCCGGATAGTTTTTTGGATTTTTTAGTAGAGACAGGGTTTCACTGGGTTAGCCAGGATGGTCTCGATCTCCTGACCTCGTGATCCGCCCATCTCGGCCTCCCAAAGTGCTGCGATTACAGGCTTGAGCCACCGCGCCCGGCCAATAAATGATCTTTTTAAGGAGTTCTCATTCTGGGTCTTCTGGCACACATACAAATAGATCTTGGGTGCCCACTGAACAAAAGCTTTAACTAGAAAGAAATACAAACATCTGTTCTAATTGGGATATTTCAAAGTGCCTCAAGCACCAAATCATGCATTAAACTTTAGATATGTTATCTATAAGGAAGGAGACAGAAAGACTGTCAAGGGATTGATTTACCCAGTGTTCTTCCTAGTAGCCCAAATTTTCAATGTGCCTGTTCTTATCAGGTACCTTGGTCACCTGATGCCAGCTATCCACAAATGAAAGAAGAATTAGCCCGGGAACTCTCCAGTTTCCTTACCCCAGCCCTTTTCTGGTAAGAGGACCATTCTGGAGATAAAAAAGCCAGGACATCTCTTTCAATTCAGATTTGAGTTGGGCTGATTGGTTTCCCACAAATATAGAAATCCCCTCAAAATTCCTCACATACCATCTCCAGCCTCCAGGTAGCCCTCCAGAGTCAGGGACTCAAAATCTCCTGAGACCACTCAACTCAGCTGGACCCAGGAGGCTGTGGGAACTCAATATGCTAATATATGGAAGTCCCATGTCCTACACCATACCCATATCATCTTGGAGCGCTCCTCATTAGAAACGTTAAATCCCGCCTCCCACACACACGCACATCTGTCAGCCTATCACACTCCAAAGACAGCAAACATGTCTCTTCTAGGATTCTCTAGGTGAAATATCCTAATTCCTCATGTGTGACCTCAAATCCCCCACTGTCCAGACACCGCCACCTCAGTGATTCCCAGAGCTCTTCCCAATGCTCTGTTTCATACTGTTACAGCTTGAAAAGAGTAATGTGCTATTTTATACCATAATTTGTTTTTAGAAATAAATACCTAGGCTCTCATAAATCAAAATATAGAAAATTAATCTCAACCCAAATCTTCATTGGTGGGTCACAGTTTAAAAAAAAATAAAAGGTTGAGAAACACCATTAGTGAATCTCCTAAAATACAGAGCTCAACTGTCATATACTGCTGGCAGAAATCTCAACTAGTACAATTCTTTTGGAAAGGTAGCTGGCATAATTTATCATGTATCTCTAAAGTATTTATGCTCTTTGACTTGGTAATTCCACTTCTGGGAATGTGTCCTGAGGAAATTAGCAGAGGTCTGACACACATATGACTCACAACCATTCTACTCATAAGAGTTAAAACCTATAAACAACCTAAATGTCCAGCAACAACAGAATGGTTACGCAGAGTAAGCCACTCAATAGAAGAATAAGCCATTTAGATGGTATTTTATTTAAATGGTGTTTTAAAGACTTTGCAATGCAAAATGTTTGCTTTAATGTTGTCTTTAAAAATAGAATTTAAAATATGCATGGTATAACCACAACTGTAAGTAAACAAAAGTATGCTCAGAAAAACACTGAGGATTTGCCCTCAGTAGTATTTATTCTTCCCCTTTCTCTATTTTTTCAACTTGTCATAATAAGCATGTCCAATCTAAATGTTTAAAGAAAAAAATTACCACCACTTGGCTACCATTATGAAAATAATTAACTGCCTCAAAGTGTCTCCCCACCAGAAAATGTAACTTCACAGTGGGGAAACATGGCAGAAACCCCCTTAACTAAGGGGCCAACAGAAACACCACCAGTAATGGGTCAAATTGACGTCAGGTGCCCCCTGATATAATGCACTAAATGAAAACATCGTCAAAAACCAAATTGAGGAAAATTCTTTAAAAATGTCAAGGTCACAAAAGACAGAGCCTGAAGAACTGTTCCAGATTAAAGGAGACTAAAGAAGGACAATTAAATGCAGTGTGTGATTCTGGTTTGGGTCCTGAATAAAATACTACCTTCCTAGTTTTGATCGTTGTACTTGGTTACATAAGAGAATGTTTTTGTGTTTTAGGAAATACTGAAGTATTTAGGGGGCAAAGGAATATCATATATAAACTTCATATATGTAGAAGAAAAGTATGATAAAAACAAATGTGATAAAATATTAATATTTGTGGAATCGAGACAAAGGGCACATAACAATCCTTTGGATTCTTCTTGCAACTCTTCTATAAATCCGATATTATTTCTAAATAAAAGTTGAAAAGAAAAAAACTTGCCTAAAAAAGAAGAAAGGAAAGAACGAGGCTTCCAGAACACAACCAGATACTGCCCCCAGCTCTTGCATAGGCCTTCTGATTCCTCCCCGCCCAGCACTTGCTCTGTGTCCTTTCCCACATATGTGTCCTTCTGCACTGCTAGCCGAACAGTCTCGCCTCTGTTCATGAGACACTGGGTGGTTTGGCTTTTTTTATAACTATTATATGGAATCTGCAAAGTACTTGGCATGCAACACATACCTAGCAAATACTTGTAGAATGGTTTTGATGAGAGATATAAGAAAGAACATTAATTTTAGGCCAGGCACAGTGGCTCACACCTTTAATCCCAGCACTTTGGGAGGCTGAGGTGGGCAGATCACAAGGTCAGGAGTTTGAGACCAGCCTGGCCAATATGGTGAAATCCCGTCTCGACTAAAAATACAAAAATTAGCCGGGCGTGGTGGCACGTGCCTGTAATCCCAGCTACTTGGGAGGCTGAGACAGAAGAATCACTTGAACCAGGGAGGCAGAGGTCATAGTGAGCTGAGATCGTACCACTACACTCCAGCCTGGGCAACAGAGTGAGACTCTGTCTCAAAAGAAAGAAAGAAAGAAAGAACATTAATTTTAAAATATGCATACTGTATGCCCCTTAAAAGGGTAAATTCTAAACATCTGCCATGAGCCGCCATAGCTAAACACTACTCTGCACAAGGAGTGAAGGCCTAACCTTAAATCAAGCCTGGGGATCTCACCACCGATGCTTCCCAATGTTCAAATGTCTACCCAGCAGCCTCTGAAATAAAACCAAGCACCATGAGTCCCTGAATGGTGGTGATACTGGTGTGTGTGTGTGTGTGAGAGAGAGAGAGAGAGAGAGAGAGAAAGAGAGAGAGAGAGAGGTGGGAGGAGAGGCTGGCCCTGGGATGTGAGACCCTTGGTTACTGGGAGCCAAGAGAGCTAACTGTGCTTATTAACAAACAGAAATGCAAAAGCACCTGGCAAGGAACAGAACGCAAGAGAGGATCCTTTAATCCCAAATCCAGGGCTTAGGGATTAGCCCATAATAACAACAACAGCCAAAAGCAGAGTGCTTATTGTATGACCAGCAGTGAGCTAAGCAGTTCACGTGTTATCTAACTGAATTATCTTGACAAGTGTACGAAGTAAGCACTTTTATTGTTCCCATTTTATAGATAAAGAAACTGAGACTAAGGGGAGTTAAGAAATTTGCTGAAGGTCACACAGCATGTAAGAGAGCTATGATTCAGACCCAAGTCTGACAGACTCCATCACCAGAGGTGGGGCGTAAGGAAGACAGATTCCCAGAGCCACACACATCTTACTGCTTGCTGCTGTAAATACAAGGCCAGCTGCATTTCTTCTATTTCGCTTCCTTTAAAAAGCCACACCTTATATTTGGGGCTACGCAGCACAGTTTCTCCCCTCTTGTATTCCCCACGGCACAAATGTGGTTGTCAACAATAGACAATTCAGGGGCAGGGCAACTTATCTGAGAGCTTATGAAAACAGGTTTTCTTATCCTGAAATTGCAACTGCAGTGCATTTAGCCAGGACTTAAGTCCCTAAAGCTTTTAATGTTTTGGAAAACCTCTTCGTGAGCCAAGAGGGCTCTGGATCACTGCCAGCTTGGTGTGCCAGGCCTGTTAACGAGGAAGAACTGGTAGAGGGAACATTGAATTAGGCAGCAGGGAGGGCGGAAGAGCAGGTGAATTCCCACTCCGGAAATCAACTCTGCCTCCAAGCTCTGTTAACTGATAAGAAAATAACAACTCAGTGCTCATGACCCATGGTGTACATCTATGCTTTTACACACATGATCTCATTTCATCCTCTAAAGTTGAGAGTCTAAGCCACTGGTTCCACCCTTCAGGTCTCAACCCAAGAGTATAGTCATAAAAATCAGTGAGTTACAGTAGCATTTTTAAAAAATTACATTGACTAGAAAACATCAGTGAGTAGCATAGGTAGCAACACTGTGCATTCAGTGAACCGAATATTACTGGGTTACACTGTAAAATGTATAACTATTCTTGCAGGAGTTGAAAAACTATCATAAACAATCAGTGTTTATAGGCAGAGGTGGTACTATCCCCACTTTAGAGATGTGAAAACTGAGGCTCAGAGAAGGCATATGCCTCAGATTAAGCCTAAAACAGTAGAGCCAGGACCCTGCCAGGACAGATCTGATGCTTTTCTCTTGGCCTGTCAATGTGAATAGTTCCGACAGACATCCCTGGAGCATCATCCACTCCCCATTGCTCCACCCAGAATAATACCTGAGAGGCTGGCAAGTCTGCTTTCCCTTCCAATCTAGCTATTGAGTGTGACCTGCTGAAAAGAGCCACAGTGACAACCTGATCCATCTTCCCTCTGCTACCAGCATGTTCACAAGCCCCCAAATCCCTTCAGAGAAAAGCACTTGCTCAGGTCACGTAACAGCAAGCAGACAACGGTGACACAGCTCCAATGTGAGCAGAACTTGTGCTACACACTCAATCGAGAGCACCCAGCTCGGCTGGCAAAGTACCACCAGCCATGTAAGATTAACTTCGAAATGTGTCTAGTTTTGTAGCTTTACCACAGCACTCAGTATTCTGGGAATACAGATTCCTGGGCTTTATTCTTGAAGAAAAACATCTCCAGGGTCTGGGAGCGCAGGAATCCATTTAACACATATCTCCTTAAGGTGAAGAAACTCCATCACTGACCCATCTTTGAAAAACCCTCTCTCTGGGCCCCACATCACTCCCCTGTCCACTGTTAGCCAGAATTTTCCATCTCCCCCGCTCCTCCCATCCTCCTGCCTCCTTCTATTGCTCATCCCTCTGAAATCTGCCCTCCCCACCACCACCACCACCAAAAAGGCTCTTGGTGAAGGCTCAACAATGACCTCCCTGTAGATAAACCCTACAGGCACTTCCAGTTCTCATCTTGTTTGGCCTCTTGAACTGGATGCGACACTTGGTTTCCCTCCTACCTCTCTAACAATCATTCCTTTCTTCTTTGTAAACCCTCCTCTTCCCATTCTTTAAATTTGAAGTTCTGCAGCTCACTCAGTCTACCCTCTCTTCCTACCCTATATGGTCCCCCAGCCAACTTCACCCACTCTCCTGAATAGCACCCCTAAATCGACATCTCCAGACCAGATCTCTCTTCTAAGCAACACATCTTTACGTCCTGCTTACTCAGCAGTTCTTAAACTGGAGTCAAGTATAATTCTAAAATGTTAAAAGCCTAATTCTCATACAAATAGGTATTGAGCATATTTCAAAGTTTTACTTAACTCTCTAATAAGATACCCTAAAAAAGAGGATATAATCCTGACATAAGACTGCTACATTAGATACCAACAGGTTAATGTCCTTCAGGGCAATAATCTTTGTGTTTCTCTTCTTTACCAAACAGAAATAATTTGCATCCTACCTAACTTTACAAAGTATGGCCCATAACAAATAATAAACAGAGTTACATTCCCTAGAGCACAGCTGGTCCTTAGGTGGTCTCTTATACAATACTCTAGTACGATACTAAAAGGTCACAAAATCATCTTTTATTTCCAAGTTTTAGATAATTTTTTTCCACTGTAGTCTATGAATTTGGATGAAGAAAAATGACATCTTCATCTTCACTAACCTCTAACTGAAATTTAGCCTTTCCTATTTTATGAATGTATTTATAAATGTATAAATGCTTTCTACATTTATGAATGTAGATAACAAATTACAGTAGTAATTAGGGTAGCAGTGTCTGTGACTTTGCCACCAACAGAAATCAGATTTCCTTACCACATTACAAGATATCCTGAAACACTATTTATGCTCATCACTACTTAAAATTATAGAAGTTATCAAACTTGTACCTTCAATCTTTTCATACGATGCATTAATAAATATTGCCGGGCGCGGTGGCTCAAGCCTGTAATCCCAGCACTTTGGGAGGCCGAGACGGGCAGATCACGAGGTCAGGAGATCGAGACCATCCTGGCTAACCCAATGAAACCCCGTCTCTACTAAAAAATACAAAAAACTATCCGGGCGAGGTGGCGGCCGCCTGTAGTCCCAGCTACTTGGGAGGCTGAGGCAGGAGAATGGCGTAAACCCGGGAGGCGGAGCTTGCAGTGAGCTGAGATCCGGCCACTGCACTCCAGCCTGGGCGACAGAGCAAGACTCCGTCTCAAAAAAAATAAATAAATAAAAATAAAAAAATAAACATAAATATTATTTTATCACAACCTTGTTATATTTTGATAACTGTATTTCAATATAACTGCTTTCTTTGTAATTCTATGCATTTTACTTTACACATTTAAAAACATTATTCAAAGAAAAACCCAGAGGTTCTCAGAGAAGCCTTTCCTGACTCCTTGAATTAGGTTAGGGAGCCCTGTTATACATTCTCTTACCACATTATATTAACACTTTCTGTTTCCAGCACTTATTACCTGAACTAAATAATTAATCAGTGGCTGTCCCACTAGGCCATGAGAGAAAGAGATGTTGTCTGACTTATTTATGGTTATCCCCAATGCCTTAGCATGAGGCCTGGCTCATAAAAGATTCTCAAGGAAATATCCATTTGGGAAAAAAAAAAGAAGTATCTGTTGAATGAATGAACATCTGTGGCACATGTAGGATGCTGATGCTGGTCCACTTTCCTTTGAAATAGGGGGCATGTACTAATACTCTGCCCAGGACCCATAAAGACTAGACCCCGTGATGAGAACAAATCCACTTGGTCCTCAAGACCCTTCCCTGCTTGGCCCAACAATAGAGCTTTCCTACCAGGCCCACATGTGGGCTCAGATACTGGATCACCTTTATGTTTAAGCCCCAGCTTACAACCCTTAACCTTGATTTTCATCAACATCTTCTAAAGGACTAAAGGACCTGCTCACAAATTCAAGAAATCTGTCTGCGCCAAGGGGTTGGAGGAACTGCAGGATTCTTTGCAGCAAATGGACACTCAACCCCTGCGCCTCCTCAGCTTTAATGGGTTGGAAACTCTGAAGCCAGACACAGGCCCACCATCACACCATCTAGGAATGGAATGTGCATCAAACTGGTGCCTCAGTATGATTTTGAGGAATAAAGACTCTTTTAATCCCACACTCCATGAGTGTCTTCAACCCCCCAGTGCGAGATCACAAAGCTAATTATTTATAAGTGATAGCAAACTGGTATATGGAAAGAGGCCCTGTTGATGTAGGGTGGCAATAGGGGACAGTGAACTGGAGCTCCTCGGGGGAAGGACACAGTCAGCACGTGCCTGGCTGGCCACTCCCGTACAATGTCACAGCCACCAGGGAGCAGCTAAAAAACAAGTTTCAGGGACACTCCTGGAAAATGGCTGCCAACGCAGCTGCTGACACATTCAAGCCAGGCACTGAGAACTCTGACTGTGGTCCCCACCTATCTTTTTATTCCTTCACCTTCCAGGCCACAGACACCTCAACCTCGTCTAAGGGCATGTCGCCTACCACCTCCCTGTCCAGCCACCCATCCCTCTCCAGGGGTAATGGTACTGGGCTAGCCTACTCACCTCACTAAGTTACATGGGGCTCAAAACCACACTGACGTGAAATACATGGAAATGCTTTGCAAACTCTAAAGCCCTCTACAAAGGCATCCGATTTAACAATTCTGCCAACAGATCACACGGGGAGCCAGAGGCTCCAGGCAGTGCTGAAAGATGGCCAGGCAGAAGGGGATGGGCCAGCCCACCAGGGCTGAGAACTCCTGCTCCTTCCCTCTCCCGTTGGGACCTAAGATGTCAGGTGTTAAAGACAACACCACCCCCATCCCCACCCCCTCCCCCCCACACACATGCACACGCACAAGGAAGGAGAGGTGGGGGGCAAATAAACCATCCCAAGTCCAGGTAATGTGGAAGAACCTCAGTCTCTCCTTATACCCCATGCATTCATTTCTGGCCCACTGTCACTCAGATAGCCTCAAAAGCTACCACAACCACCAAGCAAGACACAAGAGCCTGACAGAACAAAACCACAAAGCTGGGGCAAAACCTCCAGGGATATAGTGTGTTTGGTGTCTTCATTCCCAAGAGGGGATCTACTTTCAGAAGAAAGGGGAGAGAAACCAAGCACACTTATATCCTGAGCTCTTCTGCACACCGCCCCCACCTGGGATCTCTGCAGCGGCCTGGCAGAGAGGGGGCAAGGAGGGAGTCAAGAGCTCAGCTCCAGGTAACTCCCGTGGGGAGAATCCTAGCAGCACAGGGGGCCCCCTACCAGGCATTCAAATCATGCAGCCTCTCTCTGGCCCTTCCCTGCCCACCTCCTCCTCTTAACTGACTTCCCCATCATCTCTTCTTCAACAATTGGCAATGACTGCTGAGACTCCCAGTGACTGGACACTTTCCTGTGCCAAGTACTGTGTTGGGTGCTTCCTGTATCTCTTCTAATCCTTTCAACACTTCAAGATGGATATCATTACCACCACTTACAAACAAGAAAACTGAGGCAGGGCCCAAGGTCAGGCAGCTCCTGAGTGTCTAGCTGGCTGAAAGCCCATGTTCTTTCCACTACATAACACTTGAATTTATCTTGTAGATAACGGAGAGGAAAGTAAGGATGAAAGTGTTGTTCTGGGAAAATTAATTCAGTCTCTCCCCCTCCCACCCAACCCTACATGTGGCCTGATTGATCTTGTTATTAAAAGGGCAGCTTTCATCATGTCTCTCCATTACCTTCAGAATCGAGTCCCCATGGCTTTGCCAGGCATTTAAGGTTCTTTACGATCCACTTTTTCAGTCATATTCCCCTCATCCCCAGACTCAAATCCTCCCTCCATCCAGCCTGGCCTATCATTCCTCATTTTCCATGTCTCTGGCTTAGAAGGTTTCCTTCTCTGCCTGTGACATTAATTCCATCAGCCAAACACAGACCAGGGCTGATGACATGCCAGACCGAGTTAGGTGCTGGGGACACCACAGCCAGGACAGGGTACTCCCTGCTGTCACAGAGCTCCAAGTCTGCCCTTCTTGTGAGGTCAGCTCATACCCTGCTCTTTCCTGGGGCCTTCTCTGGTCACTCGGTGTCCCACTGCTTGGCCTCGTCCTGAATCCCCAGCACACGGGGGTTGCCGCTCTTATGGCACTCAGCCACACTTCTACCTTATATGCCAGGTCTGTTTTAAGACTTCCACTATAATGTGTTTATTTCTGTGGGAAATGTGCATTCCAGGTTCCAAACAGCATTTTAAATGGCAATTCAGTCCTCAGGCCAGCCCACAAAAGCCTATTAAATATATAATGATCCCAGAGAAATACAGAACCTAAATAAGTGTACCTTAAAAGCTCTACAGGAGAAGCCAGGAGCAAACATCTGCCTCCTGCACCTCCACCCACTGTCCTCCAGGGTCTGAGCTTCAAGCGACCATCAGGGGCAGAGGCAGAGAAGCAGGCGGGAGATGGAGGAGTGGGAAGAACCCGATTTACATTCAGCAGATCTGGCTCTTCTCCCAGCTCTGCCTTCACTAACTGGGTGGCCTTGAGTGAGTCCCTTCCCTCCCTCAGCCTCGCTATTCTCTTATAAAAGGAGAAGGCTGAGTTAGATCAGTTCTGAATCTCACAGATCAGCAGAATATATATATTTTTAAATATAAATATGCAACACGGATTTTATATTAAAAATAAATTTTATCAAGACAGGACTTTTAAAAGAAATCACAATATACCACAACCAGCCTTATTTTCAAAAGGATGCTGTAACCCCTCCCCTCAAAATATGGTCATCGTGTCAGAAAATTGACAAGTTTTAAACTGAAAACGTTTGGATTCATGAAAAACAAACAAACAAACAAATACGCCATTTTTTTTTCCAGTTTGACTGTAGACCAGAAAAGTCCAGCCCAGCCCAACTTCAGTCCTTGGCCCGATGCTTGAGAATCACTGAGCTAGGAGACCTAGAGTTCACTCCAGCTCGACGTTTCTCCATCCTACAGGCTTGGTGGAGACCACAGGACAATCAGCATGGATGGCCCTAGAGAAGGGTCAGCTGCAGGGAGGAGCTGAGCTGGACAGCAGGAAAGCAGGCAGTCAGTGCAGGGATGGGAGCAGGACAGCATGGCCCGCCAGGGATCGCCCTGTGCCCTAGGGCTACCTCCCGCCCCTGTGCCCAGAGGTGCTTGGGAGGGAAGGTACCGCCACCCATAGCCTCTGAGGGCACAGACACCCAGCCTGGAAGCTCTTGGAACTAACCTGTCCCATGTGTTTGACTGTGACACCTTCCACCCCAGTATTGTTCTGGAAGGCTGAGGGTTCCCAAAGGAACATTTTAAAAAAATCTTCATTAACTTTCCTGATTATAAACTAATACATATTCATGTGAAAAACTTGGAAACCACAGAAAAGCATAAGCAAAGAAGCACAAGTCATCACAACTCCTCCTTCCAGAACAATGACTGTTAACATTTTGATGCACTAATTCTTCATGCACGTAACTTCAACCACCCTGGGATTTGGTTTTATATCCTGCTTTTCCCTTAGTTATCACACTTGAGCATTTTTCCACATCCTTAGATATTCTTCATAAACATCATAAAATGTTTTCATAATAAACATAACATTCTAGTAAATATAAATATTCTTTACAAACATGGCAATGGACTGAAATATTTCTTCTTCTTTGTTTTTTCTTTCTTTTTGAGATGGCATCTTGCTACATCCCCCAGGCTGGAGTGCAGTGGCACAATCTCGGCTCACTGCAATATCTGCCTCCTGGGTTCAAGCAATTCTCCTGCCTCAGCCTCCCGAGTAGGTGGGACTACAGGTGCCTGCCACCACGCTCGGCTAATTTTTGTATTTTTAGTAGAGATGAGGTTTCACCATGTTGGCCAGGTTGGTCTCAAACTCCCGACCTCAGGTGATCCGCCTCAGCCTCCCAAAGAGATGGGGTTACAGGTGTGAGCAACTGTGCCCAGCCAGGACTGAATATTTCTGTCATTCCCCCGAAAATTCATATGTTGAAATCCTAAACCCCAAAGTGATGATATTAGGAGGTGGGGCCCTTGGCAGGTAATTAGGTCATGAGAGTGGATCGCTCACAAATAGGATTAGTGCCCTTGAAAAAGGAACCCAGGAGAACTGTCTAGTCCTCTTTCTATCATATGAGGATACAATGAGAAGTCAACAGTCTTCTGGAGGAGGGTCCTTGCCAGAATTCAACCATGCTGGCACCCTGATTTCAGACTTCCAGTCTGCAGAACTGTAAAAAATACATTTCGATAATTCTGCATCACCAGTCTATGGGATATTTGTTATAGCAGGCCAAACTGACAAAAATAAACATCATTTTTCATGATATGGACAAGGCCAGATATTATTTAACCAAGCCACTATTATTGAGCATTTAACCCATTTCCACATTTTTGCTATTGTAAAAAAATGTGGTGGGTGTATATCCCTGTACATGAATCCCTGCAGATGCCTTTATATCCTTCAGGTCACAGCCCAGCTGCACATATCAGCCCTCAGTAAATATTGAGTGAACAAAGAAACCCAACCAGCTTCCAGGAACCTGGAGAGCCCTTATCAGATAGATACAGCATTTAAATTTACAAAGGCCCAACCCACTGTCCAGCAATCACTCACCATTGCTCCTGTTGGCATGCTCCCTCCACCTCCTACCTGCTAAGCCAACTCTAGGGCTTAGGGAAAGGAGAAGATAGAAATTGCTTGCTCAGGACTCCCAGGTTCTAGTGCTTTCAGCAAACCTACCTGCTCTTCTGCATCTCCCAGTGAAGGGGACCCGCAGCCCCTCAATGCCTACCTAACTACCACACTCCTTTCGGACTGTTTAGCTCCACCACCTCAGGAAAGCCATGGCTGACCTCCCTTTAAATCAATGTACGGCTCCTGTTCAGTGAAGGTACCAGTACCTAAGGTCACAGCACTTACTGTTCTGTCATTATTTGCTCACAGGACTGACTCCTTTGCCCAATCCAGGGCAACACCAGATGGCAGGCACAATGTGTGTTTTGCTCTCTACCCAAAATCCAACCCAGTGGAGGGCAAAATATCGATCCAAACAATGTGATTGATAAATAAACGTCTGCTGAATGAAATTTCAGATTATCAAGCCCACTGTTTTCACAAGAAGGAGGGGAAAGAGAGGAAAGCAGGACCTCCTCCTCAGTCCAAGTGCAAAGACCCGTGGGGGCCTTGCAGAAGATAGCTCCCTCCTCCTGGCAGAGACCCGCCCAGACCAACTGGCTCCAGGGGACTGATGGCAAAACAGCGTTCAACAAACCCAGACGCAATGAAGTGACACTGCCCCACTCCAGCTTGGTTCTCCCCGAGAGGGAGAACACAGACCTAAGAGAACAGGGGGCTTCCTTCCCCAGCCGTTTCCAACCAGAGTACCAGGCCACTCCTCACTGGTGATCCAGGGTATTGGGAGATGGAAGTGTTTCAAGCAACTCAATCCACACTCTTTTTCTCCTCCCCTTTGCCCAGTGTCCTTGCCACACCCAAATGGAAAATAACGGAAAATCTGGGTTGGGGAGGGTGCCAGGAGCAGGAAGTTCCCTGGAACTTCAGAAGAAAAGGAGTCAGGATGGTCCTAAAATAAAGGAGGGCATAAGTTATGGAAAAGATGGGGAAGGAGGCCACAATATCCCATCACACACCCACAGCGACACGAAGGCCAAACCCCAGTCCTGGGCCAGCAGGCACACCCATTCCGACCTCTCTCAGGGATGCCTGGAGTCCCCCCAACAAGTGTAGCAAACTCCTCTTGGAGCCCACTCCTTTTCCACTTTCGAAAGATTTTGCAGTTTACACAGCTTCTTTCTCTGAGACCTCATCCGACCCTCAGAACCACCCTATGGGGGTACCTTTGCCTTTCTATATCATGGCTGAGGAGATTAGCTCAGATACATTAAATGAACCGGCGCGTCACACGGCTAGAAAGTGGCTGAGACTCGAGCCAGCCCCTCAGTTGGGTGTAGGAGCAGCTCCTCAGCAGGGGCGGGCTGCGTCGACCCCACCCAGCCCACCGAGCCTGGCCTGTGGGCGGAGGCCCAGGTAGTGGCCCGCAGTTTCCCAGACGCCTGGGGTCGAAACCAAGAACAAGGTGGCCCCTAAACCAAGGTTTCCGGCAGTGCAGGTAGTAAGCACCCCCATACCACCCCGCACTCACACAGGTGCAGGGCTCGGAGTCTGGGGCTGAGCACACCCGCAGCCCGCCAGCGTCCCGCCTGAGCTGGTGGCTGTGCCCCGACCTGCATCCCCGCAAAGTTGTGGCCGTGGCGTAAGCACCCTGCCAGGGATCGCCCGGCGCCCCACAGCTGCCTCCTGCCCCTGCGCCCGGGAGCTCTTGGCGGGGAGGGCACCGGGATTCCCGCTGTCTCCCGCGTAGCACCCGGTGCCCGCCTGCCTGGCATGCACGCCCTCATCCCGGTGCCCCGGGGCAGCTTCCCGCACGTCCCGGAGAGGGCTGGAGCAGAGAGCGCAGAAGGGCACGCGGGGCACACGTGCCGGCCCAGCCCGGACCCCTGCCCCACAGTCTCACCCAGATTGCCAGCAGCAGCCATGCCGGCCCGGCCCGCGCCATCCCCGCAGCCGCTGCCCACTGCTGGCTCCTGTCTCCACTCCGGCGCCCGCGCCCGCCCGCCCGCCCGCCTGCTAGCTCCACCTCGGCCAACCACCACTGCCACTTCCCAGCCGCTCCCCGCCTCCGAGTTCCCGGTGCCACGTCTGCCAAAGCATGCGCAGCAGCCGGGGAGAGGCGGCCAGGAAGAAGTGCTCGCTGGGAGTTGTAGTCTGCAGCCTGGCTCAGCTGGGGGCTGCGGGTGCGAACTGGGCTCCAACGCCACGTGGCAGCGAGTGAAGTGTGAAAAGGCAAGGTCAGGGAGTAACGAAAGGCAATTAATGCACGGGGGGCTTACTCTGTGCCTGGAGCTTCAGAAACAGTATCTCACGCAGCTCACAGAAATTAGGTTTTATTTTCTCCACTTTGAGGATTATGAGGCAGCCCAG
The DNA here is from genome assembly GCF_001698545.2 of Rhinopithecus bieti. Classification (NCBI taxonomy): domain Eukaryota; kingdom Metazoa; phylum Chordata; class Mammalia; order Primates; family Cercopithecidae; genus Rhinopithecus; species Rhinopithecus bieti. The sequence goes on from NW_016816842.1 coordinate 2,699,329, forward strand.
GGAATTTAAGTACCTTGACCCAGATCACACAGCCGGTAAATGGCAGAGTCCAGTGCTGCCTGTGAAGGACAGGAAAAGCCCTCATCCCTGCCTCCCAGACTCCCCCCTGCTTATTCTATTTAACTTCAGTAAAACATTATTGAGCTGTTGGAAAACAATTTGGTGGTTCCTCAAAAACTTAAACATAGATTACCATATGACCAGCAATTCCACCCTTAGGTAAATACCCAAAAGAGTTGAAAACAGGTATTCAGACAAATGCACGTACACCAGTGTTCACAGTAGCACTATTTACAATAACCAAAAGGTGGAAACAATAACGTCTGTCAAAGGATGAACGGATGAACAAAGTGTGATACATCCATCTAATGGAATGTTATTTAGCCATTAAAAGGAATAAAATGGCCCAGCAGGGCAGCTCATGACTGTAATCCCAACACTTTGGAAAGCTGAGGCAGGAGGATCATGTAATACCAGGAGTTTGAAACCAGACTGGGCAACATAGCAAGACCTCATCTCTGCTAAAAATAAAAATAAAATAAAATAGCCAGTGTGGTGGCAAGGAACTGTAGTTCCAACTACTTGGGAGGCTAAGGCAGGAGGATTACTTGAACCTGGGTTATGGAGACTGCAGTGAGCTGAGATCATGCCACTGCACCCCAGCCTAGGCCACAGAGTGAGACCTTGTATCAAAAAAAAAAAGAGGCAGGGGGGATAAAATGCTAACACGTGCTGCAATAAATGAATCTCAGAAATGTATGCTAATAAAAGAAGTCAGACACAAAAAGTCACATATGATGTGATTACATCTTATGAAATATTTAGAATAGGTAAATCCACAGAGACAGAAAGCATAGTAGTGGTTGCCCAGGGCCAGGGGTGGGGAGGAAGGAATGGGGAATGACTGCTTAATGAGTATAGGGACTCCTTCGGGGGTGATAAAACATTTTGGAACTAGATAGATGATGGTTCCACAACATTGTGAATGTGCTAAATGCCAGTAAACTGTACACTTTAAAATAGTTAATTGATGTTATGCGAATTTTGCCTGGGTAAACATTTTCAAAAGAGAAAAACTCTTTATTTAACCCATTCCATGTGCTAAAGCAGGGGTCCCCAAACCCTGGGCCTCTGGACAGTCTGTGGCCTGTTAAGAACCAGGAGGCGAGTTGTGGGCCAGCGAGCATTACTGCCTGAGTTCTGCCTCCTGTCAGATCAGTGGTGGCATTAGATTGTCATAGGAGTGTGAATCCTGTTATGAACTGCACATTCAAGGAATCTAGGCTGTGGGTGCCTTATGAGAATCTAATGCCTGATGATCTGAGGTAGAACAGTTTCACCCCAAAACCATCCCCTGTCCCCCCACCATCTGTGGAAAACTTGTCTTCCACAAAACCGGTCCCTGGTGCCAAAAAGGTTGGGCCCTGCTGTGCTCAAGCATTTAACTAAAGCATTCATGCATGCAGTCAGTTTATACATTCAAGAATGTTTATTGAACACTTACTACGTCCTGAGGCTCAAGATATCCAGTAGTGAGATGAACAAGAGAACTGCACAGTCAGAGGTTGGTAAGTTATAGCTGAAAGGTCCTTGCCTTCTGTCAGGAGAGTCAAAGCTCAAAACTTCGAGCTATCCATCACTCACTTCCTATTCCCAACAGGCTCATCCAACCCCTCGCCGCATCCTGTCAGTTTTACCTCCAAAATATATCTCTTCTGTCTCCTCCCGAGTCTAAGTCGCTGACATGTCAGTGACTATTACCTAGGGAAGGGTAACCGTCTCTGAAAGAGTGTGCCTGCTTCTCCCCCATACCATCCATTTGTTAATGTCAGTTGAATCTTGCTTGCCCCTCCCCTGAAACTCTCCAGTGGTTTCCCGTTACCCTTAGAATAAAATCCAAACTCTTCCCACAACCTGCAAGCCCTGTATGGTCTAGGCCTTCGCCTGGTAGACCTCATCTCCTGCCTCCCCCAAACCCTGTCCACTGGGTTCAGATACACAGACCATCATTTCCTCATTCCTCCCCTCTCCAGAGCTGCTCCTACCTCAGGGCTTGTGCTCCTCCTAAATTCTTTGCCTCAGCAATTTCCTAGGCCTTTGTCTGGCTGGCGTCTTGGAATCCTTTAGGGTTCTCCTATCCATCCCCTCTCAGAGAGGCCCTTCAAGAGCAGTCCATCTACAGGTGAGTTTACCCTCCCCACGGCCGAGCTCCTTTTTCTCTATCCCAACTTCTGCTTAGGTTCTGTTGCTTTTCTGCCCAGCACCTTCTACAATCCACAAGACTTACTGAGTCCTTGTGTTCATTGTCTTTTGCTCCAGCCTGAATGTCAGTTTCCTGTCTCTCTGTTCATCACCTTGCTTCCAGGGCCTAGCACAGGACGGAGCCACAGATGGTTCTCAATGTTCTTTTTGGTGAATGAATGAATGATTGAGCGAGGTAATGTGTTGGGAAGTGTCAGAAATTCCTAAAGCAGTTTTGGGACAGGGCTTCCATGGCATGCTCTGCTCTGCAACCTCGAATTTATGATCTGCACATGGGGAAGTGAGCCTTGCACCCCTCTCTGTGGGCCTTTGTTGCTCATCTGTAAAATGAAATGGTTGGTGAGGATGCAGAGCTACTGGAACACTCACACATTGCTGTGGGAGTGTAAACTGGCTCACCTACTTTGGACAACTGTACATGTGCAAAATCTGCGCCAAAATGTTCATGGCAGCTTTATTCATAGAAGCTGTTATGGACTTGTGTCCCCCCCAAATTCGTATGTTGAAGTCTTAACTAACCCCGACTACATCAGAATATGACACTACTTAGAGACTTTAAAGAGGTAATTAAGGTTAAATGAGGTCATTGTGGTGGACCCTAATCCCATATGGCTGGTATCCTTACAAAAAGAAGACAGTAGGACACATATATAGAGAAAAGCCCATGTGAGGACACAGAGAGAAGACAGATGGGACACGCCAAGGAGAGAGGCCCTCAGAAGAAATCAACCCTGCCAAAACCTTGATCATGGATTTCTAGCTTTCAGAATAATAAAAAAAACCCAAACCTCTGTCATTGAAGCCACCCAATCTGTGGTGGTCTGTTACGGCAGCCCTAACAAACTGGTACAGTAGCCCAAACCAGAAACAACCCAACTGTCAGAACAGGAGAGGAGATAAATTACTGATAGCATATTCTGCAACAGAGAGAGAGAGAGAGAGAGAGAGAGAGAGAGAACAAACTACTGATTATATACAACAACGTGGATGAATCTCAAAACCCCGATGTTAAGCAAAAGTAGCCAGACACAAAATAATATATACTGTGTGATTCCATTTATCTAAAGTTCAAGAACAGGCAAGTACAATCTGTGATGATAAAAGAAAACAAGTGGACAAGGAATAGAGACAGACTGCGGGGAAAGCATGAACAAACCTTCCAGGTACTGGAAACGCTCTGCATCTTGCTTTTTTGTTTCTCTGTTTTGAGACAGAATCTCACTCTGCCGCCCAGGCTGGCGTGCAATGATGCAGTCTCAGCTCACTGCAACTTCCACCTCCCGGACTCAAGCCATCCTCCCACCTCAGCCTCCCGAGTAGCTGGGACCTCAGGCGCACACCACCATACCGGGCTAATTTGGATTTTTTGTAGAGACAGGGTTTTGCTATGTTGCCCAGGCTGGTCTTGAACTCCTGGGCTCAAGTGATATCTGCCTGACTTGGCCTCCCAAAGTGCTGGGTTTACAGATATGAGCCACCATGCCCAACCTATATCTTGATTCAATGGTAGTTACATGACATTTAACATGTGTTAAAATTAATTTATTATTCCAGCTGAATTGATTCATTATCTAAACTCTATACCAACATTTTACACTTTATATACACTATCTCTCAGTCTTTTTCTTAAGTCTAAACATTTAAGGGTGGTGTGAGTCAGCTAATCATCAGGATTCCTTTTAGCTCTTGTATCTTCCAAGTTCAAGACTGGCTAAAAGTTCCTGGGTACAGGGAGGGCTGAACTCTGCAGAAATGTAACTGCCAAAAGGGGCAAGAGTTGAAGGGAGGAAGGGAGGAAGGAAGCTATGCACCTGAGAGCCAGGGAAACAGAGGGCAAGGGACTGAGGGGGGTGGAATAACAATGTCCAAGAAACAAGCCATTTCATTCTGCAATTGAAACAAGCTAAAATGCGATTTGTGGCCCTTCTGGGAATGCTTACCAATTCTCACTTCACTCTCCTTGAAATATTAGGAGAATAGCACAGGGCAAGCACTGTCCCTCCTCCATTAGAGCCCTCAATGGGCACTATCCATTTTCCAGCAGCAGCCCCGCGGGGCCAGGCCAGAGACACTTCTTGTCCTGCAGTTTATTGCGAATTGTGACACCACCTTACATTTGTGTAGCCAGTTCCCCTCCATCATCTCGGCTGGGATGAGGACTAGCACAATGACCATTTTCTGACATTCAGGCAAGATAAGAATCGGCCCAGAAAAAAAGGAGGAATGTTGAACCAAAGAAGCCAGACACAGACAAGTGTATTCTGTAGGATTCGTTTATATGAGAAACAGGAGGCAAAGGTTGTCTATTTTGTTAGAAGTCAAAATAGTGGTTACCCTTGGGGAAAGGATGTCAGTAGTCACTGGAAGGGGTCTCTTGGGGTGCTGGTAAGATTTCACATCTGAATCGGGGCACACGGGCATGTTTACACTGTGAGAATTAATCACACACATCCATGGATCATAAGGTATGATATGGTTGGGATCTGTCGCCCCACCCAAATGTCAAATTGTAATCCCCAGTGTTGGAGGTGGGACCTGGTGGGAGGCGATTGGATCATGGGGGTGGTCTCATGAATGGTTTAGCACCATCCGCCCTTGGTACTGTATAGTGAGTGAGTTCTCATGAGATCTGGTTGTTTAAGTGGGTGGCACCTCCCCCCTCTCTCTCTCTTCCTCCTGCTCTGGCCATGTGAAGACGCCTGTTCCCGCTTTGCCTTCCACCATGAGTAAAAACTCCCTGAGGCCTCCCTAGAAGTAGATGCTGCCATACTTCCTGAACAGCCTGCAGAACCACGAGCCAATTAAACCTCTTTTCTTGTAAATCACCCAGTCTCAGGTATTTCTTTACAGCAATGCAAAAATGGACTGATAATACAAGGTACATATGTTACATTTCACAAAGAAGTTCAAGATTTTTAAAAAGAGGAGGAATGAGGTGGAAGGAAAGAAAAGTCAACTCTGAACAGGGAAGGTGAAAGGAAGGGAGGATCCCAAAGAAGAAACAGCTGGGAAATAATTCAGTAACCTCAATGCCTGGGCAAGCAGTCCATCCCCCCAAGAGGGACTGACCAGGACAGCTTGTGGTGCCCAGAATACCCCAAGCTGCCTCACAAGCCTTTGCTTCCGCTCATCCCAGCTGCTGACATGCAGCTCCTCCCTCACTTCCTTGCTTGGCTGGTACCTACCCAGCTTGAGCACCACTCCTTCAAAAGCCTCTTCTTATACTTGTCATTCTCCTACTGACACCCCACCAGTCCAGAGCTAAGTGTCCCTGCTCTGTGCTCTTACAATTTCCCATGTAGAACATGGTCCTCAAGAACAAAGACTGGGTTAAATTCATGGAGGCAGAACGTAGAAACCTGGTTTCCAGGGGCCAGGGGGAGGGAGCTATTGTTGAATGGGTACAGAGTTCCAGTGTAGCATGATGAAAAGTTCTGGAGATGAATAATGGTGATGGTTGCCCAACAACGTGAATGTTCTTAATACCACTGAATGGTACACTTAGAAGTGGCTAACAATGGAGAACCAAAAAATGGTGTCAGGAAAACTAGACGTCTACAGGCAAAAGAATAAAATTGGACCCTTATCTCATACCATATATAAACATTAACTCAAAATGGATTAAAGACCTAAATATAAGAGCTAAAACTATAAAACTATTGGTGAAAACACAGTAGAAAAGCTTCATGATATTGGATTTGGCAATTATTTCTTAAATACGAAACAAAAAGCACAAACAACAAAAGTAAAAATAGATAAATGGGATTGTGTCAAAATTTAAAACTTGTGTACATCAAAGGACACAATCAACAGAGTAAAAAAGCAACCTACAGAATGGGAGCAAATACTTGCAAATGATATATCTAATAATGGGTTAACATCCAGAATATAGAAAGAACTCTCTCACTCTCTTTCACACACACACACCATTTAAAAATAAGCAAAGGACTTGAAAACACATATCCAAAGAAAATATACAACTAGCATATGAAAATATGCTCAACATCACTAATCATTAGGGAAATGAAAACCAAAACAACAAGGAGACACCCCCTCATACCTATTAGGATGGCTGCTATAGTGGAAGGAAAGAAGGAAGGAAGGAAGGAAGGAAGAAAGGAAGGAAGGAAGGAGGAGGGAGGGAGGTGAGGGAAGACAGGAGGGAGGGAGGGAGTGGAGGGGAGAAAGGAAGAGGGGAGAAGGAAGGAGAGAAGAGGAGAGAAGGAGAGAGAAGAAAGGAGAGAAAGAAAGCTGAAAGAACGAAAGAAGAAAAGAGAAAAAGGAAGAAAGGAAGAAAGGAAGAAAGGAAGAAAGGAAGAAAGGAAGAAAGGAAGAAAGAACGAAAGAAAGAAAGAAGAAGAAAGAAAGAAAGAAGAAGAAAGACAGAAGAAAAAAGCAGAAGAAGAAGAAAGGAAGAAAGAAAGGAAAGAAAGAAAGAAAGAAAAGAAAGAAAGAAAGAAAAAGAAAGAAAGAAAGGGAAAGAAAGAAAGAAAGAAAGAGAAAGAAAGAAAGGAAGGAAGGAAGAAAGAAAGGAGGGAGGGAGGGAGAAAAAAATAAATTAAATAAAGAAATGAAGAAATAATATGTGCTGGCAATGGGTGGAAAATTGGAACCCTTGTACACAGTTGGTGGGAAGGTAAAACTGTGCAACCACTATGGAAAGTAGCATGACAGTTCCTCAAAAAATTAAACGTGGAAATACCACATGACCTGGCAATTCCACTTCTGAGCATATATCCAAAAGAATTGAAAGGAGTGTCTTGAAGAGATATTTGTATACACATATTCATTCAGCATTATTCACAAGAGCCAAAATGTGGAAGTAATGCAACTGTCCACTGACGAATGACTGGATAAACAAAATATGGTATGCAATGGAATATTAGTCATCCTTCAAGGAGAGAAATTCTGATACAAATTACAACATGGATGAACCTTGAGGACATTATTCTAAGTGAAATAAGCCAGTCACAAAAAGGCATACACCGTATGATTCCACTTATGAATTACCAAGTATTGTCAAATTCATAGAGACAGGAACTAGAATGGTGGTTGCCAGGAGTCAGGGGAGAAACAAATGGGAAAATACGAAGTAGATGTTTAATAAGTATAGGGTTTCTATTTTGCAAGATAAAAAGCATTCTGGAGTTTGGTTGTACCACGATGTGAATGTACTTAATATTACTGAATGTACACTTAAAAATAGTTATAGTAAATTTTATGCTATGTGTATTTACTACAATTAAAAGAAACTGTGGCCTTATAAAGGCATGGATACCAGCCCTGGCTCTGCCACTTACTAGCTGTGTGGCCTTAGAGAAGTGACATGACCTCACATCCCCCTTCTGGAAAATGGGAATAGTAACAGTACTTTCTTTACAGAGTTATATTGATGAGTAAATGAGATTATCTGTGTAAAATATCTAGCTAGCATTTGTACTGGATGGATATTTAGCTCTTCTTTGATAGTCCTCTTTACAAAATATTATATTTTCCTACAACATCCAGTTTCTCAACCACTCCAACACCCATATCCCAACATACACACAAACACACACACACACACGGTGTTAACTCTTAAGGACAAAGATGGCACGGCATCTGGTTTACTTCATTTATCTTGGTATCCCCAGTGCCTAGCACATAGTAGGAGCTCATTAAATGTCTGAAATGAACTGTAGCAAGAGGGTTTGACAACACAGATAAGGAAACCCTGTCAACATGAATATAGACAAATAGCGGAACAAACTGATAAAGTAATTTTAAGACAAAAAAGAACTGTCACAGGCCTGGGTTAGGCTACATCCTTCCAAAAATGGGCATATGGAAGGACAGCTTCAGGAGAATGAAACTGGGTGAGCAGCCCATCTCCCCAGGAGAGACTGACCGTGACAACAGTCAACCTTTGTTTCAGGGCAGGCCTAGGAAGCATGTGGTTGGTTATTGAACAATAATTAGTAACTCATTATTGGACATTGATTGGACATTCATCATAGACTCATTTGTAGGGCCTGCCTCTGACATTTCATTAAGAAAACATCACATTACAAAGCCCAGTTCTTAAGTTGGGATGTGTGCTTTCTGCCTGTCCTCTCCAGCCTGGGTCCTTATCTCTTCTGACCATCTTGCCCTCCTTTCCACCCACCCATCCTGACTCCAGCTGGTGAGCTATTTAACCCTGTAGTCCTGCAGGCCCACCCCTTGGCCTTCAGTTAGAATTATGACCACCCCCTCTTGTGGCTGGCATCCCCCAGACAAACTCTACCCAGTTCCAGGACCTGTGCTTTTGGGCCTCTTTGAAGGACCCTAAGTGAAACCAGAGGACCCTGTGGTAGTGCATTTGAACTTCATCCTGCTCAGAAGGTCTCCCTTGAGAATTATATCTCCAATGTGTCTGTATTTTTTTCACTTTCCCCATTTTTTCTCATAACTTAGTTCTCCAACTGATTTTACCTACAAGGCCCCAGGCTCTAGCTCATTTAAAACAACAACAAAAAAAACACATTGACTTGCTATAACCAAATCTAGGGCTGACCTTAGAAGACATCATTTTCTTCCTTAACAATAACATTCACATTACTGAAGGCTCCAAGTTTATATTTAAAGCCAAATGTCAGCATCCAGGATATCCTCAGATCCTCTATCTTGTGGGGTCACCCTTCTGTTAATAGTTACATTTAAATGACTCAAAACCTTTTCCCACTTATGAGGGGAAACAACCCAACACCTTCTCCCCACTAAATACCTTTAGACAGTCTCGATCGAGGACTCTCACAGTGGGATTCTGGGGGCTCCCGGGGATGAGATGTTTTCCTTTGTCATCTCTAGCTCCCATATCTCGTTTCCACCAAGGCATACGCATCTCAGTGGAAATGAGATATTGGAGCTAGAGATACTGGCACTTTGTTTGTTTCCATCCTGTGCTGACACAAACATGAGGCGGACCCTTAACCTTTGGGGTCTACACTAACTCTGGGAGTCAGTGTTAGAATTGAATTGAATTGCTGGACACCCATCTGGGGTTGGAGAATCAGACAGAAACCCTTCTGTGATGGGGATTGCTCTAGTGGTACCTGTGGATGTATGTGTGTTTGGCAGACCCGCAACCATGTAGGTCTTGGTGACAGTCAGAATCCTGCCTCCTATTTGCAGCAACCCCAAAGGCCATATTGCAACTGAGGGGTGGGCACAGTGATCTAAACTCAACCAACCAGCTGCCTAGGCCAGTGACTGTATCTTTGGAGGGAGTGCTATGAATAACGGAAGAAATATTTATAGTTTATAAGAGGGGCACCCATGTCTGGGCAACATGGCCTAGGGTGTCCAGCCCTGAGCAGGCTACTCCTTGGTGTGGCCTTGGCTGGGGCACCAGCTGTCCAGCTTTCTACCTGTTTTTCAAGTCTCATTCTCCAACTTTCCTGGACAGTTCTAATTTTAGTATATGTCCACAAATTCTTTGATACTTCTTACCTGGAAGAACTGGGGCTTAATCCCCCTTTCTGTGAGGATGGGCTAGACTTAGTGACTCACTTCTCATGAAAAGAATGTGGCAGAAGTGGGCCGGGTGTGGTGGCTCACGCCTGTAATCCCAGCACTTTGGGAGGCCTAGGTGGGCGGATCACCTGAGGTTGGGAGTTCGAGACCAGCCTGGCCAACATGGTGAAACCCTGTCTCCACTAAAAATACAAAAATTAGCCGGGCATGATGGCACACGCCTGTAATCCCAGCTACTCGGTAGGCTGAGGTAAGAGAATTGCTTGAGCCCAGGAGGCGGAGGTTGCAGTGAGCCGAGATCGTGCCACTGCACTCCAGCCTGGCCAGCAGAGTGAGACTCTGTCTCAAAAAAAAAAAAAAAAAAGAATATGGCAGAAGTGACCATGTGTGACCTGTGAGACCAGGCCAGAAGAGGCACTGTGGCTTCCTCCTTTCTGTCTCTCGGACTGCCCATATGGGAGAAGTTACCTTTCATGTCCTAAGGACTCTCAGGTGGGATTATGGAGAGTCCTGCCTGTGTGTGAATGAAGCCCCATGCCAGTAGCCAGTGAAGTGATGAGGTTTCCTATTGGCATCCCAGTGAGTGAGACATCTTGGAAGCAGCTCCTCCAGTCCTAGTCAAACTTCAGAAAACTGAAGCCCACCGGACATCCTGACTACAGCCTAATGAGAGACCCCAAACCAGAACTACCCCGCTAAATTGCTCCCTAATCCTTAACAGCAGAAATTATGAGATAATGAATGTGTGTTATTTTTTTGACTGTAAGCCTTGGGGTAATTTGTTGTGTACCATAATAGCTAATATACTTCTCCTGGATTATTATTATTTTTTTTTTTTGAGACAGGTCTCATTCCCATTGCCCAGGTTGCAGTGTAGTGGCACCATTATGGCTTACTGCAGCCTTGACCTCCTGGGCTCAAGCCATCCTCCCACCTCAGCCACCCGAGTAGCTGGGACTACAGGCCCGTGCCACCTCGCCTGGCTAATTTTTTGTATTTTTAGTAGAGATGGGGTCTTACTATGTTGCTCAGGCTGGTCTCAAGCTCCTGGGCTCAAGCCATCCTCCTGCCTCAGCCTCTTAAAGTGCTGGGATTACAGGTGTGAGCCACCGCACCCAGCCTTCTCCTGGATTCTGTGAGCCTTCCCTGTGAGTTTCTTTTCTGCTTAAGTTAGCTAGGGTCAGGGCTGGTTTCTGTTGTTTACAAACAAGAGTCCTGGCTGATACCACTCCACATCTTCTCCCTCTATTAAATGTGGCGGCTGCTAACCTCCACTCCCAATCCACAGCCCCAACCCCTCAATCCCTGCCCTGTTATTAGGCAGCGTAGCTCAAGTTTCTCATGACCTCACCGGCATATCCAGGTTATGTCCTGGAGTCTTCAACCTTTCTTGTCAAACAGGCCATCCGGGTATTTTCCTAGTTGTAAAATCATTGTCACCACTCACTGAGAAGGCAAAAACAGCTGGAGACCACTGTGGCATTAAATGACCTGCAGCCTCCTCACCGCAAGGCCTTCCTATCTGTCTTCCACCCTCATCACTGACTTGCTGCTCCCGTGGAGGTTTCCCACCAGCTCCTCCTCAGTGAGTTAAATCGCCTGGTCTCAGTCCCCTGAGAATGTCCTTGTTTGGCCTGTGTGCAGTTTTGGGTACCATTCACCAGGATCCTCTTCTGAAAACCCTCTCCTTCCTCGATTTCCTCTGTGTTGCACATGCTACATTTCTGCCCCAGCTCTCCCACTGCTCTTTCTTTATTTTTCAGGTTATTTAGTCTCTAATTTCCTAAATAATGTGTCTCCCCTGGTTTCTTCCTCTGCGCTCTCCCTGGGCTGCCTCAGCCTCTCTCAAGCCTCAGCTTTCAGCTAAGGGGAACCCCTGAATTTCTAATTCAGCAGCTGACTTCTCTCCCGAACACCAGGCCCCATTTCTTTCTGTTCAGTTAATGCTAATTAGCTCTATCACTGGTGCCTCAGCTCAGCATCAGTGTGTGAGAGCCAGAGCCTGCTCATCTTCTCTCCTGACTTCCCTCCTTCTATTAATGGTATCATCCGTCTTTCTGGAAATCAGTCACAAATTCCCAGTCATCTTTGACATCCTCTCTCTTGTTACTCCCTTATCTCCTTGGTTGTGGAATTCTACCAAGTCCTTCCCTTTGGCACTTCCACTTCCCTTCTTAGCCACTCTGGCCTCTCCCCTCTCATGCTCACCTCCGTGGATATCTTTATAGTCTCTGCCCCCGTCTGCACTCTGCCACCTCATCTCCCAGCCATACAGGCTCCAGAGCAATATTCCTGAGAAATAATCCCCATCTTACTTACTGCCTCACTTAAAAACCTTCCATTCTATTTAACAGTTATTGAGTTCCTATTGCATGTGTATTATTTATGATTCTTTGCATGCAACCTACTGAATCCAACTTGTGCCAGTTTAAACCAAAAAGGGGGTGTTGATTACAAGGATTCAGGGAGAACGCAGCCAACCCTCAGAACTGGAAAACTCTCAGGACTCCATGGCATGCTCTCTCTCCATCCCCTCTCTGCTTTTCTTGGCATTTACTGCCTCCTCCCCGGCTGCAGAGCCCAGCTTTTTCTGATACCCAGTCTCTTGCAGGAGATCCCTGTCTCAAAGGAGCCAAGGTTTATTTTTATCCCTGCCACTCAAAAGACCACTCCCAATAGAAATGGAGTCTTTCAGTCCCAGTTTGTAATTTGCAGGTGTGCTGGTCCAGGATCTTCTGCTTGCAAATGATGAAAGCCCAACATAACTAGCTTGGACAAAACCATAATTTATTGGCTCTTATAAGCAAGCCTTGGAAAGGGCAGGGCTGGGACTAAGCCTCCTTGACAGAGGGTGACAGGGACTGGATATCATTCATATCCCCATTTCTCTTCTCTGACTGTGAGCATCCTTTCTTTAATACAGACCCGCCCTTTACACGTGTTGAAGGCCATGAACCCCTGATGACGACTGATGTATCTTACCACCTAAGAGGCTTGACTCTTCTTCCCCAAATTTCCATTTTTTTGAAAGAACCCTTAGAACTCTGCTTGATCCTGCTTGGGACATGTTTCTACTCCTCATAGGCTCTGAAGTCAGACTGCCTGGGTTTAAATCCTGGTTCTTTTACTGATTAGCTCTGGGACTCTTGGCACTTAAACCTCTCTATATCTCAGTGTTCTTGTCTGTTAAGTAGGGATATCAATAGGACCCATCCCATAGATTTTATAAAGATTAAATTTAGACTGCTTAGAATAGTGCGCAGCACAAAGTTAGGCTCCGTATGGGTTAGTTATGATGATGATGATGTTGATGATGATGATGATGATCACGACGACAATGACAATGACCACAGGGGAGGAGGAAAGGAGTAACTTCTTGAACCACATGCTTGAGAAGAGAGGAGAAGCTCACCAAAAGGAGGGTGTCCTAGGACTGCTGTAACAAAGTATCACAAACTAGGTGGCTTAGAACAGATATTTAGTGTCTCAGTTCTGGAGGCTAGAAGTCTGAACTCAAGGTATCAGCAGGGTTGCCTCCTTCTGAAGGCTGTGAGGAAAAATCTTTTCCCTGCCTTTCTCCTAGTGTCTGGTAGCCTCGTGGTTCCTTGGTGTTTCCCCTGTGTCTTCTTATCATCTTCTCTTTGTACATGTCTGGCTCTGTGTCTAGATCTCCCCTTTTTATAAAGGACACTGGTCCTGTTGGATTATTGCCCACCCTAATGATCTCATCTTAACTGGATCATCTATTTCCAGAGACTCCATTTCCAAATAAGGTCACATTCACGTGCTAGGGATTAGGACGTCAACATTATCTGGTGGGAAGAGAACACAATTCCACCCACAGTAGGCGGGGATGGGGCAGTGCTGGCCAGACCAGCAGCAGCTGTTCCGTCCACTTATGATTCCCAGGACTGCATATACTGATCAGGCTAGCTTGGATCGGTTGCTCAGCCCTAGCCCTATCAACAGTGGCTTGGGAAGTGGGATTGAAGTTGCACTGCACAAAATAATTGCTGGGGACAGTGACATGTCTCAGAGAAAGGGGCTGGGATGTTCACATGCTGGACAATCATCTCAGGTGCTGTCCTCTCCAATGTGTAAAGTGCCCATCACTCAGTGGGAGGTCCGTGGAGATGAGCAAGATGTTTATGCAACAGTGATGGAGAAAGTCCCCTATTGAAGAACAAATGTGGCACAGAATAAGTGCCACAGAATAAGTACTCCCGTGGAGGCACAAAGCACTATGGGACCACAAGAGAGGGTGGAGAAGTTTCACATTGGTAGGGAGGGGCTGGAGAGAGCCTTTCCAGAGGAATGGCAGTTGAGTTCATCTTAGAGACAAGGGGAGAATTTGGTGGGTAGAGAAGATGTAGGAATGGGAGGGGAAGAGTATGATCCTATGGTCACAGAATGGTGAGGAAATAATCTAAGGTGTCAGGTTAGTCAGATGAAAAATGGGAAGTGGGGCCGGGCGTGGTGGCTCAAGCCTGTAATCCCAGCACTTTGGGAGGCCGAGACGGGCGGATCACGAGGTCAGGAGATCGAGACCATCCTGGCTAACACGGTGAAACCCCGTCTCTACTAAAATACAAAACTAGCCCGGGCGAGGTGGCGGGCGCCTGTAGTCCCAGCTACTCGGGAGGCTGAGGCAGGAGAATGGCGTGAACCTGGGAGGCGGAGCTTGCAGTGAGCTGAGATCCGGCCACAGCACTCCAGCCCGGGCGACAGAGTGAGACTCCGTCTCAAAAAAAAAAAAAAAACAAAAAAAAAAAGAAAGAAAGAAATCAATTACTACCTCTGCCCCCTCTCCTATGAAAGGTTAGCTTGGAAAGCTGCATAGGCACAGAATGTGACTGGCTTTGCCAAGGAGTGTGGAATTTATTCTGCAGGTAACAAGAAGCCACTGAGGAGTTGTTGGCAGAGGAGGACCTGATTGGGCCCTTATTTCAGGATGACAGCTTGGTGCCAGTGTGGAGGATGCTGTGGAGCAGGGAGAGATTCCAAGGGAGCGAACACCTGTCTTCTCCTATCCCACTGGGAGGCAAAAGCATTAACCAGTCATCCTTCTATATAAGACAGCACCAGGGGCCTCGGGGACCATTTGCTCACTCATTCTTTTTAATTTAATTTTTATTGAAGCATAACCTACATACAAAAAAGTGCACAAAATCGTAAGTGTGGCTTGATAGATTTTTCATCAGATGAAAACACCTCGCGGGTTCATTCTTTACCTTAACAATTCCAAATAATTCCCTATCAAACATAGCTCTGAACCTACCACTCTGACTACCCCATCCTTCCCTGGGAAACCTCTTACTGACTAATTATGGCTCAACACTTTCTGCTGGAGAAACACACTGTCCTTCCAAAGTTGTATGGGCAGCAGCGCTAACTCTGAGTCACATTTCTAGACTCCAGGCTTCCCCTTACTCATGGTGCAGCCTGAGGCCACAATTCCTTTACCTCTGTAGGGCTTAGTGTCTGCATCTGTAAAATGGAGTAGTAAGGGTTAGTTTCTATTTCACAAGCTTCATAAAAAATTAGCTGTAGGCTGGGCACGCTGGCTCATGCCTGTAATCCCAGCACTTTGGGAGGCTGAGGGGGGCGGTTCAGGACTGTTTGAGCCCAGGAGTTCGAGACCAGCCTGGGCAATACAGAAAAACCCTGTCTCGATGAAAAATACAAAATTAGCCAGCCATGGTAGCAAGCACCTATAGTCCCAGCTGCTCAAGAGGCTGAGGTGGGAGGATCGTTTAAGCCTGGGAGGTCAAGGCTGCAGTAAGCCGTGATTGTGCCACAGCACTCCTGCCTGGGTGACAGAGTCAGACCCTGTCTCAAAAAAAGAAAGAAAGAAAGAAAGAAAGCTGTAAATAAACAAAAGCATTATAAATTAAAAATATATAGAAACATAAAATTGATGAAATGTAATAATGTGTTATGTTTATAACATATAATGTATAATGTATATAATTGATGGCATTAATTAATTAAATGGAATAATTATTGGCCATCACCATCTTTGATGGTGTCCATTCCTTTTACTTTGATATACGTTTATGGAGGTGTTTTTATGCCAGTTGGAGGCAAAGTGCTGTGGGGGACACAGAGGCCAGGAAGATGCACCTCTCCCACACCTGCCCAACAAGCACTGCAGATACAGTGGAGAGTGGTAGAGAGGTGTACAGGGTGGAAGCCAGGTACACAAATGACCTTTAAAAGATTCTCTCGGCCTCAGCCAGTGTGGTGTTTTATGGGGCTCTGATGGAGCTTGAGCTGTTTACTATCTCTCTCTGCTTTGCTCTGAAGAATTCTGCCTGGAGGCAAGGGGGAATTGAGGCCCAAACTCAGTGGTGATGGGTGGTTAACCCTTTCCGTCCCAGAGTTGGTGATTAGGGTTGGACTGGGAGCTAACTTTAGCTGCTAAGCTTCGTGCTTCATGTTGCATTTTCAATGATCAGTGATTGTGTTTTCTCCTCTTCCCTCACACACTTCTAGCCAGGTCACTCTCAGACTGCCTCTCCCCTTCGTTCAGCTCACATCCTGGGAGACAGGGAGCCTCAGACCACAGAACTCCCAGGGGAGGGGTCTGCTTGCTAAGTGGACCCATTATTACCACTGGCCTCCTTGAAGGGCAGTTGCCCAGCTCTGCTTCTCCCCTTCTCCTGTGGGAGCAGGCTCCCCGGGGTACTTTTCCATGCCTCCCAAGCTCCAGTGTGGGTGACTGAGGATAGGAAAAGCCATGGCAGGTGGAAATCAGTGTTTTCTGGGACATCCGAATCCTGCTTCTCTGGGATTTATTTCTGAAGCATGGAATCACAGAAAGGATGCTAAGGTCAGAGGGTCAGAAGTTGGAAGCCTGGAACTCAAGTCTACATGTGATCAGTCCTGATTATCTTGCTGTTTGTTTGCTTCTTGGAGCTTCAGTTTCTTTGCTTATAAAATGAGAATAATACTGACCCAACTCATCACAAAAGAGTGATTGTACTTTTGAACTGTAATGTGCTAGGAGGAATGTATGAGATTATTATTCTTACTATTGTCTTTCTTCCCTGCCCTCCCATTATTGGAAAACCATATAATAGTCTTTTAAAAACAAAATTACAAAAGTAATACATATTTAAGACATATACTATAAGCAGTAGAGAAGGGCCCAAGGTGAACAGTTCAACTCCCCTTCACTCTCCTTACTCCCACGCCTCCAAACCCACCCTTCTAAGATCCATACTCCTGTTCATTTCTTTCCTTTCTTTTTTTTTTTTTTTTTTTTTGAGATAGAGTTTCGCTCTTGTTGCCCAGGCTGGAGTGCAATGGTGCAATCTCAGCTCACTGCAACCTCTGCCTTCCGGGTTCAAGTGATTCTCCTGCCTCAGTCTCCCAAGTAGCTGGGATTACAGGCATAAGCCATCATGCCCAGCTAATTTTTGTACTTTTAGTAGAGCTGGGGTTTCTCCATGTTGGTCAGACTGGTCTCGAACTCCCAACCTCAAGTGATCTGCTCACCTTGGCCTCCCAAAGTGCTGAGATTACAGGCGTGAGCCACTGCAACCAGCCCTGTTCATTTCTTATGTATCTTTTCCGACACCTTCTGTGTGTACACAAGTGAGTATGTATGTAATAGGGTTCTTTTTACCTAAATCAGATTATACTGTACATCTCTTCTGCGCCTATTTTTTCATTTAGAATTTTGAAGAACTTTTCATTTTAGCACAAATAAATTCTTTCGAGTGGCTACATGACACTCCAGGATGTGAATATACTATGATGTGTTTACCAAGTGCTAAAGTTGAACATTTGGAATTCCCATTTTTTCTTTTCTTTTCTTTTCTTTTTTTTTTTGAGACAGGGCCTTGCTCTGTCACCCAAGCTGCAGCGCAGTGGTGTGACGATAGCTCACTGTAACCTTGAACTCCTGGCTCAGGTGATCCTCCCACCTCAGCCTCCCAAGTAGGTAGGACTGTAGACACACGTTACCATGCCTAGCTAATTTTTTAAAAACAATTTTGTAGAGACGAAGGTCTCACTATGTTGACCAGACTGTTGAATTTCTGGGCTCAAGCGATCCTCCCACCTCGGCCTTCCAAAGTGCTGAGAAGACAGGCGTAAGCCACTGCGCCCGGCCTCCCATCCTTTTAAGGTCCCTTAGGCTGGCAGTTTGGAAGCTCTACAGTTGTCCCTGACTTTGTGCTCTTCCTCATTTCATCCTCTTAGGAGTCCTTGGGGCCCGTGGGAGCTGGATGTAGCCAGCATATCCGGCCTCAGGATGGGAGGAGCAGTGAGAGACTTGTCAGCACCCATGGGCTGAGGTCTCCCCAGGGCACAGGAAACAGAGGAGGAAACACCGGGGCTTGGGACATCGCTCAGTGTCTCTGTCTCTGTTGACCTCTTCGATCTTTCTGACTACCTCCCAACCCACGCAGGGGTGCTTGACCTGGCCTCGCAGT
Source organism: Rhinopithecus bieti (assembly GCF_001698545.2). Lineage (NCBI taxonomy): Eukaryota > Metazoa > Chordata > Mammalia > Primates > Cercopithecidae > Rhinopithecus > Rhinopithecus bieti. The sequence goes on from NW_016816842.1 coordinate 2,717,526, forward strand.
AGAATCACCGGGAAAACTTCTGCCGTCTCAGAGTGAGACCACGTCCCAGGCTAAGTAAACTAGAATCTTTAGGGAACAACCTTGGATAGCAGCAATTTGAAATATTTTAGGTGATTCTATTATGCAACTGCAAGAGCTACAGTGCCTAAGCCTGGAAATAATAACAGCATGACAGGCCTGAGAGTCTTTGCTTTCTTCCTCTTTTCAACTATGAGAGTGAGATGCTTATCCCACAGCATATGCACCAGAATGCGTTTAACATCCGTGTTGTGTACATTTTCTTATTTTATTCCTATTTTATTCTTTGCCAAGTTTTTATTTAGTTGCTCTTTTGACTCTTGTTCAAAATTGTTTATGTAAATTAGTAAGAAGCTTTTAGCAGACAATTTGGCAATATGTATCAAGAGAATAAAACTGTTCAGAATCATTGGCCTAGTTATTCCACTTTTGGAAGCTATCCTACAGAAATAACATCAATGTAGGGGGACGCTGTATGCGTAAGATGTTCATTGAAGCGTTATCTATGTTAGTGGAAAACTGGCAAAACCTAAATGTCCAATGATACAGGAATGGATAAGTAAACTGTGGCACATCTCTCTGGTAGAATATTAAGTAATCATTAAAATTATGGTTATGAAGCCAAAGTAATAACATGGAAAATGCTTGTGCCATAAAGTTAAATGAAAATGTAGGACACAAAATTGTGCAGATATACTATAATCACAACTACAGGCAGAGGGAAAAAAATATAAAAGAAGCAGAAAGTAAAAGAACAAAATGCTAACATAGATTGTGTTAGAATGATAAGACTAATTCTTTCTTTTTCCTGCTTTCCAGGTTTTTATAATATGATTACATTACTGTTAAGCTGGAAACAAATGGTAAAAACAAAAAATTTCTCTTGTGCATTTTTTAATATGTCTGTCTGAGGCTGGAGACACCCTAATGTTAAGATCCCTGGCCAGGCGTGCAGTGGCTCACACCTGTAATTCCAGCACTTTGGGAAGTCGAGGCAGGTGGATCACCTGAGGTCAGGAGTTCAAGACCAGCCTGACCAGCATGAAGAAACTCCATCCCTACTAAAAATACAAAATTAGCTAGGTGTGGTGGCTCATGCCTGTAATTCCAGCTGCTTGGGAGGCTGAGGCAGGAGAATTGCTTGAACCTGGGAGGTGGAGGTTGCAGTGAGCCGAGACTGTGCCATTGCACTCTAGCCTGGGCAACAAGAGCGAAACTCCGTCCAAAAAAAAAAAAAAAAAACCCTGCAAACAATGCTAAGGCCATTGTACAGCATGCAGCACCTCAGGCTGCCTACAAAAGGCCTGACAACAATGGATCAGAAGTCAGAGGACCTGGCTTTTAGCCCCACTCTCAACCTCACAGTGTGACCTTGAGCAAGTTTTTCCTCTTTTCTGAACCTCAGCTTCCTAATCTGTGAAACAATAGATTCGACCAGGAGGATGCTCAAGAGCCTGCTGGCTCTGAAATGTAATGATCATGACGTGGGTGGTGATGAAGATGATACTATTGAACCCCAAGTGCATTCAGATCCATCGAATGGGAGACTAAGAGGCAGAAAAGTATCTGTCCTAAAATGTGTGCAGGCCAGCTGCTCTGGCTCCTTATTTCTACATTCAGAATTGCTACACTCCACCCTTTAAATCCTGAAAAGCATAACTGAATAAATACAAGGCAAATCACGCCCTTCTGTTCAATATTTGGTCATTTCTCTCCACATCACTTGCATGCAGTCCTGATGACTTGTAAATATAAGTGTCTCTGAAATATGCAGGAGACTGTTTGGAGCCAATCAGGAAACCCTGCTCCACCCCCAGCCCTGATTTCTCATCTTGATAAAGTGATTTTCCTCAACAGGCAGAGGATGGGGAGTCATAAATCAGTGACAACACAGCTCCTTGGGGTCCGTGCTGCCCTCTGCTTGGAAACGATGCCTCTCTTAGATGATGTGGATGCACCAGCCTGGGGCTAGAGAATAACAAGGAGAAAGGTCTGGGGTTGTTAAAAGCAGAATCATTCTGATGGGAAGGAAAATTGAAACCCCAGGATTTCAAGAGAGCAATAAAGGTGAGGATGGGAACCGTGAAGCCCACGGATACACAGTGCCGCCTCCCTCATCTGGCAGAAGGGAAGCAGCTGCTGGGATTGCTGCCTTTTCCACATGACTGAAGTTTAACTGTTGAAGTGCCAGCGTTGACCTTTAACCCCATTAAGATGCTTCTCGATCTTCTTAAATGTCTGTGTAAGACAAAAGTTAGCGTTTTTCTAATAATGCAAGGGAAAGGAACCAAGAGTTATATCATCATATATTTATTTGGGTGATTATTTGGGGAATGTCCATATTCCTCACGGGACCATAAGTTCTGTGAGGATGGGGACTGTGCATTCCAGCCCTCAGGATGTGCCTGGCGCAGACATATTTGTTGAATGAGGCACTCAAGACCTATTTGTTGAATGAGTGAGTGAGAACCCCCTGACTTCCAATAAGCTGTATTATGAAGAACTCTCTGCACTGTACGTGTTGGAAAATGGCTTTTGCTAAGCTAGGCAAAACTGGAAATGTATCCAAGGGCTTTATGGGGCCTATAAACGCACTGTTGTACTGAGAATTGACTAGGACCCGGCTGGAGCCCTGCGCAGTCCCAGGAAGAACTCCTTCTCCTCACTCCTGCTTGTCTTTGGACTCTTTCGGTTTCTCTCTCATTGAGGCCCATCTTTTTCTGCTCTGCAGAACAAGGATATCTTCATCTTTTATTGGTCCTCAGTTTCCAGGAGCGAGATTGGCCCTTCTTCATTTTTTCAGTTCCTCAACTTCCCAGGATAGGACTGTAGTTGGCCTGGTTTGGTTGGTGTGCATCTCAGAACCGATTAACTGTGGCCAAGGAGCAGGGGATCTTGACACCATAGGATGACTGCCCTGGAAACCGTGTAGGTGGAATGGGTGTGGGAGTCCCCAGACAAAGGGGTATGGCTCCACAAAACAGTAGGCACTCACTACATTCACACCATCTCCTTTAGTTTTTATCACAATAATCTTGTAAGGCAGGTGGGCCTGTTGTCTTCACAAGCAGAAAAACTAAGGTTAAAAAAAGGATAAGAAATATGGCTGAGGTCACACTCCTAACAATAGGTGGAGACTAGAGGCAGGAGTGGCAAGAGAGAGGTGGCATCAAAGCCTGGGGTGTACCTCTGTGCCATACAGGCTCCTTGGTCAGCCTCCCAAATATCGGCCACTTCTTTGTACTGCGGTAATTGCAGCAGACAGGATGGCCCAGAGGGCTGAGTGATCACTGACCCCAGGAAACGAGCTGCAAATTGCTCTTTTGGAAAAGCCCCAAAGTCAGCTTGCTTTTGGCTGTTTGTTTGTCTCTCTGAAAGCTGGATGAAGGTTGTGTCCTGTCTGCTCTTGGGAGCCATGTACTGCAGGTTGCCTTTTTGCAAAATTAATTAGCAAATCAAAGGTCGGAGCTGCCTCCTCAGTGATTGCTTGGACCTCCAGAATAGCTTTTTCTTCCTCACTGTGGCCATTGGTGTCCTTTAACTCTTGCGCAGCCATGGAAGCTGGGTAAGTTACATCTGCATCTCTACCCCCAGGAACTAGACTCACACGCTGTGCCTTCTATATTTAGGAGGTTTTTGTTTTGAGTGTGAGGGAAGATTATCCTTTGCCACTGCCAAGAAGCTGCACAGGTGTCTTTTGACCCCAGCTTACCCCATCACTGACATTATCATCTTTCTCATCACCAGGTGACACTTTTCTCCAGATATGCCACTGGTCATGATTTCCCCAAGTTCTTTTAATGTTTGACTCTCAACAACCTCTTAAGCACAAGCAATATGAAAGCCATATCTTTAATATTGTCACAAGGCTGGAAAAAAATCTTCTATAGTGTCTACATGGTAGAGCAGCTTGCTCATGACATTTGTTTTGTAATAATACTTCATATTCTGAGTATCTCCCTTCTCCACAGGTCAGATCAGGAAAGTAACATGGAGAAGATGAAGGGGAGCAGGCAGGGCAGGGAGACGGTGAAAATATTGTCAGCTCATAACCTTGGGGAGCATTTTATAATTACCTAATAATAAGATAGCTTGGCTTACCTAGGGAGTTCTGCTGTTCTCAAGTAATCATTCATGAAAAGTTCAAATGGACGTTAGTACCAGTTAGGAAAAATATATTTGTCTGAGAGCAACTGGTGTCATGTATTTAAAAGATTCATTCAGTTAAATTTCTAAAAAAGATTGTAAACTCCTGGTGGGAAAGAGCTTTCAAATGACAGAAAACAACTTAAAATGCATGAAACGATGAAGAGATTTACTATTATTTCATGTAACAAGGACAGTTTCTTGGGTTGGTCAATTTATTGGTCAATTTGAGGTTTAACAACCTCAAAAACCCCAGCTCTGTCCATCTCTACTTTCTGCCATTCTCAGTACACTTGCTAGCTTTCCTCACAGTCACTAGATAGCTGCACTATCTCTAGACATCACATCCTCACACATCACCATCCAGAAGCAGAAACTGGACAGTCTTTTTTTTTGTGCCTTTATTTTTTGTTTTATTTTTTTGAGATAGAGTCTTGCTCTGTCACCCAGGCTGTAGTGCACTGGTGCCATCTTGGCTCACTGCAACCTCTGCCTCCCGGGTTCAAGTGATTCTCCTGCCTCAGCCTCCCAAGCAGCTGGGATTACAGGCATGCACCACCACGCCTGGCTAATTTTTGTGTTTTTAGTAGAGATGGAGTTTCACCATGTTGGCCAGGCTGGTCTCGAACTCCTGACCTCGTGATCTGCCCACCTCGGCTTCCCAAAGTGCTGAGATTACAGGCATGAGCCACCGTGCCTGGCCCTGTGCCTTTATTTAAGATTCAGAAACCTCTCTTGGAAGAATCTACCCAGTCAGTAGCTACTAATGGGTCACTGGACAGAAATCAGTCACTTGTCCTTTTCAAAGCCAATCACCAGCAGAATTAGCAGAATGGTTTTGAATGACTAAGACTGTTGGACTGGGACTGGAGTGATCCATCCTTGAAATACATGACTACCCGGTATCTGAAGAGTACATATATTCTCTTAACAAAAAGGTAGCTATTGGGTAGGGCATCAACAATATCTGCTACAGGGTTCACTATACATTTCTTGATTTTAATCTATTTTATTCTGCTTAAACCCCAGTACATTTGATTCACTGATACTTACTGAGATAGACATCATTAAGCCTCACATAATAACAAACTGGTTTCAGAAAACTATAAAAGTGCTCGAAAGAGACAGTATTCAGAAAAGAGTTCCTTGAAAAAGTCCCAAAATTGGTCTACAACTTCACGATGAAGTGATTCCTTTTCACTAACTTGATATAATCGAATTCTGTGTCTTATTTTGACATGCCAAGGCAGCCCTTCAGAAAACACATGACTCCATCAACCACACTTGCTTGTTCAAATCCGTTTTTGCTTTTTCAGTTAGCACTGGGCCAGAGAGAGGATGACTGTATGATATTTGAAATAACAATTGTATCCATATATACCTATATGTGTGACTGTCTACCAATCTATCTCTGTGCACCCATCGATCTACCTGCCACCTCCCATAACTGTCTACATTCAAGCTGAGATGTGCTCTTTGACATTTTCATTAGAGCAACTTGGGAATCCCTCTCATAGGATGGCACTCATCATATTGCAAACTCTTTTTTTTTTTCCCCTCCAGTTTGACACTGAAAATCTTTCCATTGCATGTAGCAGAAATCGATCATGGTTAATTTATAAGGAAAAATAATCTATTTGGAGTCCATAGAATCAAGGGAAGATCCAGGGATCTGCGTACGGGAACTAATTACAGTTCGTTGCTGGGATGAATTCACTCCTGCATGCCAATCCTGCCCTCAGATTCAAGAGTCTGGAGAGAGCGTCCAATTGGCTGCGCTTAGCTACAGGCCCTTGTGTTAGCCAGAGGCAGCTGGGGCACTTTTATTAAAATGCCTATCAAAACTGCAAAACTGGGGGAGGAGTCTTTCCTCATCAGGAAATCAGTGTTTGGGGGCTGGACGCTGGGCAAGCAAATACAGACACCCAAAGCAACAATGAGCACTGCCTGAAAAGAACACAGAAGCAGCACATGGAGCAAACAGGATTCATAGAATGTAACAATAAAATAACTTTTCTTGTTTTGCTTCCCATGTCTATTTAAAGCTGCTTGGTGGAGGAAATCTACCCTCTGACTGTAAACTCTACCCTGACTGTAAACTCTACTTACTTCTAGATAGTAAAACAACCCACAGTCACTTTAAGATGCAAACGCAATCTGGAATTCAGTAACAGAATGTTAATTTTATTACCACTTTAATCTTCGTTCAAGGATAAGAGTCCTCCCCAGTTCCCTACCCGGGATCGGGGATCAGTTGCAGGCAACCTGTCTGCCTTTGGTCATGAGAGTGGTCAACTTTTCTTTCCCTCTCATCCCTCCCTGGTCACAGCGAGGGTGGAAGGCATGGGAACGAGGACAAGAAAGTTTGTGTTTAACTGGTACCGTCATCAAATGTCCTTGTGTTCTCATGGCAGAGCAGAGTTTTAAAGATGATTCTTTGTCTCTGGGCACCTTCATGGATTTTTTTGAGACTTCTTTACTGTGTCTTTTTGACCACAACCCTTTTGCTCTCAGCTTCCCAAGTAGCCCACCTCTCTAGCTTTCTAGGTTTCATGAAGCAGATGACAGACACTAGTCTCCTGTGCTCCCGGCCTCTGACAGCGAGGGTCACATACTTACTTTTCTGAGTGATTCAGTTGTATCCCCCTTCACTCGGCTTGAGCTGAGGGATTGGCATAGCTCTGACGGGGTGTGTGTGATTCTCGGCACAACGCTCTCCAAGGAAATTGTCTAAGATAATCCTCCTCTCCCCAACTGCCATAACCTCAATTCTTTGGGTTCAAGAACATGAGGGGTTCAAGAATTATAATTTTTTTTTTTTTTTGGAGACAGGGTCTTGCTCTGTCAGCCAGGCTGCAGAGCAGTGGCACGATCATGGCTCACGGCAGCCTCAACATCCTAGGCTCAAGCAATCCTCATGCCTGAGCACCCCCACAACTCCCCAGTAGCTGGGACTATAGGTGCCCGTCACCATGCCCAGTGAATTTTAGTATTTTTGTAGAGATAGAGTCTGGCCATGTTGCCCAGGCTGGTCTCAAACTCCTGGGCTCAATCCATTCGTCCCCCCTCAGCCTCCCAAAGTACTGAGGTTACAGGCATGAGCCACCACACCTGGCCTGTAAATAATTTTAAAAAATCTTTGCCGGGCCGGGTGCAGTGGCTCAAGCCTGTAATCCCAGCACTTTGGGAGGCCGAGACGGGCGGATCACGAGGTCAGGAGATCGAGACCATCCTGGCTAACACGGTGAAACCCCGTCTCTACTAAAAAATACAAAAAACTAGCCGGGCAAGGTGGCGGGCGCCTGTAGTCCCAGCTACTCCGGAGGCTAAGGCAGGAGAATGGCGTAAACCCAGGAGGCGGAGCTTGCAGTAAGCTGAGATCTGGCCACTGCACTCCAGCCTGGGTGGCAGAGCGAGACTGACTGAAAAAAAAAAAAAAAAAAAAAAAAAACCTTTGCCAATAGACGACAATAGTATTTTGTTTTCATTTGTATATCTTTAACTACTAATGAGAGTACACATTTTCATATGTCCTGTGTGTGTCTAATAGTAGAAATAGTTAATACACAACTCTTACTATGCACTAGGTACTTTACTTAAGCCAACTCATCTAATCCTCACATAGACACTATGCAATAGGTACTATTATTATTCCCATTTGTCAGATGAGGTTCAGATTGATAAATGTCCAAGGTCACACAGCTAGTGGATCTGGCTCTAGCATGCTCCTGACTGACTTTTTCAACATTCCCTGCTCTGTTCATTCTACTTTACTCTGTGTCCTCCTCTTCTTTTTTTTTTCTTTTCTTTTCTTTTCTTTTCCAGTTCCTCCCTACCCTTCTTATCTTCTTCATTTTCCCAGGGAGCACCTTGACCTCACTAGCTGTTGCCAACCTGTTCGTTTGGGTTCAACACACATATAGTGAATATTTAGCATATTCCAAACACTATGTGAGGGGCTGAGAGACAAATACAACTTGGAGTGACCCTCAGGAGACAACTATCTAATAGGGAAATTATGGGCTGCACACAAAAAGCACATCACGGTGTCCTAGGCATGCTCACAATTCCCCCTCCACAGTTACCGTTTTCAGAGACATTAAATGACCTGGAGGTCACGCAACTCAGCCATGGTGGAAGAGAGAAGACAGTGTGAGGATTTCTGGCATACAAATCAATCAGTCTCAGGTGAGCTCTGCAAACCCTTTATACTTTCACTGTTTTCATTGTCATTCCATGTCCAGGGCACTAGAAATAGCCTTCATATCCATTTTGAGGCTGTTCCTGGAGCTTAAAGCTCATGGAAGGATACTCTTTGGTTAATTGAGGTGTTACTCTAGCAACAGCAACAATACAAATCAGAACAGTAGCTGCAAATTTCACATCAAAAGACTCAGGTGTGGAAACGTGTAACTTCATTTTCTTACAACTCAGTTAATTTCTGACCCCAAGCCCGTATTTTGCTTGACGCAAGAAATTTATTCTAGTCACTTTCAAGTACAATCAGTAAACTTCAGTATTTCTCAGTCTTTTTAAAATTTAAGACTTAGTCTATTCAGGATGATTTCCACTTTTCTGAGCTCCTGGAGAAAGGTGGGATTCCCTAAGTGGTCCCCCAGTAGCAGTGTGCTTCTGAGGTGGATGGTGGTGTCTGTCTGCAGCTTCTACAGGCCTCATTGTTGGGCTTGGCTGGGGTAATAAATAGTCCTGCCCAAATGGAGACTGCACTGTCCTGGTGCTGGGGATCCCTGAGTTGTAATCACATCCCAGTCAGATTTGCTACGGGGACAGTCCACACCACATCCCTCTGATGCGTGACCCCTCATCACAACTGAGATCCCCTCCTAAGGCTCTCTCTCTCAGTTAACTTCCTTGACTCACTCATAAGAACCTGACTCACCCTCTCATGTCACTCTCAAGGCCTAGAAAGCCCAGGGGATAAGGGCTTTCTGTCCTCTTGCCTTATGACCAGAATGAGATGGAGAAGAGGAAAAGAGAAGAAAAGAACACAGTGGTTATCATCTCAAATATCATTCTGTTGCATCAGTACACATTGCCTCCTCCAAAGCAGTGCTATTTTTTTCATTTTCAAGTTGAAATCTACCAACATGCCTCTTTTCTTGCCTTTTAACCAGGTTTCTACTTTCTTCTTCTCAGATTGATCAAAGAAGCACTGGGAACTTTCCTCTCTCTGAGGAACTTCCACAGATGTACTCTTTTGGTCTCCATCCCAAATGTGCTGACCTGTGAATGTTCATCCACTGCCAGCCATCTCTGCCCTCTCAGCCATCGGTCCCCTGCACCTGGGACCTGTTGCTCTGCACTCATGGACAATCTCAGCTTCCATCCAGCTCCACTTTTCACTCTTTCCACTCTTGAATTGCATGAACCCAACCAACTGGTTGATATGTTTATTTTTCATGTCCTTCTTTTCTTCTATGTAAGTGTTTGTTTATTTTTTTAATCTTTTACTTGCCTTGAATCCTTTTTGGAAATAGATGAGGTCTAAATTAAAATTGTAATAAATAACACCAGTGTAGCCTTTTTGAGGTTAAATGCCTAGAACTACCCACATTATGCCAGATGTGGATACACCATAATTTTCCTGTCTCCAAATTGCTTTCATTTTGAATAGATTTCTTTGTGTGAAGCCTTTGATGTTTTTCCCCCTTCTGAGTCAGTAATCCTAGTTAGGCAAAAGAAAGAAAAAGAATAATGGTGTTGGGTTATCTGTGATATCCCAGGTTTTATGCTGGACACATTTGTCTGCATTATCTTACTGCATGCGTCCCAAATTCCTAGCTGGAGTCAAAGCCATATTTACCCCATGGTTCAAACAAGCCTGTCCGTAAGACTGCAGGGGGAAATGGGTGAACAAATATGCAGAGATTGGTTTGAGTTTCCCGTGAAAAAAATTAATTTTCTGAGCTTGAAGAGAGAATCCACCTGGAAGAGAAGAATTTGTTAATTCATTCAACAAATATTTATTGAGCATCTACAATGTACCCAGCACTGTGCTAGGGATACAGTGGTGAGCAATTCAAGGGCAGTGAGCCAATTTTGGAGGAGAGGAAGAGTTCGGAGTGCAGCAGGGGTGAGTATATCACTCGGCTTGTCCTCTGACCCAGACAGTCCTAAGGCACAACAGCTGCAGTGCAGAGACAAGAAACACCAAAATTTGCTTCAGTTCCATTTTCAAAGGAGAGTGAGAGAAAAGTCGAGGCCAATGTGTTCTACATCCTGCAAAACAATCCCTCTTCACAAACATCAGGAAACTTAACTTGGAGATGTTCTTGGACACCAGAAGGGGACTTAAAATGAGACATCAGTAGAGTCTAGGGGCATTGACCCAAACAACCAACGCAAGGAGGGACAGAGCAAAGGCAGTTGACAGGACTCGGGCCCTGGACTTGACTGAGGCATGTGCTGGGGCTTACAAGGACTTATCGGGAAAAATCTGGGGAGAGCTGCGATTCCCAAGGTAAGAGGGTGGAGCTGGAGAAACAGTTTTGGGACTTGTGCCAAGTCTCTACTTGTGCCCCCAGGCTAATGTGGCCTGGAGTGGGTTAAGTTATTTCACACTGGGGCTCAGAGGAGATAATGCTCTCTGAAGGTCATTGATTTGGTAACAGTCTTTCTCCAAAGTCCTCCCCAGACCCAGTCCACCATATGGTATTATAGAAGAGCTTCAGGGTTCCCATCTCTGCTCTGCTGTTAACACATTGTAAGATGTTGGACAAGTGAGTGTATCCCCTTGAGCTCTACTTTTTCATCTTTTGAAGGGAGTTGTTGGACTAGAGGAGCTACAATATTCTGTGATTCTTGGGCTGATTTCACTGGTTCTGGGTACCGCCGATAATCTGATCCAGTCTTACGTATCCTGACTAATCCCCTCATGTCCTTGGCCCTTTTGCTTTAGCCAAGCCAGTTTTCTCACTGTCCCTTGAATACAGCACACTCATTTCCATTCCTGACTCTGGCAAATTCCTCCCTAGGGACACTAAACACATCAGAATACACATGCTGGTCAGACACGGTCCCTCCATTGTCGGGAGGGACATGCCCACCACCTTCCCTGATGCGGACTTTCAAGATGGGCGTATGTCAGCTTCCCTGGGCATCCATTTACATCTCTGACATTGCTTTGTCCAGACCTTTTGTGAATTCATTTATATTTCCCTCATGTACTACATCTTGGAGTAAAGTGTTCCACAAGTTTATTACCCATTCCTTTTATTTGCTCTAACTATTCCTCTCTCATCTTCCCCTCCAGCGAGTATTTGGGTTGAATAAGTCCTTGTTCACCTTCTGGTTGTTGATGAGTTTACTGATTGCCTTCGTGTCCTTTTCCAGTCTGGAGGGTTCTAACCCTTTCTGGCCTGTCTTCCCTCGGCAGCCTTCAGTTATTCTTTTCCGTTCCTTCTCCAGTATCTGAACATCAGAGGTTCAGGTACTAGAACCCAGCACAAATCAGTGAGAGGTGGATGTATCATGTTTAAAGAAATGCGGGGGTGGGGGCTCAGTTATTTTCAGCCACCTCTTCCCCTTGCTGATGCCTGACGTATTTTTTTGGCTTTTGGAGCAAAGCAGGACTTTCAACTCATGTATTGGAAGGGAAAATTCTTCCAAAGGCCCTCTCCTGACTTTTGACAGAGATGTTAGTCACAGAGTTCGGATTTTATTTTTAAACGTGTCTGCACATACCACATTAAATTTATCTGCCCCTTTTCTTGCCAAATTATACAAACTTGGTGGGTAACAATAATCAACATTTAGTGAGCTTTTACAATGCCCCAGGCACTGTATTAAATGTTCGCCTTGCAGTATCTCTTTTAATTCTCTCTGCAACCCTATGAGGTAAGGACTATTATTACACAATGTTGAAGACAAGGATATTGAGAAACAGACAGATTAAGTAACTTGATCATCATACAGCTGGCAAATGACACAGCCTAGACTCAAACTCAAGGAGTCTGGGGTTTTCAGCCTTGATGTTCTAACCATTCGACCCTGGCTGTGGATTGGAATCACCTAGGAGCTTTGAAAAAAAAAAACACTAATTCCTGGGGCCCCACCAAGGACAGTTAAAACAAATTCTCTGGAGAGATCTTCAAAAGCTCCCGGAGATGATTCCAATGTCCATCCGGGTCAAAGACCAATGCTCTGGTGCCTCCTCCTGTCAAAGCCTGTCAGTTTCTTGCTACTGTACCTGGAGGATTATAGTTGGAGCCATCTGCAAGGGAAAGATTTGTCATGTGACCTTCCCCTCCAGAACATGTATAAAGATGTTAAATTATACCAGTCTTGGCACAGACTCTTTTTTTTTTTGCTGTTGTTGTGGTAAAATATAAATAACATAAAATGTATCATGTTAACTGTTATTTTAAAATATTTACTTTTAATACATAAACAGGGTCGTTCTACATATGTGTTTTTTCTTTTTAAATTGTGGTGAAATACACTAACATAAAATGTGCTGTCTCAGTGCTCTTGAAGTGCACAGTTCAGTGGCATTAAGCACATTCACATTTGGCCACCGTCACCACCATCTATCTCCACAACTTTTTCATCATTCCAAAGTGAAACTGCACCCATTAAAACCTAACTCCCCATTTTACCCCTTTCTCAAGTCACTGGCAACATCCATTCTACCTTCTGTTTCTGTGAGTTGACTACTCTAAATACATCATAAAGGTGAAATCATACAGTATTTATCCTTTTGTGTGTGACTTTTTTACTTAGCATGTCTTCAAGTTTCATCCATGTTGTAACATGTGTTAAATTTCATTCATTTTGAAGGCTGAATATTTCATTGTATGTTTATCCACTTATTGCATAGATTCTTGAAGAGAATATTTTAACAATGGACCATCTAAAGAAGCCTAAATTTTTTTTCTTTTTTCTTTTTTTTTTTGAGACAGGGTCTTGCTCTGTCATCCAGGCTGGAGCAAAGTGGCTGGATCTTAGCTCACTGCTCTCTTGACCTCCTGGGCCCAAGGGATCCTCCTGCTCAGCCTCCCGAGTAGCTAGGACTACAGGTGTGTGCCACAATGCCTGGCTAATTAAAAAAAAATTCTTTTAGAGTGACGGGGTCTCGCTATGTTGCTCAGGCTGGTTTTGACCTCCTGAGCTCAAGCAATCCTCCTGTCTCAGCCTCCCAAAGTACTGGGATTACAGGCAGGAGACACTGTGCCTGGCTGAAGCCTAAATTTGTTCCTACCATCTATTTTCTGTTTCTAAGCCATTCTCTTGATAAAAGAGATATTGTTCTTTCCTCCCCCTCAAGCTTCATGGTGACTTAACCTTTTAAAAGAGCCTTTCTTAGAGAACTTTGTCAAAAGCTCTTCAAAAGTCTAAGTGGGTTATAGGTGTTTCCATATTATACCTAATCCTCTTTTACTTTCTTAAAGAACTCCACTAAATGCATGTTTCCTCGCCTGCACCTGTCCACGCCTACATTTTCTTTGTGACCCAAGGCAACTCCCACTTCCTTTGAGAAGCCTTCCTGGACACTAAGCCTCAGCGAATCCCTTTCCCCTGAACTTCTCCAGTGTTTATTGCCTGCAGCAGTCAATCTGGCATTTACCTGCTATTTACTTCTTGCTTGCACCTCACGTTCCTAGTAAGATGATCATCCCTTAAGCACTGCTTATCCTCTGTGTGTGTCCTCTCTAGCCTCAGAACAGAACTGAGCAAATAACAGGGGTGTGAAAATTCTTATTTAATTGAAGTGAGGAAGCCTGCTGCCTCCCACTCAAATCAGGGCTTCTTGGCTAACATCTCAGATCCAAGCTACCTGCAGCATTGCCAGGATGTGTTAAGGACACGTTCTATCACCCTCATTTCCCAGATGGGAGCAGAGCCAGCACTAAGCCAAATGGATGGGGTTCAGGCAAAGTTGTCTTCATCAGGCCTTCACTTACCTCACTTGGCTCACACTCCCCCTTTCTCTACTGAGCACTCATATTGTTTCTCTTATTCTTTTTTATTCTTCCCCATCTCAGTTTCCTCTTCTGCTTTCTGACCCCTTAGGGTACTACCTCATGCAATAAGGCTGGATAATGGTTTTCATTGTTTTTGGCATATCTGCCCCAATCAAGATCCTACTCAGGTGCTGGGGCTGTCATAACAGTCTCAAACTGGTCTCCCTCACTCAAGTTCAGCCACTGCTACCGTTCTCACTGCATCAGCCTTCTGTCCCAAACTTTGGATTATTTCCCTTGCCTGGACTATAGGAAAAATTCCTGCCCCCTTCCGTGGCATTCAAGGCCTTTCTGGCCCTCCCATAGTCACACATCATCTCCTACTGCATCCCTCCATGCCTTCTATCAATAATAATGTCTTGAATGCCTTCTCTCCAGGGGCTAGGGTTCTAGGTGCTTTGTATGGACCTGGTACAGTGGTGTGCTCAAAAGATCATTCAGAGGAAATGACTGTTTATCTCCCACTCCTGCTAAGGTGCTGTTAATGCATGGGTTGCCTTGTTTAGATAAAGCATTAGGCCAACCTACTGTTTCACTGCTATGAGGATTTTAGTCCATGGAATGCCAGAGGAGAGACATTTTGGCGGGGGCAAGAAGCCTTTCTGGACCTCTCAGCCACTCCAGTGGTTTTCTACCCCCATCCAGGCAGGAAGTTCTCCCTCTCTATGCCGTACCCAGGGATCTGGTCCTGCTTGGGTCCTCTAAGCACGAGGCCAGGTCCATGCCCCTTCTTGGTTACAACCTGAGATCCTTTTCTTTCTTTCTTTCCTTCTTTCTTTCTTTCTTTTCTTTCTTTCTTTCTTTCTTTCCTTTCTTTCCTTTCTTTTCTTTCTTTTCCTTCTTTTCCTTCTTTTCCTTCTTTTCCTTCTTTTCCTTCTTTTCCTTCTTTTCCTTCCTTCCTTCCTTCCTTCCTTCCTTCCTTCCTTCCTTCCTTCCTTCCTTCCTTCCTTCCTTCCTTCTTTCTTTTCTTGACAGAGTTTCACTCTTGTTGCCCAGGCTGGAGTGCAATGGCACAGTCTCAGATCACTGCAACCTCCACCTCCCCGGTTGAAGCGATTCTCCTGCCTCAGCCTCCTGAGTAGTTGGGATTACAGGTATGTGCCACCACGTCTGGCTAATTTTTTGTACTTTTAGTAGAGACGGGGTTTCTCCATGTTAGTCAGGCTGATCTCAAACTCCCAACCTCAGGTGATCCGCCCGCCTTGGCCTCCCAAAGTGCTGGGATTACAGGAGTGAGCCACCACGCCCAGCCGGGATCCTTTTTTTAATGGGATGCAGATCTCCTTCTGGGAACACTGCTTTAGGTGACCTTGGCCAACGCCCATCCCATCCGGTTTTGATCTTGTCCAGGACCTCTGTGACTTCACGCTGGTCCTGGGAGATAATCACAGACACAGATCTCTAGTGTTCAAATGCGTTCCAGAAGGGTGACCACACCTTGTGTTCTTCTTTGGGTCTAAACATGCTAAGAGTTGCCGCTGTCCTCCTTGCCTAGAGTTCAGCCCTTGACTTGACCCTTTAACCTGCTCATCTGCCAGGAATCCTGGTGTCATCCCTAAACAAGCCATGCCTCTGATCTTCACACCCCACACCTCACTTCCTCTTGATTTATCCTCAGCCCAAATCTGACAGTCTGTGCCAGCTCAGCAGGAAAGAGGGAGGCAGAGAGGTACTTGTGAGTACCCAGGAAGAGAGATGCGATTACCCCTGGGTGTCAGCCCGAGGCCCAGCTACAAAGCCTGCCTTTCCTCTCTCTCACCACACCCTTGACTTAGGACTGTATGAAGAAAAACTAGAAATGTAACACAGGGAACAAAAATGGTTCCAGAAAAAATGTGTGCCTGTGGGATTGATGAACACTTTTTGTGGGTTTCAGAGCTAACTCTCCCCTCTGTTGTGACTTGGAATGCTGCAGGTGGTTAAGTGAGTTGAAAAACAATTATCATCTGTTTTACTATAATATACATTTTCTATTAAAGAGTTTTTAATTGCAAATATAAATATTAACTAATAATTAAGCAACTGGAGAAAAAAATTTATATGGAAAAATCTCAGTTCAAGTCTAGCTCTGAAAATTACCAATTGCATCCCTGATTCCTATCTGTAAAATGAGGATAATAATCATTCATTTATTGAATCATTATTCTGTGCCTTTAAAACAAACAAACAAAACCAAGCCCTGTTCTGTAAGCTGGGGCTATAGTGCTGAACAAAACAGGCAAGGCCTCTACTCTCATGTAATTTAGATTCTGGTCAGGGGAGACAGACAATAAATATGTACAATGTCAGGTGGTGATAATGACAAGTATTTGTCATTTTTGAAAAGATGGTAATGCATCCCTGATGAACTGATATTTGAGCAGAGATCAAAGGAAGTGAGGAAATGACCTTTGTGGACATTTGGCAAAAGAGGTTTCCAGGCAGAGAGAGCGTCAAGTACAAAGGCCTTCAGGTGAGAGCCTTGGGTGTGTGAAGAACAGCAGAGAGGCTGGGGTAGCCTGAGAGAAGTGAGGATAGGGAGAGCGCTAGCAGATAATGTCAGACAGGCCTTGTGGGGCTGCTAAGGCTTTTTCTCTAGAGAGTTGGAGAGCCATAGAAGGTGTCTGAGCAGAGGAGTGATAGGATCTGACTTAGGACAGCTTCCGTGTGGAGAATAGGAATAGCACAGCAAACATCCAGGGGAGAGAAGAGAGTGGTTTGAACTAGGGTGCAAGTGGAAGAGGTGGGGTGAAATGGTAAGATTCTGAAAATATTCCAAAGATAGAGACGATAGGATTTATGGATGGTCTAGATGTGGGGTATGAAATGACTTCAAGATTTTGACCTTGAGGAATTGGAAGAATGGAGTTTTTATTTACCAGGATGGGGAAGACTGAGGGAGGAGCTGGTTTGGAAAAGCAAATCAGAAGTTAAGTATTGGGTGTGTTAAGTTAGAGATGTCTCTTAGAAGGTCATGCAGAGGAGGGGCAGGTAGTTGGTTCTATACATCCAGATTTTAAGAGAGAGCGAGGGGTCAGAGCTGCAGATACAAACTTGGACATCATGAGCACAGAGAGGTTTACGGCCAGTGACTGGACAAGCTCATCTAGGTCTTCAGTGTGGCTGTCTCCCTCACATGGCTCTGAAGGTCAAAGGGGATAGAACACGGCAAATACTTTTGTAAACTGTAAAGTGCTACACACAAGGAAAGGACCAAGTGTGCAAATATGGTAAACAGCATAATGTAGAGCAGGATTTAAAGAAGTATCTTCAGGTAGAGTCAGAATCATAGAATACATGTGCAAGGAGAAGCTTACAAACCAGTGGATCAACCCCTTTCATTTTATCCAGGAGGAGCTGAGGTTGGAGAGATTAAGAGGCTTGTCCAAGGACACTCAGTTCATCAGTGGCCCAGCTCATCCTAGGACTGGGGAGCCCTAACTGCTGGTGCGGTGCTCTTTCCACCACGTGAAACACCTGCTCACATTTACTGCTTCAGCTCTCTCGGATAACCAGGGCCAAGTAATTCTTCAAACAGAAATCTAATTATATCGCCTTGTGCTTTTATACATGCTACTTCCTCTGCCTGGAATACTCTGCCTCCTCCTGCTTCTCTGTCTGGCAAATTCCTGCCTTATCTTCCACTCCTAGCTAGAATGGCCCTTTCCAATGAAGACGTCTTTGTCCTGTTTGGAAGAGCTGGTAACTGACTCTCCATGTGCCTGCAGAGCTCCCATCCTGTGGCAGTCCTTGCATTTGCTATGGCTACATCTGCCTCCCCTGCCTGCCTGTGAAGCTCTTCCTATGACCTCTCTGCCTCACATACTGAGTGACACTTAAATGTTTGGGAAGGAAGGAAGGAAGATCTCTTCTTTCACATTAGTTCAGGACAATGGCAAAGCAGTCATTCTGTGACACTTCAGTTCCTCTGACCTGAGCATGCTTTTGGTTCACAAATTGACAATGACTTCTGGGGTGGGTATTTTCTTTTTTCTTTGCCGTCCCCAGGCACAATGAGCAGACAATTCTGGGACCAGAAAATGATTTGGACATTATACTTGCTTACTTTTTATTTTCCATTCTCTGTCTCCTATTAGTATATGACTGGCTGTTTGCCTTTTGCTGCAAGACAAGGTTTGTGTTTATGCCTGGGCTATGCACAAGCATGTGTACACACACACACACACACACACACACAGAGAGATGGCCTCTTGGGAGAGCCTGCATTCTTTTTTTAGCTTTATCTCCCCGAAAATGCCCTTAGGTAGGAGGAAGGAGACAGTGTTGTGCTCCCAGCTTATCCTGTCAAACTGCTTCTTGCCATGGTCCAGGGGTAGGAGGATGGCAGGGAGGAGGTGCTTCTCTGGGGCTCTTAGTGTCTCCATTCTTCTGCTGTTCCACCCTTGAGCATGATAATTTGGACCTATTTCTTAACCTCTTGGAACTTTAGTTCAATATAGGTTTGGAATTTCTAGGTCAAGAGTGAATCCTAAAAACTCCTTCTCACCGCCTATATTCACCGCTCTTTAGCTTGTTTGCTTAACACTGTTAATTACTATATTTCCATTCTGCTTAATTAACAATGTTTCTCAGTAGGAGGAGAATTGCTCCTAACAGAAACAATTACCTTATAGGTTATTGCAAAGGTCTAAGGAAGGTGGCAGAAGCTGGTTGTGACACTGCGGTGATGGGATCAACACTCCAGGTTTTGCTCCAAGTAAGTGATTCAGATTCTAACCAGGTTGGGTTTGCCAAAGAGCAGGTGGTAAGCCAGGCCAGTAAAGAAACTGTCCCTTCCGGAGGGTTGGGCTTCTGAAGCTCTCTTGTATTGAGAGCTCTTGAGTAATCACTGTTAATCAATACAATACTTTAGGATGCAATTAGGATTAATTAGTCCAGTATTGCTAGCTGCCCTGCTACTTGCTCTGTCTCTTTGGGTGCCTCCTTGTCTTGGTTCCTGCTTCCCCTGAAAAGGAAAATTTCCTTCCCTGTGTCCCCAGCCTGGGGTCTCCTCTCTTCTCTTCCTGTGCCAGTCCTCAACCCCCTCTCCACTTTATAACGTGGAGAGGGAGAGCCAGGAAGGGCCTTGACATGACAGTGGGAAGAAAAGAAAGAACACAATCAAAACACGGTAGCAAACAGGAGAGCAGGTGAGAGAATGTGTGAAGGGTGGAGAATATTTTGGTTATCTTTCAAGAGAGCGCTGTGGCTGACAGAGCCACTCAGAAGGCATTTTGTCTGTTCTCCCAACCAGACAGATTGGAAGCTCTCCTGTTCATTCCCTGGTCCTGCAGTATGAAATAGCTTCAAGATTTCTGTGTGAATTAAAAGGTATGTCTATATTGCACGTACTTCTATTTTTTGTGATGACAAAAACATTCCCCACAGCTCTGTAGGGAATGAGGGGGGGCATGCTTATAGCAGTGGGAAGGTTCCACAGTGGGGATCAGGAGACCTATCCCCATCTCAGCCTGGGACTCTGGAAGAATGGTCCAGGGCTCATGATAGATTTGGACTCAATATCCTGTGCTGCCTCTTCCAACTTGGTTTTTACCCCAATATTAAATGAATGGGCTACCAGACTGGTGTGCCTTCACATGCCCATTTCCTTCCTTTTCTTCTCTGCCTCTCTGCCTTTGTGTCCAGAACGTGTTTTCCCTTTGTAAGTTTCTCTCCATTCTGCACATTATGAGTTTCAGCATTTCTGTTGCCCTAGAAAGTCTATCTTTGAGGTCTTGCACTGTTTCTCTTTCTACAATGTCTCATAAACTCCCTTCTTGGATTCAGAACCACCCTTTCTTTCTCATTATCCTGTCAAACTGCTTCTTGCCATGGTCCACGGGTAGGAGGATGGCAGGGAGGAGCTACTTCTCTGGGGCTCTTAGTGTCTCCATTCTTCTGCTTTATCGGGGTTCCCTTTACCCAGAATTTTATTATGTAAAATGCTTCACTAAGACTTTGTTCTAATTATCCGATTTCTGGCATACTCTAGAAAGTCTTTTGATATTTTCCTTCCTCCAACTTATCTATTTTTATTCCACAGTTCTCTTTGGTTATCTCTTAGAATCACACTTTCCTGGTTTTAGTTTTTCAGATCCTTTGTCTTTCTCACTCGTTCTTAGGTCACCTTTTTTTAAATTTTCAAATATATTTTTTGTTCAGCAGAGGGCTCCCTTCCCATCCCTCTTGCAGCCCGGGCAGCTAGGATTTGAAGCTTGCCCCCTGCGTCTTTCTCTCCCGCCTTCTAGCCATCAGAAACACTAGATCACTGAAACTTGTAAACAATTCGGCCTCGCTTGTTGTGATTGCGCTAAACCTTCCGTCCTCAGCCGAGAACGCTCCAGCACCTCCGCGGATCGCTCATCTCTTGGCTGCCCTCCCACTGTTCCTGATGTTATTTTACTCCCCGTATCCCCTACTCGTTCTTCACAATTCTATAGGGTGCGTATTATTAACCCCAGTTTACAGCTGAGGAAACTGAGTCTTGGAGAGGTTCGCTCAATATCGTACAGTTTGCAAGGTTAACCCTAATCCGGCCAGTTCTGGCTTTCCAGCCCAGCCCAGCAGCCTAGCCTCCCTCCCTGCCACTGCAGGTTATAATGGCTCTCCCCCGTTTTACACGAGGTCCCTTTCCCTTCAAATCCACAGGCAGGAAGATCGTTCCGAACTGATGGGGCTGGGGAATGTGGGAGTCCGGAGTGGGATTTGGGGGAGCTTCCTCAGGCCCGGAGTGTTGGATTGGGCAGGTCCCGCCGATGGCTCGCGAAAACGTAACATTCGAGATCGGGTGACCGAGCACTGCAAGGCGGGATGTGGCAAACGGCGGCAAATGCTCGGGGGCCTAGGTCTTGCCGCTGGAATGCCCCCCCCGGGGAAGGGGCTTCGGCCCACCCGGCTGGTAACCACACTCTGGCAGGCCCCGGGCGGGAGTCGGCCGAGCGGCCGCGCCGCAGGGCGCCCCTCGCGCTCCTCCGCGCGCCTCGAGCCTGGCGGGGGCAGCGCCCGCCGCGGCAGG
>NW_016816842.1:2738852-2915281 GCF_001698545.2 Rhinopithecus bieti
CTTCGGCCCACCCGGCTGGTAACCACACTCTGGCAGGCCCCGGGCGGGAGTCGGCCGAGCGGCCGCGCCGCAGGGCGCCCCCTCGCGCTCCTCCGCGCGCCTCGAGCCTGGCGGGTGCAGCGCCCGCCGCGGCAGGTCCGCTCCAGCCCCCTCCTCACCTTCGCTCCCGCTCCACTCCTTCTCTCCTTTCGCTCGCAACTCCTCCCCCACCTCCCCCTCCCTCCTTCTGCTCCCGCGGTCTCCTCCTCCCTGCTCTCTCCGTGCGCCCGGTCGGGAGCTAGTTGGAGCGCGGGGGTTGGTGCCAGAGCCCAGCTCCGCCGAGCCGGGCGGGTCGGCAGCGCGTTCAGCGGCTGCTGGGAGCCCCACCGCAGCTGGCGCGGGCCGGGGTCGGGACTGCACTAGAGCGCTGAGAGCTGGAGGCCTTTCCTGCGCGGCCGCCCTATTCCCAGACGGGCCGCCAGCTCTCCTGGTTCGCCCCCGCCGCTCCGCGCCGCCCGGGAGTCGGGAGCCGCGGGGAACCGGGCACCTGCACCCGTCGCTGGGAGGTGAGTCCCGGGAGCCCCAGGCGCTTCCCCTGCGCGGGTTGGGGCTGCAACTTGCAAACTTCAGCAACTCGGGTGGGTATCGGGGTAGGGAGGTAGGGGTCTGGGCTCTGGCAAGTTGAAGCCAGGTAGGTGAGGCTGCGGGCGGGAGGACAGGAGTTCCCCTGGCTTCCGCGCCACCCGTTGCCACCTCGGCTTAAAAGCCCTCTGCGCTGCCGCGTTCCCGCCGCCCGCCAGCTCTGGGTCCCGGTTGCACTGGGCCCTGCCCGGGCTGTGGTTGGCGCATCCGGGCTGCAGCGGCGATGGGGACCCGGGACCCAGACCTGGAGAAGGAGACGGACGAGTGAGGCTGAGAGACAGAGGGACAGAGGGACAGAGGTGCGGAGATGGAGGCTTAGGTAGGGCCGGCTAGTAAACAGCGCGGAGGGAGAGTGCGGGCGGCGAGGCGCGTGGGAACGCGTGGCCGCCCGGAGTGTGAAATCTCCCGCTCAGGGACGTCCCCGCTCCACCGCCGCCGCCTGCGGAGCCGCCGCCCGGATTCTTCCCAGACCCCCTTCCAGGACACTCTTGCCCTGCGGAGCACGAACTCTGCCCGTCAGGCCCCAGGGGCAGTGGCTCAGGGCCCTGCACTCCCGGCTGGGAGGGTGGAGAGGGGTGCGGCAGCTGGAAGCCAGGACGCGAGCGGCGATTTCCCGATTTATGTTTCTCATGGTAATTTGTCTTTGTGGTTGGGGCTGCCCATTCACTTTCCGCTCACGTCCTGCGGGAGATCCAGCGAGGAGGGAGGGAGCGGGGGGAGCTCGGGCACAGAGAGGGATGCAGACGGGAGAGGGGATCGGGGACCCGCGCGGGGAGGGAGCCGAGAGGGAAGTGGTCGCGGGACTAGAGGAGGAAGAAGGCGAGGCTCGAGAGGATCCGGCCCAACGGAGCCGACTCCTTTGCCCACCGCAAACTTTAAACAAGGAGGAGGACCACCTGCAGCGCCGTTCTTGTCCCCTCCTCCCCCCTCACCCCAAGCCCAGTCTTTGGGTCGTTCCGACTGCCCACCGCGCCAGGCGGGAGTGGGCCGCGAGTCTGGATGAGGAGAGAGGAGCGCTGGATTCTGCCCACACCCCTGCGATCCTGCCCAGGCTTTCTGCAGAGGGGCGGGGTGAGAGCAGCCAGAGCCGGGAGGGCTGCCTACCCTGGGGTGCACTCCTTCCTGGCTAACGGAATTGGGACTGGGGGTTTGGAAGCTTGCCTGTGTATAGACCTCACCACGATCCTACCTTCTCTGGCCCTAGCCCCATCTTTTTCCTTCAGCCCCTAGTGAATCCTACCTCCTTCCAGGTTTCTCAGGCACCCCACCCACTTCGGCCGCGGGGCCTCTCTCCACAGCCCTCAATGCCCGCTTGCTCCTCACTTCCCACTTCCGCTCATCTTTTTAAGCCTGTTCTCTTCTTGACAATCAGCAGTGGCCTCTCACCTTTTCTAAGCCGGGACAGATGACCTTGAGGAAGGGGCAAGAGGGGAACTTGAACCTTACAACTGGACCTCACAACTTAGGAAAAGAGGGGCAGATTTAAAAACAGCTTGGAAAGAAACAGCCAGTAGCTTGCCCTAAGTCTAGATTTTCAACGGAGGAGGAAAGGAAATAAAATACAGCAGAGACGGGGGAACTTGCCACTTGGTCACTCATGGGGCGGTGAGAACTGTTCTGACCTTAGGGTGTGGGAGTAGACCACTCGCGAGGAAGGGCTGCCTCTCGCTGTGCTGTGTTGGGAAAGGTGAGTGTGGGTTTCGAGGGGTGCTCTTTTCTCCATATGGACACCTATCACCACCAGTTTGAGAAGGAATGGCAGATCTTCCATTCCTTTTCTTTTTCTAAGCAGCCAATACCAGAGCCTTCCTCCTCCAAAGCCAACAGTAGCGACCATAATCATCACTGTGGACATCCAACACTGTTTAAACCCCTACTGTGTGCAATGCACCATGCTAAATGCTGGTAGATAAAAAGAGGTACAGTGCTCAGCCCATGCCTAGAGGGGTTACTAAGTTCACCAGTTTGATCCTGAGACACTTGTCTACGTGTTTGGGGAGGGAGAACATGGAGAGGAAAATGCAATGGCTGTACAGGCAGCAAGGTGCCTGATGACCCAAGGGTTTAGGAGAGGAAGGATTAAAGAAAGCTTGATAACTCAGGTCAAACAGAGAGCTGAGCTTATTGACTCTGCCCTGAGATAGGACAGCCAGCACCTCCTTTCCCACTAGCGAGGGTAAAAAGTTCCTTTACCACTTCTAGTGCCAGACTAGAAAACCAGAGAAGCCAAGAGGTCCAGCCCCAAACTATAGATTGCTACCTCCCCATTAGGACTGAGGAGCCCCAGAAACTTTCTTGTCTTAGGGTGAACTTCCTGGCTTGTTTGAAAGACCCTCCACTGGTCACTTCTTATTGAGACTCAAAGCTGGAAGAGGCCCTGGAGATTGTCCATGTCAGGAGAAGCACAAATTCAAATGCCTACAGAGGGCAGGCAGATCACAATGTGTTGATCAGGCAATTAGAGTGGCTCAGCTTTTGGGCAATTGGGAGTTCAAAGCCAAACTGGCCAAGTGAAACAGTCCTAAGAAAATCAATTAACAGCCTTTAAGTAGCCTGACTCCTTATATCTATAGAGCAAGAAATTAAGATTCTAAGAAGTGAGGTCATCTGCCTTGGATGTACATGTTATCTTATCTCCCTATACCTTGGGGATTGATTGAAATATCTCATGGCCTGTTTCTTCCTCTGACCTGTTGGGCGCTTGGCTCACCCTCATTCTCAGGGCCCATTAAGATTCTTCTGTGAGATGATAAGTTCCTTGAGGGAACCATCTTGTTTTACTCAAATCTGAGCACATCACATCCATTGATATGAGGTTCCACACGCAGAGCCAAGACTGGATTCAGATCTCCTGTTCCCCTTCCCACTGGGAATCCGGTGGGTGTAAACCAATTTTATTCTTTATAAAAAAGAGAAAATTCAACCATAACTTTTTGTTTCATCTAATGTAGCAATAGGGTTAGATGAGATAAGACTAGAAGCTCACATTGGATGTTTGCAGATTCCAAGGAACATCCAGAAAGCCCTGATCCCTGAGTGGGGATCTGAAAAGAGGAATGGGAACCCATCATGGGGGTAGAGGAACAGCAGACATTTATGGATTGGGTACATGTATTTGGGGAGAAGATGCTCTTGGGTCCAATTATTTGAACACTGACCATGACACTCCTGTCCTTAGTCTTGGTCACCCTCTTATATCCAATGATCTGGGTTAGCAACTCATTACCAGTCAACCAGTTCACCACTTTCATTGATGACTGAGGTGGTAGAATGGACAGAGAGGACAAAAAGACAAGATCCCTGATTAGATCTGGGGATGACAAATGCTTGGAGGGAGTGTTATTTATACTTAAGCATCTAAACCCCGGTGGATTCTGGGGACCATCTTTTGCCTCATTCAGTCACCTTGATCACTAGCTTGTCTTCATTTCGTGTGTGTGTGTGTGTGTGTGTGTGCGCGCGCGCGCGCTGGAAATAGTTAACTTCTAATGAATGAGTTTTCTTTACATTCAGATCTTTGCATTTGAGTTTAGCCATCACTAAGTTGGCCTTAAATTTATGACAACACTTAACTAACTTAGTCTTAAATGTATGGCAAGAGGCCAAAGCAAATGCCTTGACTAATGGAATTTCATTGAATTGACGGAATTGAGCCCTTCATTTATAGCATGTGTGGACAACACCTGGATTTTTCACTGGCATCGTGCTATACTTTTGCAAATTCCCCTCTTTGTGACTTTTGGTTTGATGACATCTGCCTTAGCTGAGGTGATAATCCTCTAATGGGTAATCTGGAACAGGATCTTCGTGTATGCCATTCTCTTTCAGATAGATCTCCTGCAATACTTTCCTTCTGAAGAAATTTCCTTTATAACCAGCTTGAATGCTAGAAAATGGCAGGGAGAAATTCCAGCTGAGAGTTGAGTTCTGAAAGGAAAGGGACAGGAGGGTGCTGAATGTTGTGTGGCTCTGCCATGCCACTTCCCTTCCCTTCTGTTTTAGTGAGCATGAGAGATGAAACCCAAACCTTGCATGATGGCCTCTCAGTCCTGATTTGAGTGGGAGACTCACCAGTGAGAAATTATTCGACTTGGTGGCTTCAAAGCAGAATAAAAAATGAAGATGGTTTTCTGTCCAATTTGCTGCTGGGCACAATAGAGAAAGCAGAAGGAGGGATCTCTGGGACGGGGACTGGGGTCAGGAGAGTTTAACCTTGAGCTCTCTTCTTGGCAGTTGGTCTGCTGATTCTCCTCCACTCTCTCTGACTTGAAATAGAGGGACAAGGATTCCATCCGGCTTTCCCTGAGTACACGAAAGCTTTAAAGGCAATGCTGTGTGTGCTGAATCCCTCCATGACACTGTCCTCATTGATCTGCGTTTAATAAGGATGACTTAATCAGACTTACACATGGAACTCGTTTGAATTTGAAGCCTTGTCGATATGATCAGAGTATCTTTGCATTCGAACCAGGAATGTCTCTGGCCAGCATCTTCTGTGATGGGAAAGGTTGGTACTTGAAGGATGGTTGGTGACCATCTGTCCTGCCAGTCCCCTGAGGATCAAATTCGAGGTTTCAGTTATGGAGCGGGGAGGCTGGGTTAGAAATGAGGGAGGCTTTTCTGCTTGAGCACCTCTGCCAAACCATTGGGTTCTTCATCTGTGAATGGGAGGTGTTCACAAGAATCCTAAAGCTCTTTCTGGCCCTCAAGTCAGTGGTTTTGAATGGATATTGCAGTTGCTTCTTGATTTTCCAGGAGTGGCTCATTGACTTTTCTGTGGATTCTTTGTGGGGAATGTGAGTCTCAGGCTAGTTTCCAGTTACCATCCAGCCCCCTTGTTGTTAATCCATCTGACCGACTGCCAGTCACTGCATCTTCAGAGAATGCATTTTCCTGTTTGCCTTAGCCTGAGCCAAACATCATTTGGAAGGTAAATCTGCTGTATACTGAGGCATACATGTGCATATAAACATACATATATATGTATATATACACACACATATAAATGTAGATGCAAGGCATTCCAAAGCTGTGTGTTACCGGTTGACCATCGGATTAATCGCAGTTCTATCCGCAGTTCTATTCCTTGCCAGAACTGACGTGAGCCCGCCCTTGGAGGCAACTTTAGGGAAATGGCTTGCGGGGTAACAATTTAGATCCATCACTATTTGCCAACCCCACTGGTCTACCTGAGCCAAAACTCCCTCCCTACTGCCCTAGTCATTGTCCCAAAGGCCCCCCAGGAGCCCCACTGTTAGGAATACAAAAGAGCTGCAGTTGGCTCTTAATTATTCAGGGACGGATGGATCCAGTGTGTGAAGCACCCAACTCAGGCCTCTTCTTTCCCTTCTTTCAGTGCCTTGAGTAACTCTATATCTGTAGTGAGAAGCTGGGGGAGATCTTATCATTTAATACAAACTTTTGTTTCTAGCAACCAGCTCCCTCTGCTTCTCTTCCCTCAAGGCGCCTGGGGGAAACTAGTAGCCCTCTCCGAGAGGCCTCATCCACTCAAAGCAGACTGCTTTTAAAGTTTACACATTGCCCTGTTGGTTGGTGTGCATTTCTGCCCAAAAGCAGGACAGAAGAGGAAAATACCACTAGCTCAGACTGATGCAGGGTCAGGCCCCTGCAGATTTCCCCCTTTTGTAGAGCCTGGACTTTCAATGTTTGGCATCAGGGGTACCCTGGGTCCCATCAGGAGTCTAAGTATACAGCAGTGTCCTTGTGGTAAAAGCTCCAAACAGGCAAGGTCTAAGGAGCACTTCTGTTAATGTCCCCAAGGCTGAGGGTAATGTTTCTGCATAGACCAGGTGCCTTGGGGCACCTGCTCCCTTTCAATAGCTCTCCACGTTCCAAAGTGAGACTTTCCTCACTTTCCTGCCTAGGCCCTGTCCAGAGAGAAGGCAGCTGTGAAGTGGGGTGAGCAGCCTCAAGTCTACCTCTGTATACAGGTAACAGTGGCTTGGTCCAGCTCAACATGTAATTCACTGACTTCCGTAAAAATCACCTGCAGAGCTTTAAAAAATATATACTTGACAGCCCTATCCTAGAACTTAATTAAGATAGAATTCTGTGGGGGGAGCCTGGGCACTGGTATTTTTTTTGAGCTTCAAATAGGCAGCCATGGTTGAGAGCCACTGACCTAAATCTTCTTTTCTAGGCTCTACCTGGCCTCACGCCAATGGCATGCAGAACCTCTTAGCCCTCAACCCTTCTAAACAGCCAGGTCCTTTCTAATGGGCACCAGCTATAGCTCCTGGCATTCAGATCATAGCTACTGTTTGTGTTCTGAATTTAATGACTTTCTATTATAAGCTGATTGTGAGAGCTCCTGTCTGGTTACTTCTTTTTGGTCATTTTTTTCTTAAAAAGCATTTACAAAAGTAATGAATATTCATTCAGCATTTTTTTGTGTGTCGTCTAGATAGGTATGTAACCAAATTGTGATTGTACTCTTTGTAACCAGCCTTTTCATTTAACAGCATATTGTGATAATTTCCCCCTTCCTAAGTATCCTATTAAGATGGGCTTTATAATGGCTGCTTGGTATTCCATCATGTGGATGCGCCATAATTTATTTAACAGACCCCCGGGGTTGGGCATTTAAATTGTAAACCACTTTTCACTATTGTAAACAATGCTGCAGTGAACATCCTTGCACATAAATCTTTGTGCCTATCAATGATTATTTCCTCAGAACAAATTTCTAGAAGTGGAATATTGATGCTTTTTCACATGGACCATTTAGACCATTTTTGACTCGCTTCCTACAGCAATAAAAGTTTTGGATTCAGAGTTTTAGAGACATTTTTCACTGCTCTCCTCTGAGACTTCGCGCTGACTGCTTCCCCCTCCCGGATTTGAGGTCAGCATCCCTTGACCTAGCCTTGGTCCGAGGCTCTGTCTCCAGATCAGTTCCACAGAATGCTGCCTCTCCCTTCGTTGGAACTCCTAGGCTCTCCTGCCCCCACCTCCAGCATCCTTGTTTCTCCTTTCACCTGCTCAGCCCTTTCATCGTCATACCTCCAGCCCCTGAACCATAACACTCAGTGCCTTCCAGCTAGTGTTCTGTAAAAACAGCTGTGGTTTATAGAGTTGTTACTATACACCAGCCTGGTAAACTTTTTATGTGCATTATCTCTTTTAATCCTCAGGTGCCTTATGTACACATTAAAAAAAATTTATTAATTTATTTGAGACAGGATCTTACTCTGTCACCCAGGCCAGAGTGCAGTGGTGCAATCACAGCTCACTGCAGCCTCACCCTTCTGTGCTCATGCCATCCTCCCATCTCAGCCTCCCTCCAGCGTAGCTGGGACCACATGCACACACCACCATGCCTGACTGACTAACTTTTGTGTTTCATGTAGAGATGGGGTTTCTACCCAGGCTGGTCTCAGACTCCTGGGCTCAAGCGACCCACCTCCCTTGGCCTCCCAAAGTACTGGAAATACAAGCATGAGTTACTGCGCCCAGCTCACCTATTATTTTTATCTCCACTTTCCTCATAAGGAAACTGAAACCCTGAGAAATAAAATTATTTGCCCGAGGTCACACAGCTAATAAGTAGTAGAGCTGGGATTTAAACACAGAACCTACACATTTAACTACCACATACGCTTTTCTCAATCTTCTTGGTGTTAACTCTTGGCTTGTTGTCAACAAGTTGTTCAGAAATGTTCCCTCAGCATCCCATGGACATATGCTGTGTCTTTCTCCAGCAGAAGAGGGGCATTTCTCAGTACAAACAGCAGGAGAGTGGGGATGCTGTTCATCAACGCCCCCCTTTCCTTTTTACTTACTGGGCCATGTCCTCATCAGCCCTTTATCCAGGTAACCCATGCTAGAAAACATTTCTTGCTCCTCACTGACCAGCTGCCAAGATTCCAGCATGCCTTGTAGCTAAGTAGGTCCAAGTTACGATGTATTCCTATTATAGCTTCTCCAGCCAGTTGGAAGAATTTGGGTGCTACTTTCCCAGTGTGGAATATAAGGCTGTCAGGGAGGCATGCTATAGTCATGACAGGGCATAGGCAGTTTGACTTCTACTGGAAATCAGATACTGCTTAAAGTGGAGAATTGGATGTATTCTTGCATTCTTGCCTCTGTAACATTGTCATGACTGAGAAGGTCAAGAAATGGCAACTGAAACTATCCTGATTCAATTCTGACCATGATCCAGAATGAGGTGACAAGATATGATAGGATGATCAGATGAAAGTGACCACATGTGCCTGGTGTTTATAATAGCCAAGGAAAGAAACGATGTACCCGGAGACCTCCCTTAGACTGTAGGAAGTCTGACTTGGGGAATTATGATCCTGGAATTAGGGATTTTAAAAGAGAAGACAGTTTGTGGAAGGTGAGATTCTGGAAGATGAAGCTTCGCATTTTTATCCATGACTTAGATGAAACTGGAGTAAGCATAATCAAATCTGTTGACAACAAGGCCATGATAGGCAGCTCCAATAAAAAGACAGAATAAAGATTCAAAAATGATCTCAACAAAACTGGAATGCTGGATTTCAACTAACAAGATGAAATCTAACAGCAGCAGATGGAAAGTTGCATTTAGATTGCAGAAATTAATTACTCAAGTTCATGAGAGGGTTGGGGACAGACCTGATTTGGTTGAGGTCCTGAGAAAAAGATCTGAGGGGTTCAACTGCACACAGGCTTCATCAGAGCTGGCAAGGTGATGGGGTGGCTCCAAACAACACCATCTCAAATAGAGCTAAGAGAAATGTGGGGTCCAGATTGGGTTCTTCCTGGTCATTCTGTGCTCATTTATGAATATGGATTTGAGAGGGGACCCTGCCCGACTCAGATGTGCTTCGTGGAGGGCATCTGGCATCAGGAGGAGGTTGGGAAGCCCAGCTGAAAAAGGTCTGGTGAAAGAAGCTCCTCTGCTAAGACAGGGAGAAATGCTGAGGGTGACTGTGGTCAACCACAGAAGAAGCAGGGCTTCCTATGGAAGAACATACTCATCAGCCCGGGAGAACCAGAAGAGCCCAGAGTGATAAGTACAGGAACCCAGGTTTTCTAGAATGAGCATCTTCCCAACCAGATGGACTCTAGTGAAGTAAGCTTCTGTTTCAGCACTGGCCAGCAGTTCTGCTGCCTGGCTTTTGCGGGACTCCTGCCCTGGGAACAGGTGATCATCCAACCAGTGTACCTCTATGTCTTTGCGGCTCTGAGGCTAGAACACCAATTCCTTTCCTGATTTCTTTAGAGCAGGGATTCTCAAAGTAAAGCCCCTGACCTGTGGCATTAGTGCTACCAGAACTTGTTAAGAATGCAACAATTCTTGGGCTGCACCCCAGACCAACTAAAAAGGTTCTATCAACCTTTTGCTGGGCTGGGGCCTGGCAAAAAAAACTTTTTTTTTTTTTTTTTTTTGAGATAATGGAGTCTCACTCACTCTGTCACCCAGGCTGGAGTGCAGTGGTGCAATTTTGGCTCACTGCAACCTCCGCCACCCAGTTTCAAGTGATTCTCCTGCCTCAGCCTCCCAAGTAGCTGGGATTACAGGCGCCCACCACCATGCTCAGCTAATTTTTTTATTTTTAGTAGAGACGGGGTTTCACCATATTGACCAGGCTGGTCTTGAACTCCTGACCTCAAGTAAACCGCCCGCCTCGGCCTCCCAAAGTGTTGGGATTACAGGTGTGAGCCACTGCGCCCAGCTAGCCTGTGCTGTTAAAAACCCTGTTGCATGCTAAAGCTGGAAACACTGCTTTGGACCACGTTAGCTCATTCTTTCTGTTGCTGGATGCTTGTGGTGATTATTTGAAACTCATAACCTACAGCCCTTTACTAGGGAAGCATTGGAGAACCTTGGAAAGAGTGTGGGTTCAAAAATGAGACAGACTTGGCTTCAAACTCAGCGTGGCTGCTTTTTGATTGTGAGTTTTATATAAGTTCCTTTCCCTTTCTGAGCATCGTTTTCTTTTCTTTTCTTTTTTTTTAACTGTAAGATGAGGTAGGACTGTGTTTAAAGGAGGATTAAATGAGCTCATTTAATAATCCTGGGAAGTATAGTCAGCCCTCTGTATCTGTGTAATCCATGTGAGGATTCAGCCAAACTTGGATTGAAAATATTTTTTAAAAATGCATCTGGGCCAGGCACAGGGACTCACACCTGTAATCCCAGCACTTTGGGAGGCCGAGGCAGGCGGATCACGAGGTCAGGATATCGAGACCATCCTGGCTAACAGTGAAACCCCGTCTCCACTCAAAAATCAAAAAATTAAGCCGGGCCCGTGTGGCGGGCAGCCTGTAGTCCCAACTAACTCCGGGTGGATGTTGAGGTCGGGGCGGAGAATGGGCATGAACAGGAGGTGGAGCTGCAGTGAGCTGAGAATCACGCCACTGCACTCCCCATCCTGGGCGACAAGAGTGAAGACTGTGTCTCAAAATAAATAGAAATACAAATAATATCAATATATGGTGATATAAAGAATATAATATAATATAATATAATAGTTTGAAAATGAGAAATGCCTGCATTGAGGCTTGACACAGTGGCTCAGATCTGGTTAAAGTCAGTGTGTTGGGGAGGAGCCACTTGAAGCCAGGATTATGAGACTAGCCAGAACAACAGCAAGGCTCTCCCTATCTCTACAAAAAAAAAAAAAAAAAGTTTTTTTTAAAATTAGCCAGGTATGGTGTTATGCACCTGTAGTCCTGGCTACTTGGGAGGCTGAGGCAGGAGGATTGCTTGAGCCCAGGAGCTCAAGGCTGCAATGAACTACGATAGCATCACTGCACTCTAGCCTGGGTGACAGAAAGAGATCCTGTCTCTAAAAAATAAACATTAAATTAAATTAAATTTTTAAATGTATCTATACTAAACATGTACAGAGACTTTTTTCTTGTAATTATTCCCTAAACAATACAATGTAACAACTGTTTACGTAGTACTTATGTTGTATTCGGTGTTATAAATAATCAAGTGATGATTTAAAGTATACAGGAGAATGTGTGTAGTTATAGGCAAACACTACATCATTTTATGTAAGGAACTTGAACATTTGTGCATTTGAGAATTTGCAGGAGGTCCTGGGACTGATCCCCCAGATATACTTAGGGATCACTGCATCTTCTTACCGGCATCACAGTTGCCTCTCCTGCAGAATACTGTCTTCCCAGTGAGTTCTCCCTGAGCCCCTCAAAGAGAGGTCTGAGTGTAAGTCCCTCTGTGTCCCCTCACAGCACACACCATGTGGGGCTCCCTCAAGTTAGGGATCAATTAAGGCGTGGGCTGCCAGCTCCGTCACTCCCTGGACAGTGGAGAGTCAGGGCAGCTTTCCTTCCCACCCCTCATCCTCCTGGGACCCCTATTCTGTGAGCATGAGCAGGTTCATCTCTCCAGTGGACCTGGGTCTCACCAAACCTGATCTTCTGAGACCCATGAGTCAGCACACAGTTTAATCTGCTGAAGCCATGGATGAACAATCTTGAGGCCCAGACATCGCATGGTGGCCTTTAACTTTAAATAGGTAAGAATCTTGAGTTACTGGTGTCAAGCCAGGCTGGGAATGTGAGTGGACCCTCTTTGGAGCTACAAGTTGCCTGAGTCTTTGGCACAAGTCTCTACTGAGTGGTCAGCAGGTGGAGTCTTGAGTTTCTCAGAGACAGAGAGCTCAGGTCCCCACGAGATAGCCCATTTGATGTTTTGGGTGACACTGCCCAATAGCATTCTTTTATTTCTCCGAAGTCTGTTTCTCTCCCTGTGGGTTCCGTCACTTCTTGGTGTGGATGGCTGTTTGTCCCTCTTCTATGCCACAGCTCTTCAAACATTGGAAGCTGATGAGCCTCCCACCTCTTCCCCACTTCAGCAGTCCTCCTCTGGCTTGTCTCTTCATCTCTGGGCATAGGACTCTGAAGATCTCCCACTTCTCTCCAGTTGAGATCACCAGGGACCAAAGGTGGCCCTCCAGGTGAGGCCTGACCAGCATATCCGTATCAACTCAGCTAGTGCACCTTCTGTTAACATAGCCTCAACTCTGATCTGGCTGTTTTTAGCAGCCACACAACACTGCTGATTTCTACTGAGCTTACAGCCAACCAGCACCCCAGGGTCTCTTTAACATAATGTACTCAGCCGCATCTTCCCAATTTTACCTTTGTGTTTGAATTAGTTTTCTAGGGCAGCTGTAACAAAACACCCCACACTGAGGTGCTTAAACAACAGAAACTTACTGTCTTCCAGTCCTGGAGGCCAGAAGTCTAGATCAAGGTGTGGGCAGAGCTCCTTCTGAGGGATATGACAGCAGATCTGCTCCATGCTTCCCTCCTGGCTTCCGGTGGTTTGCTGGCGTTCTTTGGTGTTTCTTATTTTATAGAAGCATCAATATAATTTCTGCCTTCATCTTTGCAACACGTTCTCCCTGTGTGCATGTGTGTCACCAAATTATCCCTTTTTATAAGGACTCCAGTCGTAGTGGGTTGGGACCCACCCTCCAGTGTGACTTCATCTAACTACATCTGCAACAATCCTATTTCCAAATAAGGCAATAATCCGACATACAGGGGGTTAAAACTTCAACCTATGAGCTTTTAGGGGATTCATCCTACAACAGTGCTGTAGCTTTTTGACCTCCTGTTTGGGTCTTTACATTTTTCCCTAATTTATCTTATCTTGAAATAATCTCTCCAGCTGACGAAGATATTTCGGATCCTGCCTCTGTCATCCAATGTATCTGCTGCTGCTGTCAACTTCAAGTGCTTCTTGTACATTGATCCAAGGATTTGCTAAGAGGTTGAATGGGGTGGTGTGTGTGGGGAGCTCTGCAGCATGGCCCCTGGACACTTCCCTGCAGGTGGCTGGGATCCATTGCTAAGCCCCCTTGGGGTACAACCAGCTATGCGTCCCACTAATGCTACTGCCTTCCAGCTTCCTCTCTCTAGCTTATACACAACGATTTCATGAAGAGCTTGTCGGATGTCTCATTTAAGATCTGCTTGATGAGCAAATTCCACTTCCCTTGTCTACCACCATGGTGACCCTGTCAGTGGAGGAGGTGCACTTTGCCTGACAGGACTTTTCTACCAAACACACACTGTCTGCTGGTGATCTCAGCCGTCCTTCTCAAATGCCCACTAGCCTTCGTTTAGAGTCTCTGCAGGAGGCACATTGAGTTGACCTCTGTGGTTTGCAAAACCCACCTCAGACCCCTTTCTGGAAGTGAAGACTGCATGGTCCACTGGAGGCCTCCCAGCCGCCCTAGTGCTTGCCAGGATCCTATCATGATTCCTATGAGATCAGGAATCTACAGCTGTTCTGAGCCTCATTTGCATGTTCCCTGTTCGCTGGATGTGTGTCCCGGCCAAGTGGCTTGAACACATTCAGAGCAGCTGGAGCCTCTGCGGGCCTCTCACCAGCCTCCAGCTTGGCCCTCCTGTGCCCAAAGCTCCTTTCACCATTTCCTTCCTGTGGAATACCGCACCCTGATGGGGGAGACAGAAGCCAAGCTGGAGACAGCTGGAGGACGTGCCAGAGAAGCCTCTCAGATTGATGAGCAGCAGCCTCGTTCCCCTTCAGCATCCTTTACCCTCCAGCTCCCCTCTTCCCTGAAGCCTTTCCCTCTCTCCTTTCTATTCTGGCTCTTTGACTCTGTGGGGAAAGCACATAAGTGAAGATGGTGTGTGCTTCCAGATGCTGGACGGGGCGGGGCGGGGGGGGGGGCATGAATCTGGCTAGATTGGGAGCAGAGAGAAGAGCTAGATGTGAGGGCCTCAGACACTCTGCTGAGGAGTGGGGCTTGGAAGCCAGCTTGGGGTGGGAGGAAAAGCCGGGAGCCACACAGAGCTGAGTCTGAACACCTACTTTGCCACTTACTGTTAGAGTGGCCTTTGGGCAAATTATTTCTCCTCTCCGAGGCTCAGTTTCCTCATATGTAAAATGGCCATCATACCTACTTCAGAGGGTTGTTATGGGAATTGAATGACACAAGTTCCTTTCTGTATAGCAGGTCACCTGGAAAAGCACCTGGGACCTCCAGGTACCAAGCGAACCAGACCTTTTGCAGAGTGGACTAGCGAGCTGGAGCCCAGGACTCAGCAGTTTGCAGATGGGGACGGGTGTTGTGAGGATTTCCTGGTTTCCTGAGAGCTTACACTGTAGCAGCCTGTTTTAAAAGCTGCATGTGTTTTAGCTCATGAAATTCCTCACAGCACCCCCATTTTGGAGTGACTGAGCCAGGCTGAGATAGGAAGGTATTAGATAACTAGTAAGCCAATCCCAGGGTTCCTAGCCATGTGGGCCAGTGCCTCCCAACTCTCTCCTGTGTCTGACCGGTGTGTTCTTTTTCATTCTCGCGTTTCCTTCATCCATTGCATTGCCTCCATCCCTGGCTCCATTCTGCAGGACCCTGCATTGAAAACAGTCCTTACACTGTCTCCTCCTCATGGTTGGGTTGGGGGCAGGAGGGGACTCAAGGCTCTTCCATCTCTAAGGACACCTCTCCAGGCACCTTCCATGAAGCCCTAGTCACAGCCAGGTCTGTTCTCTCCATTCCCTCCATCCATCTGTAGAAAAAAGGATGTCATCAGCAAGACTACAGCTGATGGAAGGCAATTCTGGCATGGCCTGGCTGGAGAGCTTTAGGACTGGGGTGGAGGGGTGAAGGAAGAAGGTGGGGGAAAGGTGGTGTGGGTCCCTTTCTTGCCTCCTGCAGCCCTGAACCTCTGGATGCATGATGAGAGGAGGTGAGGTGCTTCTCTATTCAAGATGGCTGCACACCTAATTAACCTGTGGCTTTAATGACACTTGGCAGCCCAATCCTGCTGGGAGGGAGGATTGTTCAGAGATTGTCGCACTGGGCTAAGTGTCTGCAGCGGTTTCCACTTCAGGAAAGCCTCTCCTTGAAAGGGTAGGACCGGCGAGGATGGCTCCACACAGACCTGGGGTCTAGGTGGGGCAGAGATGGAGGGGCCATGCCTATGGCTTTGCCCTGGTCATCTGCTGGGGAAATCTCCCTAACCTAGGATGAATCTTGGCCTGGTTCGGTGCTGTGGCCTCCTCCAGGGGCGCAGAGGAAAATGGTGGTGGGGGTTGGGGGAACATGGGGGAGAAGGCATAAGAAGGCTTAGGGGTGGGTAAAAGCCTTCAGCCCCAGGGATTCTGATGGGATCTGCATCGTATTCTCAAATAACAACTTCCATGTGTAAGGACTTACTACGGGCCAGTCTCTCACTGAAGGTCTCTGAGGGAGAGATGAGCCCCGGTTTACACACGAGGAAAAGACCTCAGAGAGGTTAAGAAACTTGCCTAACATCTCACAACTGTATAGAGGTAGAGGCAGGATTTGAACCTAGGCCACAGTGAAGCCAAAGCATGCTCTTGCCACCTGACACTGGGCCTCTCCTGTGGCTCCTGCGGGGCACAGTGCCAGACAGAGCCCAGGAAATGCATGTGGTATTGGAGGGAGATTGGAAACCAGGAGGGTCAAGCAATTCGAGGAGGCAGAGTTTCACTGCAGGGATGTTGTTCAGAAGCCCTGTCTTTGCTGGGCACCCGGAGGGGATTTCTGGCTCATTCTCTGTTCTGGAGAGGTGATGGGAAGCCACTCTACCCTTCAGCACAGGAAGTGCTTTCTCAGCCAGCATTGCCATGGCCTCCTCCTCTCTCTAGCCCTGTACTGGTTCCCAGGCTGTCCCTCTCCTGTGGCCTCTCTGGGGTAGCAGCCTTAGTGCCTGTTCCTCTGTCAGGAGCATGTGTCCTGGTCTCTGTTTCTGAGCTTCCAGGATGCAGGCATTAACCTTGGGTTGCAGGCTCTGTGCATGAGTATGCTGGGCAGGGCTTCATTTCACAGAGGCCCAGGAGCAGAGTCTTTTGTCCTGGGGAAACCCCACCTTCCAGCTGGGCCTGAATTCGGGATTCCCCCCTTCTTGGGCAAAACCCCAGATTCTGTCTCAGATCTTTCCATATGCACAGGGAATATGGGTAAATCAAGGCCTGGGATGAGCCCTGGCTACCCCACAGTCTCCTACACTGAACTGCACAATCCTGACCTTGCTCAGGTGTGACACAGAGGCTGAATGGGGTGACCATGTCTTGGATGCTCGATGTGACAGGCATTCTGTTTTCTAAACACAGGCTCCCTAATCCCCAGGGGGCCATCCCAAGAGCTGTTCCTTCATCTCATGAATGGGGAAACCAAGGCTCTGGTAGCTAAGTCACCAACCCCAAGACACACTCTTTCCATTCCTTTGCTGCTCTGATGGAGATGGGAGAGTGAGGGTCGTGAGATGGCAGCTTTGGAAGGGGCTTCACTGTTACATGAGAGGAGGGGGTTGCTGTACATCTCCCCTACTTCCGTGTGCTCAAGAATGGCCTTTGGGCCTGTGCATTTGAGAATAGGCTCCCAGGACAGGTTGTCTGCCCCTATCTTCACAGGAGTGTCCTGGACTCAGTGACAGAGCCTATGACTGTCAGCCCACATGTTCAGCCCGATTCACATCTGCTATTTGCTGTAGAGGTTTGGGGTGGTGGGTCCCAGATAATTCACCTTCACCTGCTCTGGGCTAAATGATGATGATATTGAGAGAAACCCCTTTTTTTTTTTTTTTTTTTTTGTTGAGACGGAGACTCGTTCTGTCACCAGGATGGAGTGCAGTGGCGTGATCTCAGGTCACTGCAACCTTCACCTCCCGGGTTCAAGCGATCCTCCAGCCTCAGCCTCCTGAGTAGCTGGGACTACAGGAACGTGCCACCATGCCCAGCTAATTTTTTGTATTTTTAGTAGAGATGGGGTTTCACCATGTTGGCCAGGATGGTCTCCATCTCTTGACCTCGTGATCTGCCTGCCTCAGCCTCCCAAAGTGCTGGGATTGTAGGCGTGAGCCACCACGTCCAGCTGAAACCATTTTTTAATGGACCACTTCACTGTTGTTGAGGGACATCTGCTTCCTCATTTACTTCTCCCAGAAGCCACAACTTCCCTTTCCTGGACTCCATGCCAGACACTGTTCTAATGCCTTCCGTACATTGTCTCACTTAATTCTTACAATTACTAAGTTCTGAGTTTGGTACTGTTATACCCATTTTAGAGGTGAAGAAATTCTCCAGAAAGGGTATGACCAAGGTCGTACATCTACGAAGAGGCAGTTTTAAACCCTTGTGTTCCAATTCCAAATTCCATGGTCTGTCCCATCCTACCACATGGCCTCTGCTGTTGGTGTGAACATGCTGGGGGATTATGGGGTGTCAGGCCCTGGCCCTAAGCCCGGGGTTCCAAACCTCCCAAAGGCACTCCCCACCTCTCACCCATCCAGAGTCAGCCACCTCCCGTCCTCCAGGCCCCACCACCAAAGAGGGACTCAGTTCATCCAGCGGGGTGCTTGGGCATCAGCATGTTTTTTAGGGCTCCCGCGTGAATCAGGCACCTTTTCCTGCCTTTGCCTTCACGCCTGGTGCTGTCTGTACTGCATCACCATGTGGTCTCCCTGCTATGAATTTCATTTCCCAGGGCAGGGACAGAGCAGCATTTGTCTTTGTGTCCCTTTGCCCAGCCCAAAGCCAGGCACCAAGGCCTCAGTAAATGTGTGTCGAGTTATGGTTAAAGAGAGAGCTAAAGCCATAAAACATCCCAGTTTCCCCCTCCTGCATCTGCCTTTCAAAGCCTGGACAGAGCATCTTCTCAAAAAGAAGATCCTTGATTTTCTATTTCCACTGTAGTGTGAGGACCAGAGGTCCTGAACCCCTGCAGAATTTCAAGGTCACTTGATGAGCCTCAGGGCCTAGAAATGGAGCAAGGGAAACGGGCTGGCTGCTGTGTGGAGCAACCATGGAATAGCATTGTCTTTCTTTTTCTTTCTCTTTTTTTCTCTCACTCTCTCTCATACACACACATGCACAGACACACATACACGCACACACATACG
This sequence comes from Rhinopithecus bieti, assembly GCF_001698545.2. Lineage (NCBI taxonomy): Eukaryota > Metazoa > Chordata > Mammalia > Primates > Cercopithecidae > Rhinopithecus > Rhinopithecus bieti. The sequence continues at coordinate 2,757,363 of NW_016816842.1, forward strand.
TGTGAATGGAAGGAGTAAATCTTTAAATACAGTGGTGGGTGGGCGCGATGTGCAAAGCTTGGGGGAACACATTTTGTACTCTCTGTATTTATCCCTGATGTGCTCACAGGACCCTCCCTCATCCCACAGAGGAAGCTTAGATAATTAAAACCTGCAGAGGTAACACAGACCCTTCCCTTTACCCACAGTCCCCTCTCCTAAAGACACTCCCACTGTGTGTTCTGACCCAGAAGGAAGAGAGGAAATGGAGAAGAAAGTAGGGAAGTCTCAACCCCCGCTCCCTGCACTGAGAACCCCTCTTCACAGAGTGGAGAGTGGAGTGTGGGTGCATTGATAGGAGTCTGGGTAAAAGCTCCCTTTCATCTCAGGCTGAAACACTGAGCCTTGATTTCCTGCCAGCCGCTCTGTCCATAAAGCAATTGCCCTGCCACGGGTCCACCGGGTCCGTGTCTTATGCAGCCTCATTGAAAACTGGGTGGCATTGATGAAGCAGGCTGCGCTGGGAAGCTTGGGTTTCCTCTGCCCAGCAGCCTGAGCCACATCAAAGGTGCACCTGTGGTGGGGGACAGGGCTCTGCTCTTCGGGCTGTCCTTTGGCGACACCCAGCCCTGGGAAGCTGCAGCCCCCCAGCTCCAGCTGGAGGCCTCTGTGCCCCTCAGCTCCTGAACCCTGAGCCCAGGGGAAACCCCTGCCACTGTTGGTTGACACCTACCTGCTGCTTGGATGGCCACACCTCTCTCCCCCTGTCTTCAAATGGGCCCAATGTGGTCCTTCTCCAAAAACCTGCACCTAACTCAGCTGGCTTCTGGATTGTCTGTGCTTTTTCTTGTCTGCCAGGCTTCTGAATGTGTAGCCCCTACCTACTGCATTTGTGTAATCTCCCAAATTTGACACTGTTGACAACATCTCAACACCCTGTCCTTCTCCAGTTTCCTCCTGACCCTCCTCCACACCTCGTCCTCACTCTCTCCTCTGCCTCCACTGTCCTCCCTTCCCATTCGGATCCCACCCACCCATCAGGGCTATATCCAGCCATTCCTGATGCAAAAGGCCCCTTCTCCTGGGCCCCGAACTCTGGAGTGCCTTCAAATAATCCTTTAACAAATACCCATTATACACCTACAGGTGCCGAATACTCTTCCACTGCTTTGGAAGGGGAAAGTACTGACAAGAACCCTGTCCCCATGGAGTTTATATTCTAAGCAGGAGAGACAGAAAAAACAGTGTTCGATTCTCAGTTTATTATTGATTAGATGCCAGGCCTCATGAAGCTAGATGTTAACATGTAGGCAGATAAGTTGCAAGTGATTTTTATCAAGTAGAGATGCAAATTATTTCTGTCCAGTAGAAAAGATAACTTCAAAAGTTATGGTGTTATTGCCCTGTAGGACAGTTCTGTCTCGACCTAACAGACTTATTTCTGCATGCCTTTCTTCATCATGCAAACCCTGTTCTTCAAGTTCTTTTGAGCCAGCTTTACCATTCCTCATTAATGAGTTAAATAAATATACATATATGAGAGCATTTTGAAAATTATACTTTGACAGTGGCTTACACATTTTCTGTGTCCTTACTTAGTTTGGTCTGCCTCCTGGCATTTCTGGAATTGGAATTATACTATATTGGAGTATACTGGAATTGGATTTATACTGTACTTGGTATCTGTCTTAGTTCACTTTCTGTTGCTTATAACAGAATACGTGAAACTGGGTAACTTATAAAGAAATGGAATCTATTTCTTACTGTTATGGAGGCTAAGATGTCCAAGGTTGAGGGACTGCATCTAGTGAGGGCCTTCTTGCTGTTAGGAACTCTACAAATCCCAAGGTGGTACAGGGTATCACATGGCAAGGGGGCCAAGCATGCAAATGTGCTCACTTAAGTCTTTTCCTTTTCTGGAAGGAGCCACTAGTTCCCCTCCCATGATAACCCATTAACCCGTGAATGAACTAGTCCATTCATAAGGACTGAGCTCTGATGATCCAATCACCTCTCAAAGCCCCCACCTCTAATACTGCTACAGGGGGTTAAGTTTCAACATGAGATTTAGCAGTATGGATAAGGGGAAGAATCAATGTTTCAATTGAGAAGTGCTTAGCAGATATCACTTAACTCTCAAGTGAGGGTAGAGGTGGCCAAAGAAGGTTACCCTGGCTCTGGCCTCCCTGTGATCTACCCTAGAGAATGAGAGGAGGGTCAGGGTCTGTGTATGTTAGAGGTAGTCCCAGGGGCTATCTAGTGAGCCCTTGTCCACCCTCAGCTCTTGAGAGCAAAGCCCTGATACAGCCCTAACACTGAGTGGGGCAGAAGGAAGGGGGCAAGAGCAAGATCCGTGTGCATGAGTAGGTGTTGGGAGGTCCGGGGATGTCCCCAAGGGTACACTGGCTTGCAAATTTGCCCCATGCTCAGAGGGCAAGGGTAACATTGTGGGAGTATTCTTTTATGTCTAAACATTACCACCTTCTCATTCCTCATGCTTTTCTGGGTGGGAAGTTCTGCTTTATATTTTAGTCCAATTATTCCATTATAGTTTAGACCCAGGGATGCAAAGAGAGGCTGGAATATCTGAAAATGCAGCTGGGATTGTAGTGGGAGGGCTTGTTTGTGGTGCAAAGCAGCTGCCCTTTTCATCTAAACGGCTGTGTTTCTGTTCTGAGAATGGGGGTGATGGTGGTAGGGGATGTGTGTGGAGCAGAACTGAACATAGATGGGGGGAGAATGGTAAGGATGATTCTGTGGGTTCCCAGGCCTGGCGGTTGCTCAACACAGAAGACCAAGGCTTCCCTGGGCTTAAAAAAGCCCAATTGCCATCCTGGCTCTCTCAGCCTCCTGAGTACCTCTTCCTCCAGGAAACCAAAGCAGCCCAGAGTTAGGGACAGGGTTTGCTCCTCCCCAGGACCCCACCCCAAGCTTCCAAATCTCCCAATTCCTAATTTCAGCTCTCAGTGCAGCACCAGCAAGCCCTTTAGAAGGCTGTTGTTTAAAATAGGGATTTCCATTCAGTTTAAATGTTGAATGTGTTCAGTGTTTATTTAAATTGGTATGGGAAAGCTTTACTAACATCCTTTTCTAATTGGAGCTGGGATGACTTTAAAAAGTTACCTAATCAGTGGTGGGGGCCACTATTTGGGGAGCATTGTTAGTTCCTGGAGATTGAGGGTGGCAGGAAAGGAAAGGCATTTCTTCTTTTCTCTCTCTTTCTTCATTTCACGCTCCTGACTTGTCAGTTACTCCCATCCTCCTCTGTTGTCCCCTCATTTGGTTCATATACCACCCAGCAGCCACCCCTTGGGGGTCATTTACCAACACCAGACACTGGAGGCACAAAGATGGATGAACTGCTTTTCCCAGCGGCAGACACTCCTAGCCCAGTGGACAGTGACCCTTCATGAGTGGACAGTGCTTTCAGGTTGACAGAGCACAGTCACATTTGTTGTGTTTTGAGTCTCATGAGAACTGGGGAGACAAGCCAAGGCAAGCATTATCCATCTTAGGAGGAAGTTGAGACTCAGAGAGGTTGCAGAATAGCTCCAAAGTCACACAGGTGGTGTTTGACCAAGGAAGAAAGAGAAGAGCCTTCTGAGTAATGGCCAAGCCCATAATCTCTGGCCATGCAGGGGCTGGCAATCAAAGATTACAGGAATTGGTGGGATGGAGACAAAAACAGTCTGCATGGTAGGCAGGTCCCCGGGACCAGTGTCCCCCTGAAACTGGAATGTTTCAGGGATCAGGATTGCCTGGAAAAAAATGAAGAGCTCAAATGACCCCCTCAGGCCAATCACTCTTTCATCCCTGGGAGTCACATTCTGGTGGCCAAGGAGTCCTGAGTCCCTATTTATTCTCTATTCCACCTCCCTTGCCCTCAACCTCAGCCTGTTACAATGAGAGGAATTGGAGTTAAATATACAATGAAGTCTGGGCAACATAGCAAGACCCCATCTCTCTAAAAAAACACAAAAAATTAACCAGGTACGGTGATGCACACCTATAGTCCCGGCACTTTGGGAGGCTGAGGTGAGAGGATCACTTGAGCCCAGGAGTTTGAGGCTGTAGTGAGCTATGATCACACCACAGCACTCCAGTCTGGGCAACAGAGCAAGACCCTGTCTCTAAATAATAATAATAATAATAATATAATAATAATAATAATAAGCAGTCAATTACAAAAGGAACTTGTGAAGTAAAAACTGGCATGATGTCCTTTAATAGGTGACAGATAATGTCCTTTCTGGCTAGGGAGGACCCTGATGCTGTCAGGGGTGGGGCCAGGTGGAGGAAGGCTGTGGGCAGGAAGAGGGTGTGTAGGGGAGCAATGGGGTCTGAGTGGTGGATTGGCTATGGTGCTTGAGTGAAAGTGTGCTCATCCCCAGAAGGAGTGATGCTCAGGGCTTCTGCCATTCCTCTGACCTTTCATGCTGGCCTTCTTGAAGGCAAGAGAGGATGCAGAAGAGATAACCTCTCTGAGTTCCATAAGGCACTGGTTCTCCCATTCAGGAAGTTTTTCCTACAGAGTACTCTGGATTTTCAGGGAGGCAGTGTGAGGTTTGGTCAGACTGATCATCAGATTTACTAGGGGAACTTTAAGAAAAGACTGAGTTTGGGCCCACCCATGAGATTCAGATTTGATAGGTCCAGGTGGGGCTGGAAGCCTGAATGTTTGTTCTAAAAGAGCAACATCCTAATCCAAATACCAACTATTTGTTCACTGGAAATGAGGTGCAATCAATTTCCATCAGTGTGGAGGAGCCTGGTGGGAGGCCAGCTGTAACATATTGTTGCCTGGGTATGTTATATTTGCAGTCTGCACCCTAAATCCCAGCTCTCCAGAGAAGCTGGGGTGGGTCATTCTAAAGTGTAAAGTGTTCTAACACACTTTAGATTGGCCTCTTTAAGCAACAGCACCTTTACATAGTTAGCCATTGTGTTTGTGATTCTCTATAAAACGTGTTATATGCATCCCTGCCTTCTTACACGGGGTGATGCAAGCATAAATGTAACCTTTTCTTGGTGTCCCAAGGGTATATTAGAAACCTTAATTAATGGACTGGGCTCTGATTCAGTGGGGTGTATGGGACAATTTGCTTACGCCAAATGGCCCCCTGAGGTTTTGAATTTTGTGCCTGCTCTTTCCTTTTTCCAGCTGTGCCTCTTGCTGATGGATGTCCCTTCTTGCTAGACACAGTGTATCTGCCTAAAGCAAATTTTTCTTCACTTTTAATTTGCATTTCTTATATGGGCTTGGAAAATGGGTAACTAAAGTTCTGAGTAGGGCACCTTGTAGTAAACTTCCCATCCTCCATTCCACACCTCCTCCCGGAGTAGCAGCAGTGAAACTTGGGCTTGCCTAAGGAGATGGCCTTGACAGGTTTAAGGGTACATATGCTGTTTAACTTTAGCAGGGGTTGGGCCATAAATGGACACATGACACGATTTTGACTAATGAGATTCGAGGAGAGGTTTTTGATTTCTAGGAAAGTTCTTTCTGTTTGTCAATAGAAAGCCACCAGAAGTCATACTCTGGGTAGATGTTAAACAAGGAAGGCTGCCCTGATTGTTCTTGGCAGCTGAATTATAACTTCAAGAACTTTCTTTTTTTTTTTTTTTTTTTTTTTGGAGGTTAATTATAAATTTAAAAACTTTTTTTTTTTTTTTTTTTTTTTTTTTGAGACGGAGTCTCAGTCTGTCTTCCAGACTGGAGTGCAGTGGCGCAATCTCAGCTCACTGCAACCTCCGCCTCCAAAGTTCATGCAGTTCTCCTGCCGGCCTCCTGAGTAGCTGGGATTACAGGCACCTGCCACTACACCTGGCTAATTTTTTGTATTTTTTAGTAGAGACGGGGTTTCACCATGTTAGCCAGGCTCGTCTCGAACTCCTGACCTCATTATTTGCCTGCCTCAGCCTCCCAAAATGCTGGGATTACAGGCATGAGCCACCACACCTGGCGAACTTCAAGAACTTTCTTTGGGGAGAGGCCTCCTGAGGATGGAGAATGGCAGGATGTGAAATTTTAGCGGCTGGCAGAGTGGAGAGATGGAAAGAACCTGAACTGCATGGTTTTTATTATCTCTAAAGCTCCTCTCATGTGAATTATTCTATTTTCTTTGGTTTAAGCCTCTTTGAATTGAATTGGGTTTTGGGTTACTTGAACTAAAAGCATGCCAATGGTAAATACTGAGTGGATGAGCTAATAGTGTGTGGGTGCAAGGGGAAGCCCGAGGCTTTAGTGGGAGCATTTTGTTACTGTGTTGCCATTTCTCTGAATGTGGTTTTATGTTTTGATTTGGAAGTAGGCTTATTTCTTTATGAGATTTTCCCAGTAGGTAGTGGCTGCTTCTCATTCACTTTTGTGTCCTCAGTACTTTTTGCAGTGCCGTGCACTTACTGGACATTCAAAAAACTTAAATTGACTTGAACTCAGCCATCTGCAGGTGACTGCAGTGTGCTTTCCACTTCTTGATGGTAACTGTACCTGCTTGTTGATTTTACCTGTCACGCTCACTAGGATGATAGACATATGACACACTATGGATGCTAGTAATTGTTTTTGTAGTGCTTTCTGGGTTACAAAGCACCACCTCATCCTTATCTCTGGAAATAAGTATGTCTGGGATCATCACCGTTTTACAGATAAGAAAACCAAAGGACTGTGTGTTTACGTGAAGTTTAATTTTCTGGCTAGTTCTTAAAAAATTTAATTTGGAAATGGCATCCAAAGCATTTTCTTTGAGAATAAATAACCCTGTGCTCAAAAAGGAACCCCTCTTTTAATATTTCTCCTAAACCAGTGTCCCACTGTTTGCTGAGACGTGAATGACTTATAATGATCGATGTCTGCAGGTCGGGGCTTCAGGAGGCTACTTTGACTGGAGGCTGCCCCTGCCTCCCACGGCTCCCTCCAAAGAACTGCAATTTGCTGTCAGGTTACAGCTCTTCAGGATTCACAGCTTGAGCTTCCCACTTAGTTAATTGGTGCTTATTCTTCAAATTGGGTTGTTTTCGCCAGTAGAAGAGAAGCAGGAGTTTGCATCCGTCTGCTGCTCTTGCAAGCTTTGCAGCAAGAAAATGAACTGGGAAACTTGAAGTGTCTCTTACTTAGAATGGTGATTATCCACACAAAAGCATTTGGGAGCGGGACACTGAGTAGGTTTGCTTCTGAGGGAATGCACGCATTCTTCTGTGCCTATCAAGACTGACAGGCTCCTTCGGAATGCAATGCACTGGGTTAATGGAATAGTGAAAGTTGAGCTCCACCTGCATACCCGGTCCGTGATGCCTGTCCACCTGACCCCAGCACAGGGCTCCAAGAATGATGCCCTCCCAACGCCTCTTCCCTTGCTCTCTCCCCATTACCCCATGGGTTTCACCCATTTGTGTTTTCTGGCACTTGGGTTTCTCCATCCTTGTGCTCTCTGGGGCCTCTTGACATGCTGGGATGCACAGCCTATTCTGATTCTTGTGCCTTGGTTGTCTAGCTGAATTCTCTTTCACTTCAAAACACCTATAGAAATTGTTGCAGAGAACACTTATTTTGACATTGTTTCAAAAATGGCATTGCATGTGTATCTTGTCTCCTGGAGGGCAAGGATTGTGTTTTACATTGCTTTTGGAGGAATGAGCAGTGCCCAGCATGCACCTTATTGTGTAGAATTTGGAGTTATCAAAGGAGTTTGTTACCCAATAAGTGCCTGAGGAATGTCATCACCTCTTCTTTTTGCTTTATGGATTCCCTGTGCTCACTCCTCCTGCCACTAAGTACCTTGCCTGGCTACCCGCTGTGAGGTTGAATGCAGATGTCACCAGGCCTGGGCTTTTAAGGTCATGAATGGGTATGAACTTAGCTCATGTTGTCTAAATGCATTCTTCAGTACATTATAAATGTAAATGATAAATGTACATTCAGTACATTATAAATGCATTCTTCAGTACATTATAAATACATTCTGGATTTTTGGTCACTGGGAATTATGAAGGGGAGAGAGGTAGGAAGAGAAGAGTTGGATAGAGTGGGGTGGATGTATTGAGTATGAAGGGAAAAAGGTTTGAAGATTCTTCTACTGCCCCAATGACTGCAGCTCTTTGTGAATTTTCTGCTGCCACCAGCTAAGGTTTAAAAAAACGGAGGGGGTCAGGGTGGGGTAGTTCCTTCTCCAAAATCTATGGTTCTTGGACTTATTTTCTTTTCTCCATGATACTCCTTCTGCTCCCCAAGCCTCTGCAGAAAAGCTCACCCCACAGAGGCTGAGCTGTGGCCGGTGGCTGCCACCCACTGTGTGAGAGAGGGTGGGGTTGCTGAGGTCATCCCCACATTCAGACTCCCCTGAGATTTCCCTTCAAGCTTTGGCTGTCTGAGTTTATGGTCTCTTCCCACTGCCTTTCCTTCTTCTCCAGGATCACCCCCTACCCTGTGTCGCATCCTGCTGGGGCCCAGTACCTTGAGCTCTGGGGGGCACTTGGATACGAAATCTGCCCTGCTCCTCCCAGGGCTGCCTCCTGGGGATCAGCCAGCTCCCCGTCTAGCACAGTCCCTTGCAGAGCGAGGCCAAGCCTCTGGGATTCAGTGTGTGCTCCCACTTCATCCTTATTTCTCGCCTCAGGTGGTTCTCCACCTGGAGTGGATTGACTACCACCACGTACGCAGGTGTCTGAAGGTACAGGGCTGTTTTGGGTATCCAGGTGACTGGGGTACCCTACTGTCATTTGGTGGCCAGGGATGCTAAATCCTTGCAGCTCACCAGGAAGGTGCATCCCTCAAAAAATGCCATGGCCTCCCCTGTTAAGAAGCACTGTGCACCCCAGGCTGGAGTTCCAGCTTTAGTCTTCTACAATGGCAGTGTGTTGGAGTCACAGTAGGTTTGAGTCCCTGGGTTTGAGTTCCTGCTCTGCCACCTATTGACTCTGTTACTTTAGTTCCCTAGCCTCTGTCTCCTCACCTGCACCATGGGGTGATGACAGTGACCCCACTTTACAGAGCTTAGATAGGGTTAGATTTGTGACTACACCTAAAGCACTCTGGGCAGTGCCAGGTGCATGCCAAATGCCAGAGAGGCATTTGCTGTTATGATGCCCTTTACAGCCTCTTCCTGCCTGGCCTCCAGGGCCACCCCTTTGGCCTCAGGTTGAAACTGTTGTCCTGGCGCTTGCCTCATGACGACTGGGCCATGGCCATCATGACTGAAACCTTGGCCCAGGGTTTGCACCTGCGCCACCTCTAGGACCTGCTCCCCATGCCTCATTCCTTCCCAGTCCAGCTCCTCCCTCCTGCCCTTGCCTTATTCTGTCCTTCAGGAGGGCTGTTCCTTCATTCTTTTTTTTTTTTTTTTTGAGAGACCCTCACTCTGTCACCCAGGCTGGAGTGCAGTGACGCAATCATGGCTCACTGCAACCTCTGCCTCCCGGGTTCAAGCGATTCTCCTGCCTGTACCTCCTGCTGGGACTACAGGCATGAGCCACCACGGCCAGCTAATTTTTGTATTTTTAGTAGAGACCGGGTTTCACCATGTTAGCCAGGGTGGTCTCGATCTCTTGACCTCGCGATTCACCTGCCTCAGCCTCCCAAAGTGCTGGGATTACAGGCGTGAGCCACCGTGCCTGGCCTGTTCCTTTTATTAGGAGTCTATTTTTGTGGCTCTCTTTTTCTCTCTGTCCCCATAGCTGTTGTGGATGTTCGGTGTTTTCTTCCTTAGAACCTGTTTTAGCTTGTGTAGATTCTTGGGCCCCACTTCAGAGACTGTGCTACAGGATGTCCAGTTGGGACCGAGTATCTGCATGGAAACAGATGCTGGCGGTCTTCGTGGAGCCAGCCTCCGGCTCCATTGGTCCTGTCTGTATGACTGCTCCTCCCTGGGGAGGGGAAGGGAGAAGGGAGGGTCCTCGCTGCCCTCAGCTCCAGGAGGTAGAGGCTCATTGGTGGTTACAGCTGGTCACCATTTGCCTCAGATACAGATGTCATTATCTTTGGTGAGTTTTTTTTTAATCTACTTAAAATTCTACATTTATATTTTCTTCCAGCTGGGAACATGCCTCAATTCTAAATAGCTGCTTTGGGAAATGAAAGATGATGGAAAGTGAGAGGTGGCATTGCTTTCCCTTAGGAACGTGGTATAATGGGAAGGGGGCCTCCGGGCTGGAACTCAACGGCCTGGGTTTCTACCGACCACATCACTAGCTGCTGTGTGACCTTGGTTGAGTCAACTACCATCTCTTGCCTTCATTTTCCTCATTTCTAACATGAAAAGGTTGGACAGGTTGGACTTGCCGAAGTTGTCTTCCTACCCTCAAAGTCTGTAAGTCAGTAAGTCTGTTTAATTGTGCTGACAGCTTTAGAGTGGCTAATGAATGAGAGTTTAGTGGGAACACAATTAAGTGGTAATGAAGGCCTCAGCAGTAAATCTCTCTACTTCTTGTAATGAGTTGAGAAGATGAGACTTGGAGTTCCTTTTCACTGAGCGGAGCCCCTGGGAAGAGGGAACAAAGAGCTCCAGGCTCCTACTTGGAGACTAAAGGAGGCCAGGAATCAGGGATGAAGTCACACCTCAGGGGAAGCTGGGTAGCTAGCTGACTGTCCTACAGCCAAATGGGTGGGCTAGCAGGGTAGGTCTGGAGCTTTGTGGGGTGGAGTGGAATACTGACAGCTCTGCAGACCTGGGTAACACTGACCCAGGCTTCCGTCCATTTCCAGAACATGTTCACTTGCTTCGCCTTGGGGAATCCTCTCACACCTGGTGAAATAGATAAGCCTGGAACTTTTATCTTTCCCATTTAACAGATGAGAAAAGGAGGCTCAGAGTGGTGACTGGCCCAAGGTCAAGAAGCTGATGAGTGATAGATCAGGATTCAGCCAGGCTTCTTTTTTTTTTTGAGACGGAGTCTTACTCTTGCCACCCAGGCTGGAGTGCAGTGGCCGGATCTCAGCTCACTGCAAGCTCCGCCTCCCGGGTTTACGCCATTCTCCTGCCTCAGCCTCCCGAGTAGCTGGGACTACAGGCGCCCGCCTCGTCGCCCGGCTAGTTTTTTGTATTTTAAGTAGAGACAGGGTTTCACCGTATTAGCCAGGATGGTCTCGATCTCCTGACCTCGTGATCCGCCCATCTCGGCCTCCCAAAGTGCTGGGATTACAGGCTTGAGCCACCGCGCCCGGCCTAGCCAGGCTTCTTGATACCAAAGCCCCATCCTTTCTGCTCTACTCGACTAGCTCCTCCAGTCTGCGGGCTGCTGTGAGTGGCTGACCCCGGAGTGAAATGGGTCTTGCTGTTCAGAGCACTCCCAGAGGGTTTGCCAAGGCTCCCTGGGCCTTGGCTTTGTGGATGGGCCCCAGGGGAAGGAAAGATCAGGTTGGTATACGAGGTGGGGATGTCTGGTCTGTGGTAAGAAGGCCCCAAGGGAGGCTCCTGTGAGGCTTCTCAGTGTCTTGACAGGCTGTGGCCTTGCTGCTGAGAGCTGGCTCAGCCAGGTACATCACTGTCACCAAGCTCTCCATGGCGGTCGTCAGGCAGTGTTTGCTGCCTGAGGTTGCATCAAGCTGGGAATGCCCTAAAGTGGAGACGTGAGGAAGAGAAGGGGTGATACCTAGAGACTGGGGTGTCTCTGTCCCAAGGAGACAAACTATAACAAGACCCGGTGAGGAGAGAGGCCCACTCTGGGTGGTGTGGGGCAGGGGCAGGGTCTCCTGGCCTGGGGGTAGAGGCCTCAGGCCGATGAACTTCCCTCAAAGACTCTGGCTGGTGGTGACTTTGGCTGCAGAGACACAGACCTTGACCTTTCCCTTCTGAGTGAAACAGGGCGCAGGCGTTATGCAGAGATGCAGCATCTTTGCTGCAGAGGGAGGGAGGAGGGAAGGGAGGGAGGCAGCGAGGATTCGTCTGGGTCCTGCCCTAGAAATGCTTCAAGTAATAAAATCAGGATGACTTAAGAAATCCATTACCCCTCTTGGCCTCCCACAGCCACCAACATGCCCTGGTGGAGATGAGGAGGGGAGAGGTCTGGGGACCAGCCAGGTAACGTGGCCTCAGTCTCCTGGCCTGTGAACCAGGGGATGGGGTAAGGTCCCCATCAGCTCTGACCTCAGGTGGGTCTGGAGGAGAGAAAATCTTCTGGGGAGGGGCAGAGGAGGGATTGAGAGGAGATGCCAGAAAGAAAGGAGAGAGGAGGAGGAGCTAGAGGGGAGGAGAGGAAACTGAAGGGGGCTAAGGAGAGGGGAGGTGAAGAAAGCCATGAGAAAGTGAGCAACCCACAGAACACAGGTGTTCGAGTCTCTGCCTTGCCGTGGTGAAGTCTGTGACCTGGATCCGGTCAGACACTCTGAGCCTCGGCTTCCACACCCGAAGAGGAGATGGCAGTGCCCACTGCACTGTTGTGAAGGGGGAAAGGGCAGTTCACAAACCATAAGTGCCACACAAAGTGATATGTTGAATTCACAAGAAAAAAAGCAAGAAAGGAGGTAGGGAAGGTGGAGCCAGGGCAACAGGAGAGAGCCTTTTCGGGACTTCCCTTTCCTTGGGTGTGGACACAGGACAGCCGGTGGGAGTGGCAAGTAAAGAACCCACAGGTGGACCAGGGAGGGAACCAATCTTCCCTTGGTGAGGCCATTTGCGCCCCCTCCAGGAGACAGAATCCAGGGGCTCCCTGCGTCTCTAGCTGAGGGATCTTTGCCTGTGCAAGAACATTCTTCGTGGGGGCTGGGCAGGTCGAACGCTACTCTGGCTTCCTTCCCAGAGGCCCAGGGCAAGGACAGGGCAGTCTTGGGCTCTGGGGTCTCACGGAACGTCCCAATTTCTGTCAGACTTAAACTCTTGAAGGGCTGAGGATGCTGGTGTGAGGGGTGCACGGTTATAAAAGAAAGCCTTTGACAGAATCTTGAACAGGAAGGCTAGAAAGACAAAAAGAGAGAAATATGGCTGAAGAACATTCTGGAAAGCCCGAAACCAAGACAGTGCTCTCAGTCCACGTGGGCCCAGCCCCACAGTCCCTCCTTCTACTGCTCGTGCCTGGATCTTGGCATGTGCGAGGCCAAGGCGGGGAAGCATGGGGCCGGGGTCAGGGCAGCCAGCTCCCCTGGCAGGCTAGATTTATGATTTGGCTGAGCTGGGGAGAGAGGGAGCCTGCAATGATCCAGAGTATGAAAGGCAGCCCAGTGTTTCCTGGAGCAGCTGTGGTGCCAAAGGCAGGGACGTCCATCTGGCCTTGCTGTGTAGTACATTTGTCACCCGGATCCCGGGGCCCAGACGGCCTCCCTTCTGCCACCCGTAGCCACCGAGGCCAGCTCCCACCTTCAGCAGCTTCTGCTGTGGGACCTGCAACTCCCGTAGATGCTGAGTGTGTATGTTGGGGGAGAGCTGCCCCCTCCCTTGGGACACTCTTAGGCTTCGCCCTCCAGCTGGCACCCATCCAAGTTGGTGTCTACTCAGTGTTCCGTGGGGATGAAAAGCCCTGGAGTCAGAGAGGGGAAAGACCCTCAGACTAGTGCTGTGATCTCAGGCTGTGTTCTGAGGAGCTCTAGAGCACCTCCAAGCCACCTTAAGAGCTGCTGAAGGAAGCTGGCAGCCAGGCTCCAGCCCTTGACCCATCAACGTAGCTCTGCTTCTGTCTGATCTGGATATATACAGATAGTCTAGGTAAGATTTCACTTGAATAACGAGAAATGGAGGCTCAGAGTGATGAGAATGGGTTCTGCTGCTGAAAAGTAAACAGTTTGAAGACCACAAATCTGGTCTCATTTCAAAGAGGAAGATACAGTGGGCCAGGGAAAACCAGTAGCCCAGCCAATTGTTGGCAGAATAGGGACTAGAACCCAAGCCTCCTGGCTCCCCAGCCATGATCTCCCCATGATACTGGGCTGTCTCATTTGAGGTGCTGGCCTGAGCATTCACGGCCATTCCCTCTTTTGAATCCCAGACCCCCTCTCAACCTTGGGTGCTGTGTCCTCTCAGCTTTAGCTATGCTAGAGGGGGCTTCAGGATGTAAACCATGTGTGGCCCAGGCCAGCCGTTTTCAGGTATGAATCGAGACCTCTGTGGCTGACCCGTGATTACAGCTTCTTCTGCCCAGAGCCTGTCTCTAGGCGCCGATGCTTGGGCTATGGACACCCTGTCATCCCGGGGGCTGTTGGTCGTTATCGAGGGTTTTCTGGTAGAGCATAGGCCATTGCCTCTTCTTCCCTTTTGGTCTCTGGAGAAACTTGTCCTGTTCTACTCAGGCCTCCATTTGTCCATTTGGGATTCTGATGGTAGTTGCTGACCCAGCCACCCTCTGCCATGGTCCCTGGGTTCTGTTCCAGAAAACCCCAGACTAACATTTTTCCCAGGCAAGCAGCTCTCTCCACCCCCACCACCCGATGCCCTGCTTCTCACAGGGTCCCTCCAGCCCTGGCCACGGTTCTGGTCCCCAGCTTGGCTTGTCCTGGGTTGCGTTCCGCCTCCTTGGCTGGACTTGCTTTTCCAACCTGACGTGTTGCCCCTCCACCTCTCCTCTCTGGGTTTACAATCCCCGGCTTTCCTCCTGCTAAACACCCCTCTCAGCTCCTTCCAGCCGGCCCTTCCCCTTTAAGCAGCTCACCTGGGGGCCTCCTTCCCAGGGCAAGAACCACCACCTCCGTTTCCCAGGATTCCGTAGAAGAAAGAAATAAAGGATCCAGCATCTCTGAGGGCCAGGCATTGTGGGCAGCATTGTACCCATTTCATCCCATTTGATTCTCACAACAGCCCTATGAAATAGATATTAATATTCTCTCTTGTCATATAGGGAAACTGAGTCTCAGAGATTTAGCAGCTTGCTCAAGGTCACACAGTTGATAAATTTACACTTCTGGTCCTGCCTAACCCCTGAGCCAAGGCAGTCAACCACAATAGCGAGCTGCCTGGGCGGTCACCTCGCATGGTCAAGCCAATTACCCTTAGGACGAGGGTGGCACAGCCTGTGGTGCTGTGTCTCCAAAGAGCTCCTCCCAGCGCCAAATCCTTCACTCTGTTTACCTCGTTCCCCATTTCTCCCTACAGACCTATCAGCACACACCCATCATGGCAGGAAAATGTAGGAAGGAGAGGCAGGGGCCTCCCTGCTTTCACAGGTCAAGAAAGAGTAATCACTTTTGCACTCGTTGAGAACCACCATAATTGTTTGCAAAGCAAGAGGTAAATATGAAAGCCATAGATGGGGTCCTGGCCTCCGCTGTGGTAGCCAAGATGTGAAACAGAGAGGTGTTCAGACCTACAGGTGGCTAATCTTACAGGAGAGTGGGAGATGAGAGGCTGTGGAATATCCTCTACTCCCCACTACACTCTCTGCAGTCCTGGCTTCCCTCCAAATGAATTGTGCAGGCAGCCTGGAGTTACCACTCATCCTGTTATCTGTGGGGTGTCTTGGTGGGGAGCATAGAGGAGGGAAGGTTGAGGAAGTCAGGCTGTAGTGGCGCCAGGCTGGTGGCATACTCCAGAAGAGCTTGCTGTCCTCCCAGCCCAGGACCCACAGGAAGCCTGGTGAAGAGGATATAGCTCTAAGATGGGGCAGGTGGGGAGAGGCTTCTGAGGCTTCTGGACAATGGGCATGGGGACAGGTGGGCTTGAGGTGGGGAGGACAATGACCAAAATGGGAGCATAAAAGGACCTGGGCTGGGAAAAGGAGGGGCGATACCGCTAACTATTTGGTGAAATGCTTCTTCTTCCAAAGTTGTTCCCCGAGAGTATTCGGCAGGGGGAGCTGACTGCTGACAGCAGCAGCTGTGGGGGTGGCAGGAGCGGGAGGGGTGGCATTATCACCCTCTCAGAGCGGGTGGCAAGGGGGCGGGGAGGAAGGGATGGTGTCTCCTGCCTGTTCTGGAATCTGTGTCTCTCACTGCCCATCCCCCATCTCCAAATCCAGGAGGAAAGAGGGATTGGATGAATTTAGAGAGGGACAGATAGATGCTCTGGGAAGATGCACGCACTGCTTCTCACCCTCCTCTCTTGCTCACATGCACACATACGGTCTCTCACACACTCTTACACACACACTCTCTCTTCCTCCCTCTCTCACTCTCTAAGCCAGGGCATTACACTACTGCTCTCTGGTCCAGCCGAAGTTGGGAAGAATAATCCACTCCACGAGGATAAATCATCCTAAACCATCCTCAGGCAGCTTTGAGGAAACACGGGAGAGGAAGCCAGCCCTTGTGGGATGGCCAGGGCTTGGCCAGCTGGGAGGACAGTCTGGCGCTGGTGATTGGTGTGTCACAGCCGGGCTGCGAGCTGCTTCCAGCGCTTTTGTCTGGTGCTGGGAGTGAGGCTTAGCAGTGCGAGGGACAATCGGAGCTGCTGGGGGGGCAGGCTGCCGCATTGTGTCCTGCTTTCCGGCAGCCAGACCAAGCCGCCTGGAGCTGCTCGTCAGGTTTTCTTGCTGACCTCACCTGAGCACAGTGGCCTGGGTGGACTCTCCAGGGAAATGTTGGTTTCTCCCCGTGAGCAGTAGCAGCAGTCCTGGCTCTCCCGGACTGAGAACTCATCAGCCCCAGCAAGCCTGGAGCCCCTTTCAGGGATCTGTAACTGGCGTGCCTGTGGCCCCAGGTCTGCTCCCAGGCGTGAGCTGAAGTCCTGACCTCTGTCACTGGGGGCGAGGAGTGGGAGAGCCCAGAGCCCAGCTGCTGCCCAGGCTCTGGCAGACAGCAGGCTGATGGTGCTGGCTTCCCCGGGACTGCTTCTCCTGCCTGCTGTCTGATTTCCCTGCATGGTGCCCGCAGCTGAGCTGCTACGGGTGAGTACTTGGACAGATGTCCCTTTCTGCGCTCGCTGGATGTACCCAAGTGAGTCACAGTGGACCAGCTCTGACGGTGTATTTTCAGAGACTAGACGTTAGTTTGCCTCACCTCATGCCAGCTGGCTGGGGTGGGAGATCTAGGGAGCAGGGCCAATAGGGGGTGAGGAGGTGGGGCATCAGGGAGCTGGGGCTGCAGGTATTTTTCTCGGGAGTCAGGAGACCCTGGAAGAAGTTTCTCCTACTTATTCCCTCTCCTGGTTGGGTAGAGATGTGTCTAAGAGCATGTGAAGGGATGGTGTCTCCGAAATGCCCCACACCCACAGGTGCTCCAGGCTTTCACTTGTACTCTTACTGCTTAACCCCTGCTAGGTAAAGTGCATAGATTGCAGAGTGAGATCTGCCCTTTCCTTTCCATGGTCATGTGGCCTCCTCCGACGCTGACATTATCCTCCCAAAGCCATTGAAAAGTCTCTGTGATCCTTCTGCTTTTGCCCTGGAGTCCCTGACCCATGGGCTGCTGGGCTTCTCAGAGTCACTTTGCTATCAGCGCTGCCAAGAAAGGACACGGGACCTCTTTTTTTCTTTGCAAACAGTGGTGGGTCCCCGCTTTGAATGTGCACAAAATCCAACACCACAAGGCTGGAGAACCACAGCCTTGGGGACCCAGGGACCCTCTGTTATAGCCTGGATCCCTGCCTATCCATTAAAACCCTTCCCCTTGGTGGTTACAGTTTTGTTTTCAGCTTGGGCTGCCTCCGGGAATAAGGAGGCCTAGGAGGCCGCCACATGCTTCCTGTATCCATAACGGGTTCTCAGTGATCTGTTTTGCCATCACAGGGATGCCCATCTTCCTCGAATTCCTAACATGCCTGCGATCGTGTTTTCTCTCCTTTGTGATAGTATGGTCTTTGCTTATATCTCCCTAAGTTTCATATGATGAGTATGTTTTGACAAGATAACCTCTGAGGTCCCACTGGGAACATTTCCAACTTTCCAGAAGGTTGTGTGTGGGAAAACTCTGTGGTGCACCCCCACCCCCACCTAGTATACCCCAATCCTTTGGAGCTTGTCTGAAATCTAAGGCAGGGCTGAAGGACCATGATTCTGACTCATCTGAGATTTTCCTTCTTACAACTCACTCAGTAATCACGGCATGGAGGGTGCAGCAGTGTTTAGGTCAAGGTTTCTCAACAGCAGCACATTGAAAATTGCAGATGGATAATTCTTGGTGGGGCCGAAGGGGAGTGTCCTATGCCCTGTAGGATGTTTGGCAGCTTCCCTGGCTTCCACCTGTGAGATGCCAGTAGCACCTTCATTTGCGACAGCCCCAAGTGCCTCCAGACATTGCCAAAGGTTCCTCAAGGGCAAAATTACTCCTGGCTGAGAACTACTGGTTCAGGTGAACACTGCTGCTGCTCCATCTTCTCCTTGGGCCCCCATGTGGCCTTTGGTCCCCTGAGACTCGGTCTCATCCTAGCCAAGTGAAGTGTAACCATGTCTGGCCTAATAGTGCAAAGGCTTGGGCTCTGGGCTTGTGTGATCTTGCTCACGTTCTCACCCAATCCTGACTGGAGAATCACTTCTGCCAGCCTCCACCAACCTCCAGCTCTTTCTAGTGGAAATGCGGTGGTGAGTCTCGGCTGCTGGTTTGGGTCCTCCATCTGTGCAGTGTGAAGTCTGGGAAGGAAAATCCCACTGTAGGGTACCACTGTTCCTTCTTGACTCCTGCTCAAAAGCTAAAAGTGGCATCAAGGCCAGGATGGGTTTAGCATCCAGAGCATGTGTGAGCATACACACACGTGTGCGTATATTTACACATACACTTGCTGGCAGCATTCTGGGTCCTGTAATGAATGTGAATGATGTGGAGGTGAGCCCTGCCCTGGGGAGCTGTTGAGTGAGACAGACATCATGTTCTGCACCAATAATGAAATAAATCAATCGAGAGGATTCTGTACCTTGCTTGGATTAAGTCTCATCCTAAAGGCAAAATAATTCTGAAGAAGAGTAAGCAGAGGCTCTTGAGTTTCTTGTTATCAGAATCCCTGTGGGGTCACAGGGGTCCTGTTCTTCATTGGTCCAGGAAGGCTCCGTAAAGGAGACATTCCAGAACCTATGATGTGAACAGGTGGCAGTGTGGTTGTGTGTGTGCATGTGTGTACATGTATGTCATATATTGTGAAGCCCTCGGGTCCTTCTCTTACTTGACAGTGAGTTTGGGGGACAGGTAGAGAAGACAGCTCAGGAGTGCCCTTGTCTCCTCCCAGGCAGGCAAAGTTACTCCTGGTTGAGAACTACTGGTTCAGGTGAACCCTGCTGCTGCTGCTACATCCTCTCCTTGGGCCCTCATGAGGCCTTTGGCCCCATAAGACTGGATCTCAACATGGCCAAGTATTTGGCCAAGGGCAAAATCCTTCTGTGTAGGAAGTATTTCCTCCTGTGTAGGAAAAAAGGTGCCGCCCTTCTTTCCATGTCTCCCATTGACTCTGCAGAAACTTGCCCTCAGAGCTGGAGGGCAGGATCCCCAGCTCCCCCTTAGCAGAGGAGGGATTGATAGGAAGCCTCATTGTGCAGATAAGTTATTGGCCAAAATCCAGTTTGTGGAAGGGAGCTGAGAGGTGCTCCAGGTGCCACAAACCAGCAAATCATCTCTTAATCGGCCTGCTGGGCTTTGAAATGCCTTGTATGATCCATTTCAGCAGATTTTATCTGTAATGATGCTCGATACTGGTAGGTAAGTTTACAATCTCTAAACAGCATCTAAAGAACAGGGACAGGGAGGTGGCTGGACAGTGCTGCCTGGGATCTTTAGTCACCCCAGACAAGCCACAGCATATTGTTTTTAGGGCCCTGAGTCTTCATGGTCTCTGCCTAACTACGCAGAATCAGTTTGCCCCCAGCAACTGTTTGGGAGCCTTCACCCTTCTCTTTTCTGACCTTTACTCCCCAAGGAACCAATTTTCTCTGAAAAGCTCAGTGGACATTGGAGTAAGGGAAAGAAATCTCGCCAGATGGACAGCTTTGGGGTAATAAGCAACTCTGTGATTTGCACCTTTCCAACCTCTAGGGTGTAATGCTCTGAGGTTTGCAGTTTCATGGCCCCAGGACAGAGCTGGGTCACATCTACCGTGTGTCTATTCTGTTCTGTGCTGGTCTGTGAAACTTCCAAAAGTGACATGAGGATTACCCAACGTGGAACAGAGACAGAGAGGTCCTTCAGAGGCCCTCGTGGGCTGCCGTAGAAGGCACAGCACATGTCCATGAGATCAGGTGCAGAATCAGGAAGCCTTTCCAGAACCCTGGTGGGCCAGTCCAGGGTCGACTATGAGGGGAAGGTTCAGAGCCAGGACACTGCCTCTGCAGTCTCAGTGCAGCTCTGCACTTGGGACCTTTCTCCCCACAACTAAGCCTGGCAACATCAGGCAGCAGACCCCAGCTCACAGCGTTCCCTGACCCGCCAGCAGCCTCTGTGTGGCTGCTGGGAATCTGCAGGGGCTCTGAGCCTCCCATCTGAAGCTGATGGGACAAGGGGCCATCTGTGGACAATAGGAGCTTCTCATAGGGTTAGGGATTCCAAGACCGGTCTCCCAGAGCAGGGGTGTGGACTCTCTCAGAACATATGCTGGTTAGATGCAAAAAGATTGTTTTCCTCTAGCAGAGCAGGGAGAAAGATGTGGAGGGGACATTTTGGAGAAGAGGGACTCCTGTCCGTACTGTGTCAATTAGCAACAGAAGCCCCACTGGCCATCCGTAACAGGTGGGATTACACAGGTGGGATTCCTCTTGAAGTACACGGATGGCACAGCCTGTTTCTCCAGAGCAGAAGGGCTGCATTCATGCCTGCATTCATTTCTTTATCCAACTTTTACCGAGTGCTTACCAGGCTAGAGCTAGGTGATGTGTCTCTGGCTTTGAGGAGCTCCCAGTCTTGAGGAGGATGAGGCTGATATGTCAGCCTGAATCTGAAGTAAAATTTCAGATTTTTACTCCCAGTCTCGAGGAGGATGAGGCTGATGTGTCTCGAGGAGGTGTGGTAGCCCTCACGGGCATGAAAGCCCAGATGAGGCGAGATTAGTTGTTTTCTCTGGCCATTCTCCCAGCAAAGCTTTCCAGGCCCCACCCCAAGGCCTTAGGAGATAACAGATGTGAGGTCAAGTCACAGCTGGAAGCAGCAGGCTTGCTCCCAAACTGCCAAGTCCTAGAGAGACTTATTAATATCTGCCCCCCAGGGCTGGCAGGAGGCTGCTCAGTGTCCCTTAATTGTTCACTCTGTGTTACTTGCTTTCCGTAATCTGTGTGCTCCCTCTCTTCCTCCTGCTGCTGTCTGCCTGTCCAACTGGTCACTTCACCCTCAGTTTCCCATTCCGCCCCTCCGGTGGGATCCGGGTGGTTGGGGCTCTGTAGACTCAACCTTAGCACATGGAGGATATAGACGGTGTTTGATTTTAGCAGAGTATGGGCTTTGTCCTATCCCTTCTGCCTCACCTCCACACTGGGGTTTCATGCTAGAGCTGGGTGCCACACCTTCTTTTCAGGAAACCTGGCTGTGAGTTCCTGGCTCTGCCATTAAAGCCCTATCACCTCAGTTTCCTTGCCTACGAAAGGAGGGGTTTTCTAGAACAGTCGTTCTCCCAGTGTGTTCCTTGCACCATAGCACAGCATCACTTGGGGACTTGTTAGAAATGCAGATTCTCGAGTCTCACCCCAGATGGAGAATCAGGATCTCCGTGGCTGGGGGCCAGCAGCCAGGGTTTCTGCATGGCTTCTGGGTGGTTCTGACGCAGCTCAGGTTTGAAGACCACTACTCTTGCACATCTCTAGGGCCCCCTTCCAACTGCACTTCTGTGGCTGGTCTCAGCATTTTCCAACTTGGGGTAAGTAACCAGTGACTTGCAAAGATCCAGTGACCACATTCTGGAGCACTGCCAGCTATTTTGCAGGTATCATAAAATTCTCAAAATTGAAAACAAAAAAATCCAAAAAACCCAACCCCAACAAAACCTACTCCTTATGTCCTGATTTTTCCCGAAAGGGATTCAAGGTAGTTAACATCCCCATTAATTTCAGTGTCTCTCTTCTCCCAGTCCCTGTCAGGAGGAGGCTGCAGAAGTATCTGTGCAATCCTGTGACCAATACAGGGCATCCGTCCATAGCACACACCATGGCCTCAGCAGCATAAACACTCCTGCCCTTTCAGAGCCTCTGGGGAGAGTGGTGCCTCAGTGATTTTCATAAGGGCTCTATCCCCAGAGGAGCAGAATGCCCTAACATCTCTCTCCTGCTGCTGGCATTTAGCCCATTGCTGAGTTAATTCGAGCAGTGCTAATAACCAGTTTGAGGGAGAGGACCTCTTGCAGACCCCTAAATCCTACTCACTGGGGTGCTGATAACAGGATAAGAATCCTGCCTGGCCACCTGCAGCCATTCAAAAACAGCACGTAAAAGGCCCGCCGCTGGCTGGATTCTGTGGAGATACCAAAAGAGGCAGACCTTTTGTCCCTGTCCTTTGTGAACCCATGTATGGGGGAAAGAAGACTGCATTTTCAATGTTTAGTAGAGTTTCCCCCCCGACCTGGATTTTTCCCTTCCTAGGACTTTCCCCTCTCCAAGCTTTCTCTCTCTCTCTCTCTCTCTGTCTCTCCCCTGTCTTCCCGGCACCACTTTCCTGGAGGTCCTCAAACCCCAGCCCATATGGGTCCACTGGGTCAGGCACAGCATCCCTTTTTCCGCAGGTTCTGTGAGGGCCCAGCCCCAGCTGAGACCTTTCCTGGCCTCTCTCCGGTCTCCAAGGAGCCTGCAAGAAATGCAGCCTGAGAAAACAGCCTCCCTTCCCTTCCCCCACCTCTCTGTTCTTCTTCTCCACAATCCCGGGCCCCACACAAGCTCCCCAAGGCCTGCTAGCTCATGGCCCTCCTAAACTCATGTTTTATGCAGGAACATCCCCATTCTCATGGAAAGTGCAGCAAAGTTTGGGAAAGAATTTCAAACCTCTTTTGAAGATGGTGGAGCAAATTCAGGGTTATAGGGTTAACTTCAGCTGA
The DNA here is from genome assembly GCF_001698545.2 of Rhinopithecus bieti. Taxonomy (NCBI): domain Eukaryota; kingdom Metazoa; phylum Chordata; class Mammalia; order Primates; family Cercopithecidae; genus Rhinopithecus; species Rhinopithecus bieti. The sequence continues at coordinate 2,780,126 of NW_016816842.1, forward strand.
GAGTTTTTTCTTGGCTGAGTGGACACCCCCTTGGCAAGTGTGCATGTGTGTGTGTGTGTGTGTGTGTGTGTGTGTGTGTGTGTTCCTTTCTACCCAGCATTTGCATTGCAGGAAAGTAGGGGGAAGACCAGCACACTTACACACCACACACACACACACCCCAACACACACACACACACACACACACACACACACACACACACACACACACACACTCCGGGCCTGCCTCATCTCCCAGTGCCCCCTCCTGCCTCTCTTGCCTTATAGGGAGCAACAGGAGTGACTTGTCTTGGATTTAAACATCCTTTGGAAGCACAGGGAAAAAAGATCATTTGTTTCGAATGTTAGAAGGAGATGAAAACTTGTGTGCAACTTTGGTTTTGGTGATTTTTCAGAAGATCTCATGTCTCTTTGTTTCAAAATGTCAAAAATGGTTGTATATAATTGATTTAATAAAAATGAAACTATCTTGTTGGGTATATCAAATTGTATGTTGCAGTTTGCTCTGCTAATAAATTCAAATTTCCCGTTATAAAAGCACCTGTCCTTTCAGAAGTCTCTCGCATGCACTGTCTTCTGACACTTTTTAATAAGTAGGCAAAGCCTTGAAGAGAAGAAACCATCTACAACACACTTAGAGTAAGACAAAGGACAGTATTATGCTTTCTGGACTTGGTGTTGGCAAGAAACAGAAAAGCACTTATTTTCAGAAAAGGAATTGTGGAAAGAAAGGAGAGGAAAACCTTTAAATCTCATTGAACACAATTTACTCCACAGAATTTTATCTAATCAGCCTCATTCTTTGAGCCATCACCTTGAGTCATACTTGATTCTTCTAACACTTCATTTTTATCGTCTTCCCGGAGTCCTGAAAACTGAAGATTTGCCTAAATTGGGACAAGCTTCTCTCTCTTTTCACATGTTAATTTATTTCTTGATTTGGACTATGTTTTTCCAAATATGGCTCCATTTCTTTTCACATGCAGTAGAAGATGGAAGGGGCAGATTGGAACCATAGGCTGGCGTGGCCACCCTGTTGGGGGATGGGATTTTCTTGGGAGATCCCCCAGCTTTCTCTGGGCTCACACTTCCTCCTGCAAGATTCCAGCTATCTGCAGCATTGAGCAGCTGGGCGCTGGGGTTTGGGAGCTTTTGGGGGTAGATCTATCAAACACTGTGGCCATTCCCCTTTTACCTCTTCACAGGTCTGCCTCCAAATCCTAGATCCAGTACTTTCGCGGAAGCTGAAGTTGCTGGGGACAACATTTTTCTCATTTTTCTTTCTCTTTTCTTTTTTTTTAAGAGACACTCTATCACCCAGGGTGGAGTGCAGTGGTGCAGTCATAGTTCACTGCAGTCTCCAACTCCTGGGCTCAACTGATCCTCCTGTTTCAGCTGGGACAGAGTAGTTAGAACTACAGGCAAGTGCCACCCACCAGGCTAATTTCTTTAAAAAAAATTTTTTTTTTTAAATTTAGAGACAGGGTCTTGCTATATTGCCCCGGCTGGTCTTGAACTCCTGGCTAGAAGCAATCCTCCTGCCTTGGCCTCTCAAAGTGCTGGGATTACAGGTGTGAGCCACTGTGCCTGGCCATTTTTCATTACAGTAATCCATTTTACTTCCTCTGCACTTACAAGTTGAAATGTACTTGGATTCTCAGGAACAACTGATTTTTCTGTAGGTCATTTAGAAAGGAATGTCAAATAAGATGCATCATTATATCCAGACGAAAAGATTGATGTAGCTTTTTTAACTTAAAATCTCACGGTGTAATTTTTAGAAATGGTTGGGGAACATAAAAATACCCTATCCTAGACACTTTATTCATTCTAAAAGTTTTAGGATCCAGAAACGTATTTGAAATCATATATTTCAAAGAAGTCTTTGGGACAAACGGGGAAATTATTTTTTCCCGTATGTGATTTTTCTGGGCCTTTACATTTTCGGTTGTGTCCCTGGGGAACTGCCTGTGTCAGACAAATTTAGAATAAAATCTAATTTCCTCTTTCCTTCTCTGAAGCTTTTGTTTTAATTACTTTTTTTTTTAAGTAGAACTTTTTTTCAATTTAAATTCTACTTCAGATTCAGGGGATACAAGTGCATGCTTGTTGAATGGGTATATTGTGTACTGGTGAGGACTGGGCTTCTAGTGTACCCATTACCCAAATAGCAAACATTGTACCCAATGGGTAACCTTTGTCGTTATTCTTAATGAAAACTATTTGTGATGTGCCCAGGATTCTGCTGTGGGTTTTTGTTGGAGCAGAGGAGCCCCAGAGGGAGAGAGAGCAAAGAGACAAAGACATGGGCCCAAACAGAAGCCACAGACGGACATGAAGAGGCACGGACATATTGGCAGCCCCCGACTCACAAGCGACAGCAAAGGGGGGTTTTAGTGGCAAACCCAGATGCTCTCCTTCTGAGGCCACCCCTGCTGGCCAGAATGGGAGTCATAAGGTTAGTGGGAGGGCCTCCAAACACTTTGCCAGGCTTCTTCATTAGCTGTGGAGTTGGGGAGGAGGTGAGGCAGACAGACCTGAGGGGAGGGTTCCCACTGGACCTTCAGAGCCCGCCTGCAGCTTCCAATCCCTGAGGGATGGCCCTATGTGAATGAGCTTAGGTGGTGGGGCGGGGAGGGGTGGGGAGATGATGGGCGGTGGGGGGATGTGGGGGAGTGAAGAAGTGAAGGAGAAGAGAAGAAGGAAGGAAGGAAGGAAGGTTACTTAGAGAACGATGGGCAAGCCCTCCATAGCAAAGCGTTGTAGGAAGGAAAAGGCGGCCTGTACCAGCCTTGCTAGCTGGTTATTTCTTTACTCCTTTGCACGTAAGACCAATGATGAAGCTGATGATGAATTTCTTACTAAGAGCCAAACTCTTGGAATGACCTACCCTTGCTTCTCTCTCCTTCCTCCTCTTTTCCCTATCCCTTACGCTGTCCCTTACCACTCCCTTTCCCTTTGCTTCCACAGCAGGGGTAAGATAATCATAACACTAACATTTATTGGGCAATTACTGGGTGCCAGGCTCAGGTGAACTGGCCCTGGTCAACCAGGTCCTGCCCAACTCTTAAATTCAATTTGGTAAACATCAGTAGCCTCCAATCTTTAGTGGTAGGTGAGGGCTGTAGGCCTCCTCCTCACCTCATTCCTGGGTTACCATGAAAGTCAATCTCAGGCTAAATTCTGCCTGCTTAAGATATTTATTAGCAAACCAGCACAAAACAGTCACACAGCCTGTTCTGGAAACTCAAGGAAGTCCTGGCTCTCTGATCCTTTAAGTGATCCAGCAGTACCTGGCCTGAAAGGTTCTCTCGAGGCCTGAAGTGTTCCCTCGAGGCCTGAAAGGTTCCCTCGAGACAGTTGCCACAGGATTTGGTCAACCATCTGGTGCAGGGATTCTGAGCCTTGGAGGAGATGCTAAAGAAATGGGGATTGTTCACCCTAAAGGAGAGTTTCATAGGGGAGCCTGAATGAAGCTACAACTGACTAAACACTTTGATGACTTTTTTTATTTTAATTTTCAAACTTTGAGATGCTATAAAACAAATATAGAAAACCACACAAAGTAGGTGTTTTAGTAATGTGTTATTATAAAGTTAAGCTTTTTACACCATCACCCAAGTCAAGTAATAGGACTCTGCCAGCGATTCTAGAAGCTTCTCTGTGCTCCCCCAAAAGTAGCTTGGCTTTCTTGTGTGTCTTTATAGGGTTTTTCCCCTCCCCTGGATGATTTATTGTGCACAAGGTGAGGCTCCAGCTTCCTGAGCTCAGAACAACGCATAATGCATTGAATCTGCAGGAGAAAAAATTTAAGTTAGACTGTAAAAAGAAAGTTCAGGATTTTAGAACACTAGAAATCAATGACATGAGGACAGAGAAAAAAATGAAACAAAACAAAACTAAACAAAATCCTTGAGATGACTTAGATGTACTTCTGGTTGGAGGCAGGGAAATAAAGGAGACGAGCCTTAAAGATCACCCCAATGCCTGGAGCTGCCCCTCAAAATTAGACTGGCCACATGCCCCTTGCTTCTTCTGACCAGCAGGAGGTTGAGGAGTGCTGCAGGTGGGGTTGGGGAAACGGACACCAGGCTCAGGTGAACTGGCCCTGGTCAACCAGGTCCTGCCCGACATCCCGCAGCCGCCCTGCCTGGCCAGCTGGGGTCTGCCTGGTGTCTACAACCCCTCCTTCTGTGATCAGAGGCACGCTCTTCCTCCTGATGTCTTTAATCCTGCCTCAGCCGGTCAGAGAGAGTGACTCTCGAAAGAGAGAATGACCAGCTGGTGGACAGGCCTGGGATCTGAGCCCATGCCATTCCCGGGTGACCAGGGCAGCCGAACAAATACACTCTGGCCCTAGGCCCAAGGGACATCAGGCAAGGTGCCTGGAGGAAATGGGGCAGTAGAATAAGAGGAGAGTGAATGGTCTCCCTGCTTTTTCTCCATTCAGTGTGTGGTTTCCATGGGACTCTAAATGTGTTTACAGGCAGCAGACCTGGGGAGTTGGGGGTGGTGCGTGAAGGGATCTGGGCTGCGTGGCTGCAGGGACTAGAAAGGGAAGACCAGGGGTTGGTGGGGGAACAGGAGGAGGGCTGGGGCACTTCAAAAAACCAAATAAAAAGTTGGCTGTTGAATGCTTTTTGCCAACCGTAGTCAATTCTTAATTATCCCCGTAATGGGCGGGAGCAGTGGCAGGAATCATGCAAAGTAGCAAACAATCTCAAACCATTTAAGCTACATGATTTTTTAAAAGAGAGAGAAGATTTCCCTTCCTAATGATGTCTGGCTCAGGCTGATGTTAAATGAGGGAAGTATTAACAGCGCGCTCCCCAGGGATCGAGGCTAGAGCCAGTCTTATTTAATGTGTTTATGAATTATTTAGCATCCACATTTCCTGATTTTGTGAACCAGTGCTGGGAGGGGGCTGTCAGTCCTCCCAGGAGCCAGAGGAAACCCTCTTTCGGAGACTATGCCCTCACTGGAGGAAATCCTCCACATGGGAAATGAGGAAGGGTTTGGAGGTGTCAGGCTAACCAGCTGCTGCTCGTGGGACACGAGAAGTCAAGAGGCACGACCCTCCACCCTTGTCCTACCTGTGGCTAAAAGGAGTGTAGGTCTTTGCTCTAAAGCATTGCATGGCTCCCAAATTCTCTCTAAATTAAGTGCAGCCAAAGCCCTCCGCTGTACGGTCCCAGCCTCTGTTCCTGTCACTCCACCCCTGACTTGAGGAGCACAGCCTACAGGGGCTGATGACCTGCCATGGTGATGTGGCCAAATGCAAAGCACTTGGAATTATACCCAGACTTCCAACTCAGAGACTCCATCCATCCATGTCACACCAGATCCTGGTTGCCTCCTAAACCCACATCACCTGTTTCTGGAATGTGACCCCTGCTGCTTCCATCTACTGTCAGGATTCTGTCTATCTCAAGTGCCACCTCCTCTGAGAAGCTGAGAAGCCTTTCCGGCTCCAAAAGTGTTCTGTCTCCACTCAAAAAACAGTGCCCGTGTGCCTCTCTCATGGCTTGGGTCAAGCTCTGCCTGTGTGACAGCTTCGGTGTTCTTGTCTCATTCTGCCTCCAGCATGCTGCTTTGTCCTCGGTGTTTTGTTCAGGAGCTCGTTGAGAAGTGAATGGGGACCTCCATGGGAAAGAGTAGGAAGTGAGTGTAGGAAGTTAGATCTGACTCTCATAGGCCAGACATGCTCTCAGGGATGTGCTGACCTTATTTCTCAATGGGACCCTACATGTTGGTTTTCCCAGGAAGCTGTCAAATGCATCCTGGCCACACATGAACCAAGGCTGGGGTCACGTCTTTCCCTTGTGGAACATGGAGCAGCCCTGGGACGGAAGGCCTCCCAAAGCGGGGTGCCCAGTCCCCTACCTCAGCATCACCTGTTGCACCGGGCCCAACACAAGCTCTGAGGGGCCTAGGACCCACATTGTAACCAGCTCTTCAGGTGTCTCTTATGTTACGCGCAGGACAGTGTGAGAACTGCTCCCAAAGGGAGGGAGGGCAGGCCCCTGCAATTTGTGGAGGGCAGTTGGAGGGGGTGCACAAGCACATGTCTATTTAACACACACCAGCCTGCAAGAGCCAAGTGTGTGTTCATGCCCACATTTATGGGTGCCACTGCAGTAACCATGTCCGTTCTTTCTTTGCCATATCCTCAAAGGGCTACCTGGTGACATGCTTTAAAAAATAACTTAGGGATACATGCTACAACATGGATAAACCCTGAAGACATTATGCTAAGTGAAATAAGCCAGACACAAAAGGGCAAATACTGTAAGAGTCCACTGATATGAAGAGCCTACAGTAGCCAAATTCAGAGACAGATAGTAGGACTATGGTTCTCAGGAGCAGGTGGGGAATGGGGATTGGGAATTACTGTTTAGTGGGCAGAGTTTCAGCTGGGACAGTTGAGTGGGTGCTGGAGATGAATGGTGGTGATAGTACACAGCAGCGTGAATGCACTTCAGAGACAGATAGTAGGACGGTGGTTCTCAGGAGCAGGTGGGGAGTGGGGCTTGGGGAATTACTGTTTAGTGGGCAGAGTTTCAGCTGGGACAGTTGAGTGGGTGCTAGAGATGAATGGTGGCGATAGTACACAGCAGCGTGAATGCATTTAAAGATCCTGAACTGGACACTGAAAGATTGTTAAAATGGTAGATTTTGTGTTATGGATACTTCACCACAATAAAAATAATAATAATTTGGGTCATTGCCCAAATGGAAGAGCATCCAGGAAGAGCATGGCTGGCCAGAATGATTGGCCTTGGTCCTGGTCTTGAAGCTCTCCAGGGAAGCTGACCATCAGTCACCACTGCCCACCCCAGCGTCCCTGAAACAGGGAGTGCTTCCTTGGTCCTTTAGATCCACACCAGAATGCATCATCCTGGGACTGGGATGGGGTTTTGTGTCTTGAGTCAGAGACTGGCTTAAGAATGACACAGAAGCGAAATGATACTTTTCGGTTGGGGGATGTCAGTGGCAGAGTCCAGTACAAAATGTAGGTAACATCAGCAGCTTCCAAGTGATGAAATGTCAGGCGAGCTGTTGCATATGGCCCAGATAAGTGTAGCATCCCTTCACCCTGGATATGCAAGGCCACACACTTAGGGGAAAATCAGTAAAGTCATATCCACAAATGAGGAGTTGCCAGTGCTCTGACACAACCCAGTAAATCTAAGGAGCTGTTAGAATGTTCCCTTAAAGGTTTTGAGCACATATGCTGGTTTGGCCAAAACAAACAGCCAGATAGCCGGGCATTATTGCAGGGGGGCTGGAGACAACATGGTCCTGGCCTTGGGAAAACCAGATAGATAGCCTGTTGTTTCTTCTTTAAGGGATTGTCTTTCTGGAGTGAGTTGAAAAATCTACCAGAATCCCAGGACAGAAAGGAGACAGTGAGGGGGGGACATCCCAATTGTGAATCCCCCTCTCCCTTAAGGCTGCCATAGGGTGACATGTGGATTTCATCTCCAAGTCCCTGAAATCAGAACAAGAGAGAAAGCGGGCCCTTGAAGGCAGCCAAAAGAAACTGTAGCATAAATGAAAGTAAGTGCTATTTACACAGCAGGTAGTAAACTTATGTGGAACTGGGAACCCCCAGAGGTGGCACAAGCTTAATCCGGGAAGAGAGTTGGGGAGGATGTGGAAGCATTTGTGGATGGCAGGTTGTTTGGCTGGCTCTGCAGCCCATGTCAGGCAGAAAAGCATTTCTTCCTGGAGACACCCAGGTGATCTCAGAGACAGAGGGGCTCTCTGCTGCTCCCATCCTCAATGTTCTCCTCGGCGGGTCTTTCCACTGTCCACGTTCACCTTGCCTTGTCCTGAGAGCGATGGTGTCTCTGGTCATCCTCTCTCAGTTATAACCCTTCAGACACCTGAGGACTTTGGTTCTTCCCCCGCCTCCCATCCCATTTATTCCATTGTTCTTCCCCAGTGCTTTGTCCTGTCTTTTCAAGGCATTCTTTGTGTCTTGCGTCTCCCTCTTTGAACCGCCTTCCCAGTTGCTGTGCGATGGCTCACAGGGCAGGCTGAAGATGGCCAAGCAGGACCTGGGCAGGAGGATGGGCATGAAGGTAGCCAGGTGGCATTTGAGGTCGCACAGAAGGGGTGGAAACAGAGCAGCCCAGAGCTGCAGGACGTGGTAACAGGGGTAAAAGAGGCCTGGAAGAGGGGCAGCCACTAGGCTCCTCTCCTCTTGCTTTACTCTTTGCTCAGTTGAGCTGAACATGCATTTATTGAGCACCTACTTACTCCCCATCAGGCAAGGCCTTGAGGATGAATGCCTCTTCTGACACGAAACTGGCTGCCCATGCCTCTCCCCTCCTGGAGGCTGCCCAGCGGAAGGGTCCGCCTCCAGCCTTCTATCACAATGAAATGTTTACAACGCTGGTCCTGGGAGATGGACCTAACCCACCACCAAGAGTCTCTTTCTGCCCAGACGCTGTCATTCTCTGGCAGTTACCTATTTAACTGTAAGGTTTTCAGGGACATAACTCTAACCACCAGTCTATGGGAGTCTATTAAAAAAAAGAAGAAGAAACAGCTCTGTCATCATGGGCTTGTACAACCCAGGGTTGATTTTCTTCCTTTCTGAAGTGTTTGGGATGCTGCGCGGGTCCCTGTGGCCCTACGCCCCGCCTCCCCAGCCGGCCTGTGAACATTCAGCTGCTCGCTTCCCCAGCTGAGTGAGCGGTTCTTTTCAGGGGCAACCGACTGCACATAGATTCCTGAGCCATGATCTCATCGGCTCATGAGAGGCCGAGCACGTCCACCCCACCGACTCGCATGGGACAGAGAAGGGCACCCTGGGGCCCAGGTGGGGCTAGGCCTGGTTCAAGGGTTTGCCCTTTGGGTTAGTGCCAGGGCTGGTGGAGTTGCCCACTGCCTGCAGCTCTGTCTCCTGTGTCTGTCTGTAAACTCAGCTGTGGGTCCCTGCCTGGGGGCAGGACTGGCTGGCTGGTTCCCCATCTGCCATCACTCCACTGGGGGCCATTCACAGAGCCCCTAGGACACAGTCTTGCAGAGGTGGTCTGGCCCTGGCTCAGATGCCTTCCTGCCCACACTCCTACCTCCAACATCCCTTTAGTCGGCAAATATTTATTGAGTGACAACTGCAGTGCTTCCCAAAGTGGGCCCGTGGAGCCCTCGGATCCCAGCCATCTGGAGTGATGGCTAACATGCTGGCTCCTGAGCACTGTGCCAAACCTGTGCATAAGAATCTCTGGGGTGGGGTCTGGAGACCTGCATTTTAATTGGTTCTCCCCAGTGAGACTTTTGTACTCTAATGTTTGAGACTTGCTGACTGTGATGGTTAATTTTATATGTTAATTTGGGTGGGCCACTGTGCCCAGATATTTGATCAGACATTATTCTGGATGTTTTTGTGAGGGTGTTTTTGGATGACATTAACATTTAAATCCTAGGAGCATGAGAGGCTGACTAGGCAGAGCTGTAGTCCCTGTTGCCAGCCCTGACTCTTCTCTGGGTAGAGGGTCTGATCCTGGTGCTCTCCATAAGACAGGACTGAGTTCTAGGAGTGCCAGGCTTAGCAAGTAAAAATATAGGTTGTCCAATTACATTTGAATTTCAGGTAAGCAACAAAGAGTATTTTAGTATGAGTATGAGTATGTCTCATGCAATATTTGGGATACACTTATACTAAAGAATTATTTGTCATTTATTTGCAATTCGTTTATTATTCAGTGATCCTTCAACAGCTCTGGACACCTTCCTCTCCAGCATGGAGTCAGGGATTGCTTTCTGTTAATCATATGACCCTTTACAAAGGGCTTTCTCAAATGTGATCTCATTCAGTCCTTGTAAGAGTGGGACAGGGAGGCATAGTAGGCATCATCCTTCTCCTCCTCCTCATTTCACAGCAGGAGCTGAGCCTAAGAGACTGTCAGTTTCTCACCTGTGATGAGGGAGGCCCTGACTGCACAGTGTAACCATCTGGAGGGCTTTTTTTCTTTTTCAAGACAGAGTCTCACTCTGTCGCCCAGGCTGGAGTACAGAGGCCCGATCTTGGCTCACTGCAATCTCCGCCTCCCCAGTTCAAGTGATTCTTGTGCTTCAGCCTCCTGAGTAGCTGGGATTACAGGGGTGTGCAACCGTGCCAGACTAAGTTTTGTAGTTTTAGTAGAGACCGGGTTTCACCATGTTGGCAAGGCTGGTCTTGAACTCCTGACCTCAAGTGATCTGCCCGCCTCGGCCTCCCAAAGTGCTGGAATTACAGGCGTGAGCCACCGTGCCTGGCCCCGGAGGGCTTTTAAATCACTCAGATGTGTTTGTGTGATGTGTTTGATGTCTGCAACTGACTTTGAAATGCACCAAGAAATAAAATGGATGAATGCATGGGTAGACAGATGTGTGATACGGGAATACAGCAGAATGTTGGTGATAGAATCTAGATGGCGGGTATACCGGTGTTCACTGTGCAGTCTTTTAACTGCTTTGTATGTTTGAAAATATTCATAATAAAATATTGGGAGAAAAAAACATGGATGCACAGGCCTAACCCCAGCTCAATTAAATCCAAATCTCTGCAGGTGAGGCCCAACCAGCTGTATTTTTTCAAAGCTACCCAAGTGATCTGATCTAACCCATCACTTCTCTCTGTGTACCAAGCACCACCTGTAGGGTACAGGTACCTTACATCAGTGGTTCCCCAACTGAGTGTGCAGTAGTTTCTGGAGGGCTGGTTAAAACACAGATTACTGGGCCCTGCCCCCAGACTTTCTGATCCAGTAGATCTGGGGTGAGGCGGGAGAATTTGCATTTTAAACAAGTTCCCAGGAGGTGCAAATGCTGCTGGTCCTAGGAGCACACTCTGAGAAGCATTTCCTGCATCTGCACAGCCCAACACAGGGCAGGGAAATGATGAGAGTATATAAACCACATGCTGCATCTGTCAGCAGAGGAAGCTGTTGGCTGCGTGAGGGTCAGAAGGAGCTTCATAGATGAGCTGGCATTTGTCTGAGCCTTGGTGGCTGAGGAGGTTTTCATTGGAGGAGAGGACATTCCACAGGGATGGGCAAGCAGAAGCGAAGGGTTAGCAGAAGCAAAGGATCGAGGTGGGCAAGTGCATGACGTGAAGAGTATCTAGATTTGGGATGTGATGAGGAGGTTGGATAGAGGTTTGAGGCAGATGGAAAGGCCTTGCTATGCAGGGCATTTGGATTTGATTGTGTAGGCAGTGGGGAGCTGGTGGGGGTTTTAAGCAGCAGAATAATGTGACCAAATCATTGCTGTAGACTGTGTTCTGGCAGCTTTGTGTAGGACGGATTGGAGAGGAGAGATGAAAGATAGGAAGCGTACTTAGGAGGCTATTGTGAGCATCTGGAGAGAGAGACGAAAGGTCCGCATAATCACAACACTAATAATGATGATAAAATAATGACTGACATTTATTGAGTGTTTTCTAGGTGCCAGACAGTGCTATGTGCTTCCGCAAACATTATCTTTTAATCTTCACACCTGCCCTGTGTGGTTTTACAGTTGAGGGAACTGACTCAGAGAGGCTAAGGGAGCCTGGGCTGGGATTTGAACCCAGGGCTGCACGTTTTGTGGCATGAGTGCTCAGTGTCAACCCAGGCTGTGCCAAAGCGGGGGGTGGGTAGTAGGGAGGAGAAGCGGGAGGGCAGGTCTCTGCCTTGGTCTCCGCCTCCTCAGGCAGAAATCCATGTTCCCTGGCTCAGAGTCTCATCGTCCTTCCTTCCCTTGCCAAGGCTGAGGCGCAGCTGGGCAGGGGAGCATCCATCACACTCCTTTCCTGCCAGGCAGCAGCGGCAGCTCTCCTGGCAGGCAGGGGCTCAGCTGTGCCTCTCCTTACTCCACTGCTCCTCACCCCTGGACCCAGGGTCCCCACTCCATCTCTCCTTGTCTGGTGCTCCCCACGTCAGCCTGCAGACCACACCTGTGGGCACTTAACTAAAGCTTCTGGGAGGAAAATGACATGGCTTCCCACTCCCTTCCATATCTCTGCTGTCCTTGTGGACCTGAGCGGAGGACACTTCCGGGCTCCCTCCCCAGAATTCTTGCATTTCAGATGCTCCTCCAACAGGCCTCTACGAAGATAACTCTATTCCAGTTCCATTGTGGAAAAGGAGAGCTGGGGGTGGGGGCCGGGCCTACAGGGTGAGTCATAGATAAAGTCCTGCAAATAGTAAGCCTGTTAGCTGTTATTCTTATTATAACTGAGCTCTATGAATATGGAACTTAAGGGGCTTTGGCACCAATGGCCAGGTTTAAAGAGAGACATTCATTAAGCACTGGAAGGGTTTTGTCAGCCCTTGACCATCTTTCTGTCTCCAAGAAGGGCTTCTTTTATACCAGATCAGAAAAAGCTCACTGTACTTCTCTTAAAGACCACCCCCCTTCTCTTCCCATCCCCTGGCCCAGGGCTAGAGCTCTCTATTCTGCCCACAACCAAGCCCCATGGCCTGCTCACCTCCTGGACACCCTCGACCTGAGAGGTCCTCAGGCATGTGTCCCTGCCTCACCCTCCCCAACCCATACACCCAAACCCAGAAGGACTAGTCACCTGCCTTGTAGGTGCTCAGGGCTAAGGCAGCAGTGAGGCTGCATCAATGTAACTGCAAAGAAGCTTTGAAGGAATGATCTGGATCTCAGGCATGTGCGCAGGCGAGTGTGCACCCACATACACATTCCTGTGTCTGGGGTAGTGGTGGTGGTGGAGTCCCAGGCCTGGCCTTCACTCAGACCTGTCTTTCCCCTGTGTGTGTGCAGGAGTGAGGGGGATCACCTGGCAATGGGAGTAGGGCTGGGAGCAGTTCCCAGAAAGGCTTCTGGCTGGGGCTGGACAGTGGGTTTTTGCTGGTCCCTGTTCTTTCTCCCACCCTCCCCGCTACATCAACCAACCACCTGCAGGCTTCTCCCTCCCCGCCTGCAAGTGTGTGTCACATGGTGGGAGCAGATGGGGGGTGGTGTGCCTGGGCTCTCTCTCCCCTCAGCCAGCCATTTGCTCTCCAGATGGATCTGGGCACTGACAGGGTGTACATTTGGGGAACGGCAGCCTGCTCCTAGCCGACCTGACACTGTGCCCTGCTGAGCTGGAAGACAATTATGTTCTGGAAGTTCAGGAATCTGAGCTGGCAGGACCCAGAGTACCAGGAATTGAGCCTGGTGAGGAAGACTCACAGCCCTCCACAAGGAAATCCTGAAGGGGTTTAAGGAATTTCTCCCTACCTTCCCCTCCCTCTCCGCCCATCCCCACTCCCATACCTCTGCCCCTCTGTCCTGGGCTCCACACTTGGTGGGTTGTAGATTTCCAGAGTGGGATAGTGAGGCTCCACATTGCCTGCCCTCCCTGGGAATCTACAACCCACCAAGTTTGCAGCATCGTGCAACCCCAACACAGACCCCAAACACTTTCCCTTCACTGTTTCATTTATTGCACAAACACTATCATAACTGCAATAATGTACACCAAAAGGAACAAAACTCTGTCCATTTCACGACCTTCACAGATGAACTGGCCTCAGTGTTCTTTATTCCCTTCTGGTGACTGTCGATGTTCCACCCCTCCTCACTCTGCAGCACCCTCCACCGCCTGCCAGGCTGGGCCCCACTCATCTTGGGGTGGGGTTTGGGGTTCTGCTTTTGGCTGGTCACATGGCAGAGGCTGAGCTGGACTAGCTTATGTCCTCTGGGTTAGCAGCTCATTGGCTGGCTCCCCTCAGGGCACCAGAGGCCCCGGGCCACTTGGCATCTAGTCTGGAAGCTAGCGGTGTAAAGGGAGAGAAGGACGTAAACGTAGCCTGAATATAGGCTGGAGTCAGGGGCTCAGACTGGGATGAGCATCCATCATTTCTCTTTCCTGCCCCGGAATCAATACTGCTCACTCCCCAAAGAGAGCATTGTGAGTGATTTTTCTGGAGATCTTGGGATCCAATTATGTTTACCTCTTAGATTTCCAAAACAAGGTATATAGACACTCTGAATGACCTGTCATTAATCTGTAGGGGTTCTCCCACAGTTTCCAGGCTCTCAGCTCCCAGTGGCTCGGGGCCTTATCCAGTGTAAGCCATCACGGCTTGACTTGGGGAATAAAGGTGTTTCCGGGAGCCTGGAGAGGCTGCGGGGTGGGAAGGCAGACCTGGGCTAACTTCCCACTCTGAGCATTTGGATCTGTAGCTGCTCTCAGGGCCTCTGGCTTCTCATCAGTTAAATGGGAGCCATGACAAGCCTTCTGCAGACTTCACAGGGAATCTGATGGCATCGTGGTTGTGAAGAGCAGCAAGAACCCATCCACGTGGGGATTTGCATGATTCCTGACACCGCCTTTCTGCTTGTCACCTGTCCTGCACCCAGCCCAGCATCCCAACTGCTCTTACCAACTCAGGTGGGGGTCTCTCTCCCCAGTGCTGGCCCAGTTACATCTGTGAGATCATCTGGAGCCAGTGGTTAAAGAGCTGAATAAAGTCAAACCATAGCACAGATAATGCAGAACAGGGTGTGATCCAAGAACAATTTTTATTTTTAATTTTATTTGACTCAAATTTCGAGCGTGACTGGTCCAGGCTGAGTTTTGCACACACATAACTGGATGAGGGGAGAGATCTGGAGTCTGCCACATGCCAGGAAAAAGGGCTGGCATGCTTTACACACGGGCAGCAGAACCATTTGTGTTACCATGTGGCTTGGAGTTGCACTCATTTGGATACATCTTAAGTCACTGTACACTCTCCATAGCATTAGTTCCTGACTCCCAAAGGTGTGTTTCTGCTGCTTTCCTGGGAAGACAGGGGAGACCAGTGTTAGAGAGAGCTTTCACCAACTGCCAGCCTATTCCTTGTCACCACAGACAGTGGAGTAAAAGGGTTTAAGTTGCAGCAAGAGGAAAGCAAGTCAGGTAGTGGCAGAGCTTCCTATCTGGAGCAGTGAGGGACTCTTCTCAAAACTCTCCACGCTGGAGAAGTGACCCAGCCATGGTGGATCTATCAGCGGATCCATGTGGACAATAAGCATTTGTCGAGTGCTTGTTCCGCTCTCAGTGCACAAGTATCCCACCTTCACAAGTCTGTGAAGAAGTTGTTATGATTGCTATTGTTGTTGCTATCATTATTGCCCCTGTTTTAAAGAGAAGGGAGGCAGCAAGGCTCAAGGATGAAGAAGACGGTGCCTGTTGCTCCCACTGGGATTGTGTCTATTGACGAGTTCAGGAGTGACTGATATCAGGGCTTGAACCACAGTTTCCCACGCCAAGTCCATGCTCTTCTCACCATGCCCCACCTGCCTTCCAGAAAGCCTTGGGGAAGGCTTCTTGGGCAGAGGCCCACCAGCATCCATGCAGCAATAAGTGTGTGAACACCTTCCCCACTGGGCGTTCAGGAGCAGAGACTCACTTTCATTCATTCAATAGACATGGGCTGAGGATCCAGAGGTGAATAAGACCTTATTCTTGCTGGCTCTTGGCAGGCAGGCCTGTTAATATCTTTGCTTCATGGCCCACGATGGATTTGGAAAACATTTCCGATCAATTACCTGGAGCAGAATTATCACCTGCCACATCTCCCTTCTCAAGGCTGGCTGCTTTATGAGTGTCTACACTTTCAACCATGAGTGGGCACATTATCCATAGTCCCTTTGGCTGAGAGCAAAGATTCCTTGCCCTTTGTTCCACTATTCAGTCATTCTCTCATTCAACAAATAATTCAGTGTCTCTTATGTGACGGGTGCTGGGTTAGCAGCTAGGGATATAGCACTGAGCAAAACAGACATGGTTCCTGCCATGAGTTTGCAGGCATTAACCAGATAATTCTCCCATCCCACTCTGATGTATTCCCAAGGACTAAGGTGGTTTGTTCAGGAGTGACTTCCTCAGGCATGGCACTTCAGGGCACTGGGCTGCCTCAGGGTCAGCCCTCCTGTCTCCTGGGAACTACAGGCCCCTGGGTAGTGCTCCAGGACCAGGTCTTCATTGATCATTCCCTTTGGAAGGAGGCAAAGGACTCTCCCCTCTCCAAGCCTTCCGGCTCTTGACCCAGCGCTTCCTGTGAGTTGCCCCGATGGACACACTTAGAAGGGCCCCTAAAGGGAAGGCTATTCTGCTAAACCCCCAGAAAGAGGGCATATTTTGCAAAGAGGCCCAGTTTCTCTGTGCAGTTTGATGATTTGGGAAAAGCATGGGCACTGGAGTTAGGCTGATTTAGATTTCAGTCCCAGAATTGTCCTTCCTAGTTCTGCGACCTTGGGCAAGTCATGAACATCTCTGTGCCTTAGATCCTCAGCAGTAAAGTAGGGGCAATAATACCTACCTACCTTGCAGGAAGGCTATAATGATTAAACAAGATGTTCATGAAAGTTTCTGATGCATATTTGCTATTTAATAAATGTGTCTCACCCTTTCTTCTGACTTTTAACTTCTAAAGGACATGATTACCTCTTGAGTTGACACTTACCAAACAAAGCCTTGCCAATATTAAAAGGTAAGGAAGTGGGAAACTCTCCTATTCTATAGGTGCTGGGCTATAGCAGTGGTTCCCAAAGTGTGGCCCCTAGACTGTAAGCATCACCTGGGAACTTGCTAGAAATGCGAAATCTTGGGCTCCACCCTAGATCGACTGAATGAGAAACTCTGGGGCAGGGGCCCGACAATCGGTTGTAACAAGCCCTCCAGGCAATTCTGATGCACATTAGTGTGTGAACCGCGAGGCTGGAGACTGCAAACCAGTTGTCAGTGGGCCAGATTCTTTCACAGATGTGTTTTGTTTGGCCTCTGTCATCAGCTGGAGCTGAGGAGCAGCTCCCCCTGAGGAGTGATGGTGCCCTCCTGAAGGGGTTCACAGTCCTCGCTCTGCCACTCCCTTTTGTGTGACACCAGCTGGCCTCACTTGGCTGCCCACCTGCTGTGGGCATCCACATTTGCAGCCCAGGCTCT
This sequence comes from Rhinopithecus bieti, assembly GCF_001698545.2. Classification (NCBI taxonomy): domain Eukaryota; kingdom Metazoa; phylum Chordata; class Mammalia; order Primates; family Cercopithecidae; genus Rhinopithecus; species Rhinopithecus bieti. Next base: position 2,797,041 of record NW_016816842.1, read on the forward strand.
AGGTCAGGGGCAAGTGTGGTTTCTGAGCCCTAGAGAAGTAGCAGTTCTGCTTCAGTTGGTCCTGAACATCAGCCGAGACACGGAGTCACCCAGCTCTGCAGGAAATAGGAACAGGGTGGACAGCTTTCTAATTCCTGAAACCAGCAGCCAGGTCTTGCTGGTTGAGCTTCAGTATTTGGTTTGAAGTGTTGTGAGTTCCCAGCATATAACATACACCCACATTCAACTGTAAGTCCAAAAATACTTTCCACAGCCAAATAGAGACGATTCTTACATTCCCCACTACCTCAGATTATCTGCCTCGCTGCTCTCTGCCACCCCCGCTGTTGGCACAAACTAATGAGCAGTGACTTTCCCTGCGTCAGGGAACTTGGGAAAGCAGAAGGGGCCAGTGACTCCAGCACCCACAGCAGTGAGCGGGACACAGAGATATCAATGCAGGTGGGTGCCAGGAAGACTGGGGGAACCTAGGGGCTGTGATGTCCATGAGGTGGAGCAGAATGGGAGTGGAGCTGGGAGCTCTCATTGGAGACACTGGAATAGAGAATTATGATCAGAGGCCCTGGCAGTAGCAGGCATCCTGACCAGGAGAGAGAAAGAAAATGCATCCAGAACCCAGCACGATAGGACACAGGGAGGAAACTCTGGGCAGTGGAAGAAGAACTGGGCCGGACTCAGCTTTCGATACAGGGAATCAGGAGGAGACCTGATCCCTAAAGGGTGGCATCCCTTCTCTATGCCCCACAGCCAGGAGAGAGCACCAAGCCCCTTCACCTTCCTTCCTGGGGAGCCTCTCTCCAAAGCATCCCTGGAATGAGGCGGAAAGCAGGTTGACTAAGAGCATGGGCTTTGGCATCAAAGAGATCTGAGGGCAGATCCGGCTCTGCCACTTCTGGTGTGACTTTGGGCAAGCCGCCCAACCTCTCTGAGCCTCAGTTTCCTCACCTGAAAAAAGGCAGCAAAGCTTATTTTATAGCCATATGGTGAGGATAAAATGAGATCACATTTGAAAAACAATTAGCACACTGTCTGTCATAGAAAAAAGAACATGAGAAAGCTTAGATATAATTAAAATTATTCGAGCACAGAACCCATGTATTTTCACCAGAAGTCCTGGTATCTGGGATTTGACAAGTTGAGGATCATTGGTGAGAAAAATGGAGTCAGATGTAAGCATTGGCAAGTGAACAGAGGATAGAATGCTCAAAAGAGGGGTTCCCCAAAGAGAGAAAATGACCTGCCCCAAGACTTATGGCCCATAGCATTTATTAGGACCCTTGATGAATGTTGGGTCGTGTGGCAGAAAAGATGTAAGAATGTCCTGACAGCGATGGCCACCAGACACAGCTGAGGTCACCAAGAGATGTGGCTGGAGTAAAGCTGCCCTGGACTGAAGGAGGAACTGTCTTGCCTGGAGCCTGGAGGATGGACAGGATGACCTCAGATGCCCGCAGAGACATTATCAACCATAGGAAGATCCAAACTGACCTGATTTCCACTGCCTTTCCATTTCTACTGGAAAGAAATGTATTTCCAGTAGTGTTGGGGTGGGCGTTGGAGTAGGGTACATAAGAGTGCAAACAGCTGCTTCTCCCACCCTTCCAATCTAAGAGGCACAGCACCTGTGGGCTGGACCCCCATCCTACCCTGCTACTAGGTCACCACCAAGGCCACCATCCCTCACTCAGGTTCATTGCCTCTAGGGAGGCAAACCCTGAAAAAAGAGCCTGGGGTCGGGGATTCGCATCCATGCATTTCTGTCTCTGTGCACCTGTGTAAATGGTCCAGAGGAGAATAAAGCAGACCATAATTATCACAATTATAATAACAGGGGAGAGGCACAGATGCAGAAGTATAATCCAAATTAAACTGTGAAGGAGGTAGCTACATCACCTCTCAAGGCCCTTTTTACACTAATACTCTGTGAGTCTCTGAGCCTAAACCTTCCTGGGGGCCCAATTCTGATAATGTGGTGACATGAAGACCAATTGACTTTTGGATTTACAGTTTTCTGGGAAAGCGTTGCTGAGCTTTGGAGAGGATCTGCACATTTTCTGGAGAGAAGTGGGTAGCCAGGGAGGTCAGGAGCACATGGAGGATGCAGAAACACATGCTAGCTCTGGTCAAGGCTGCTGTCCTTCGGCGGGCTGAGGGCTGGGCCTGGTGCGTGGTCTCTCGTGCACATAGAGTGACAGGGCAGAGCCCTGGGCCAAAAGAGAAGTGTGAAGAGCTTAGTTTTGACACCAGCCTGCTTCTTTCCCTACCTCCTTCTCAGTCCTCCTCTGGGAAGGGCCTATCTCAGGCCAGGTTCCCTGGAAGAAGTAAAGCCTGAGTAGATTCTTGAGCAAGTGACCAACCAGGTAGTGCCCTCCAGAAGAACCAGGGTAGAGCAGAGGATGAGGCCAAGGCTACACAATCCCACGATCCCACAAGGAGCCCTGGAGCCTGAATAGCACCACAGAATCCGCTGCACCTGGAGACATGGGGGCTGGGCTTCTATACTCCTCTGTCAGCTGGTGATTGCCCAAGAGCCTTGGAATGGTGGTGAGGGTTGTAGTCTCCAGGAATCTGCAGTGGGTGAAGGGCAGGCTTCTGGAGAGGGTTGCAGGTGTGAACCATTAACAGCCAATCTGGATGGGTGCACCCCCCCATGTATGGGGCAGGCACCAACAGCACCTGCTACTCTTTCTCTCCTAAGAAATGTCATGTTAATTCAACTCAAGAAGATCCTTGCTTACTTCTGAAGATAGTTTCAAAGTCATGTGGGGGTAGTTAGGAGGAGGAATTCTAAGGTTCTTCACCACCCTAAAATCTACAGGATTACATTCAAAAGTGAATAATTGCTGGGATAATTCTTCCAAGACTTGTCGCTTTTAAAAGCTTATTATAATAAACATTCTTAAGGCTGGGTGCGGTGGCTTATGCCTGTAATCCCAGCACTTTGGGAGGCTGAGTCGGGCAGATCACCTGAGGTCGGGAGTTCAAGACCAGCCTGACCAACATGGAGAAACCCCGTCTCTACTAAAATTACAAAATTTAACCGGGCATGGTGGCGGGCACCTGTAATCCCAACTAGTTGGGAGGCTGAGGCAGGAGAGTCGCTTGAACCCAGGAGGCAGAGGCTGTGGTGAGCCAAGATGTTACCGTTGCATTCCAGCCTGGGCAACAAGAGAAAAACTCCATCTCAAATAATAATAATAACAATAAACATTCTTACAGTGAACGTCCACGCTGAGTTGGCACTCCCCTCACACAGAACTGTTGCTCTGAGTGGTGGTTTCTCTTAAGGTGACCCAGCTAGTCAATACGGTCCATGTCTAATAGTACAGTTTCAGGCAGTACTACAGACTTCTGGGACTATTCTTTTTAGGAGGGGCTCTTCTCTGAGCAACTCTTTAAGTCACAAACCTCTTTGCACCCTCCAAAGCATCAACTTCAAGTGAAAACATTTATCAACGGTCTTCAGTGTTCAAGACACTGGTAGGTCCTGGAGGCTGAAAAAGGAAGTGGTATCTGCCTCCCGGGATTTGCAGTCAAACCAAGAGCCATATTTGGAGCAAATGGGGAGGTTTGATTAAGTGCCAAATAAGAGGGTAGGTGGGCATCACAGGAAGTGGAGAGGAGGAGGGAACTTCTGAAGGGGAGAGGTGTTCCAGCATGGCCTTCTGAGAAGGGTCTGGAATCAGAGATTCAAGCTAGCTGCTGGAGAGTCCCTTTCTTCCAGCTGGTTGTCGCTGGGCCACCTGTGCCAAGAAGCGGCACATCCAGCCATTCATGTATTCACACAAACCCGTGTCGGCTGAGCTCCCACTGTCTGGCAGGCTGTGAGAGGACTCCCTCAGAGCTCCCATCTCATACAGCCGTGGCCCACTCTACTATCTGCTTTCCAGTTCCTAATCCTGGGTCCTGGGTCATCCAGATTGGGAGGCGCTCTGAGCAGCGTGTCTGCTCTTGACTTTACACCACTCTAATTAAACAAGTGGTCACTTACTTATCTCCTTAGAGAGAAGAGGTTTTAGGGTAGGGAATGTATCACTTATGAATGCTTTTGGATGCATGTAACAGAAAACACCACCTACAATAACTTTAAACATACAGATTTATTTAATCACTTCCCAAGAGGTTTCAGAAGGGGCAGCAGCTGCTGGTCTTTGCTCACTGGCTCAACAGCATCAAGGTATTCTGTTGCCCTCTTGGCTTGTCTTTTGTCTTATGGTTAAAACAGGGCTGCTGTAGCTCAAGACATCACATTCAAGTGCAAGGGAGGAAGGTGGAGAAAGGAAAGGGATTGGTGCCCATTGAGTCTACCTCTTACAAGGAAGACAAATGTCCTCCCAGAGCCTGTAGCAGACTTCTGCTTATTTCTCCTTGGTCAGACCTGGGCACCCGTAGCTTCAAAAGAGGCTGAAGAAGCAAGTGTCTCGCCTGAGGCTGGAAACATTGCCACTCTGTGCAATGTGGGAGTTTATTATCAAAGACAATGGGGGAATGAATTTCAGGGAGGCAATCACGTTAGCCACAGAGAGCTGGTGACTTCCTTGTATAATCCCAGGCACTGAGCTCCTGCCCAATAAACTTCTGGACAGTCCCTACCACTGAAACGTCAAGCTGCTTCTTCCTAGCCTGTCCTTAGATGAACCTTGAGAACATTATGCTAAGTGAAGTAAGCCAGTCACAAAGCTACCCTACTGTCCTCTTCCCTCTAGCACATGGAATCAAACACCAGCCTCCTCGCCCTCCCTCCCTGACTCAGCCAGGAGGCTGTTCTCCTGGTTTCTGCTCAGTTTCACCCACTGTGGAGCCCCTCTGGGAAAGTTAAAGGGAGGGAGAATGAAAGAGGAGGGAGAGTGTTAATTAAACACCAGATGTTTAACTCTGTTAATTAATGGCTCTGTCACCCTGAGTGGCAGCAGCCTTCTCTTCTCTGTCTCCTTCACCCTCACTATTCTCTTTTTCTCTGGAGGGCCTTGAGTTTGAAGCTAAAGGACTCAACATTTGTTCAGTGGGGCCCTGAGACCAGCAAAGGGTGAAGGCAGAAAGCTGGCTAGGGCAACCCAGGAAGAGGGGGTTCCCTTGTCCAGGAGGGAGGCATGGACATGTTTGGCAGTAGGAATGGAAAGAAGGAACAGTGGGAGAGAGAGACCAAAGCCCAGAGGTCAAAGGAAGACATGTTTTGTTTGGTGCATGTAGGGATTTCAAAAAATGTAAGCGGTTGAAGCTTTTAAAAATGGGGAAAACGTCACATAAATCCAGATGTGCAGATCTTTAAAAATAGGCAGGTCTGGGCCTGTGTCCTCACACAGCAACAGTTAACTGGTGGAAAGTGGAGTGGGGTAGCTGGTAGCTGTCCTACCCAGACGAAGCGTGTGTCCTCTCATCCTCCTCTGCCTCCACCCCACATCCTTGGCTCATCTGTCACATGTCACCTGCCATCCCATCTGGGGTTGGGATCCACTGAGGTACAGGTGCCAGGACTCGACAATGGGTTGCTTGTAGGAGATGATAGAGAGGAGAGCCTGAGAATGCTGAAATGTGAGTCAGGATATTTGGGGAAATTGTAGGACCAATGACAGAAATGAGGAACGTGGGAGGAGCAGGTTAAGGGAGAAAAATGGCAAATTTATTTTGGGCAGGCTGCGTTAGTGATGCCTGGATGACATGGAGACGGAGGCGGCCTGGTGGTCTGGAGTCTGGAAGAGAAGGACTGGCAATCCGCAGAGCTGGTGGGGCAGGGGTGGAAGTGAAAGCCCTGGGGAGGGAGGGAGGGAGGGAGGGCAGCTGAGACCACCCAGTATTGCCTACAGTGAGAGAAGAGGGAATTGAGGATAGAACCTTTGAGAACCACACATTTGGGAGACAGAACCAGAAAGAAGAGTTAGGGTCAACTGAGAGGGTGGAAAGAACCTGGACTGTGTAATGACAGAGAAGTAGAAACAGGGTTCAATATTTTTATGGCACTTTCCTCTGTATGATCTGTTTTGATGCCCAAGTGGTATTTCCAGAAAGCCAAGGGAGTCAGATGTTCTGCTCCTCCCAATTCCCCGTGTTCTCTGTCTCCCTTCTTATCTGCTACAGCTGGCTCCCCAGTGAGACACGAAATCAGCCACTTATATCAGCTTTTTAACCTCTTTCCGGCCTTTCAGATTCTTAGCTCTAATAACATTGGAATAAAATCAGCCACTTATATCACAGCTTTTTCTTTTCTTTTCTTTTCTTTTTTTGACTCAGAGACTCACTCTGTTTTCCAGGCTGGAGTGCAATGGAATGATCTTGGCTCACTACAGCCTCTGCCTCCTAGGTTCAAGTGATTCTCCTCCTCAGCCTCCCAAGTAGCTGGGATTACAAGTGCCCACCACCGTGCCCAGCTGATTTTTGTATTTTTAGTAGAGACAGGGTTTCGCCATGTTGGCCAGGCTGATCTCAAACTCCTGACCTCGTGATCCGCCCACCTTGGCCTCCCAAAGTGCTGGGATTACAGGCGTGAGCCACTATGCCTGGCCCTATATCACAGCCTTTTAGCCTCTTTCAGGCTGTTCAGATTCTTTTTTTTCTTTTTTGAGGCAAAGTCTCATTCTGTCACCCAGGCTAGAGTACAGTGGCGTGACCTGGGCTCACTGCAACCTCCGCTTCCTGGGTTCAAGTGATTCTCCTGCCTCAGTCTCCCAAGTAGCTGGGATTACAGGCACAGGCCACCACACCTGGTAATTTTTTTGTGTTTTTAGTAGAGATGAGGTTTCACCATGTTGGTCAGGCTGGTCTCGAACTCCTGACCTCAAGTGATCTGCCCACCTCGGCCTTCCAAAGTGCTGGGATTACAGGTGTGAGCCACAGCACCCGGCCAGTTCGGATTCTTATCTCTAATAACTTTAGAAAGAAAGGCTTGGTCTCTAATTGAAAGTTTCATTAGCATCCCAGAAATGACCCGCTAGGTAAGCAATGGCCCCTGGTGCTGTCTGCTCATCTCCTTGAGCACGTAGGAGGGACGCAGCTTCTGTGACCAACACAGACACACACACGACTCTTTGCCACCCTGAAAAGTCTCTGCTGTCTGTGAGTGGCTAAAAGAACGGGGCTTTGGAGTCAGAGTGCCCTTGGGTCAGACCTGACCTGCAGCCACCCATTGTGACTTTTTCCTTACCTCTCTAGCCTTGGTTTATACATGTGTGAAATGAGAGTAAGGGTGATGTGTGCATTAAATAGGATAATTTTCATGGGGGGGTCAGGGGGTTGAGGAAGCTGGGGCAGAGTCTGAGCCCATCACCCCAGTCTGTGGTTCTTTCTGTCTCCCTCTGACACCACCAGCACAGAAAGCAAGGCAGCAAATGTTACTGGTCTCACTTCATTTCCATAGATTTACAAGCATCCCTTTATGTGTTACTGAAAAATTGGGTGTAAATCCTATTTTAAGAACACAGTGGAACTCATTACTTAAAGAACACTTTGGAAAATCCTTTTGGGAAGTGAATAATAATCACCTTGTGTGCTGGTGTTGATGAATTTCTTTTTGTTGGAGTGCAGTTCACCTGGAAGGTCTTCCCGCAATCTCCCTCTTTCCATTTTATGGCTGTCCTCTTTCTCATGGGACAGACCCTGTTCCCTTTTCCTGTGCCTGTCATTTCCACATCTCTGCTCCTCCCTCTTCCCCGCCCCCCGGGCCTGCATGTCCAGCTTCCTGATGTTCCTCCAGGAGTAGCTCCTTCTTCCCTGAGACCATGTGACCATGACTTGCTGGGATCCATTTACTGGCTGCTACTCCTTCTTCAGAAATTCAGTCGCAGATGAGTCTCTGGATGCCATAAATGTGTTTGTCATATGGGAATGACTGAGCGGGAGTCCCTAGGGTGGCTGTGGCAGGCAGATTAATGGCTCACCAAAGATTTCCATGTCCTAATCCCTAGAACCTGTGAATATGGTGCCTTACGAGGCAAAAGGGAATTTGCAGATGTGATTCAGTCAAGGACCTTGAGGTAGGGAGATTATCCTGGATGATCTAGATGGGCCCAATGTAATCACATGGATCCTTAAAAGTAGAGAACCTTGCCCAGCTGTGGTCCACAGGAGAGGTAACAGTGGAAGAAAGGTTAGAGATTGCAATGTGGCTGGCTTTAACTGTGAAATGTGGGCAGCCTCTAGAAGCTGGGAAAGGCAAAGAAATGGATTCTCCCCCAGAGCCTCCATTGAGGAATGCAGTCCTGCTAATGCCTTGATTTTTAGCCCATTGAGACCCATGTTGGACTTCTAACCTATAGAAGCATAAGATAATACATGTGTGTTTTAGGCCCAGCGTGGTGGCTCATGCTTGTAGTCTCTTTGGAGAGAGAGAAGCCGGAGGACACTTTGGGAGGCTGAGGCAGGAACATCACTTGAAGCCAGAAGTTCAAGACCAGCCTGGGCAACATAGTGAGATCATCTCTACAAAAAAATCTAAAAATTAGCTAGGTATGGTGGTGCAGACTGTTGTCCCAGCTCCTTAGGTGGCTGAGGCAGGAGGATCTTTTGAGCCCAGGAGGTCCAGGCTGCAATGAGCTGTGATCGTGTCACTGCTCTACAACCTGGGCAGCAGAGCAAGACCCTGTCTCAAAAAAAAAAAAAAAAAAGTTTGTTTCAAGCCACTAGTGTGGCGATTTGTTAAAGCAGCACCAAGAAACAAACACAGCAGCAACCATGTGGTCCCAGGGGCAGTCTGGCCTCATATCTGACCTCATCTCTTTTGCCTAGTTCATCATGTATCCATGACTCACCCAAAATTCTCCCCCTTCAGTGAGTGGTTCCAGCTGGTGCCTGGCCTGCATCTCTTGGATGCCCTGAGGCTTCACTCCGTCTCCTGTTGCCCATCACCTCGTCCCTGGGCCACCTGATACCCCAGCCCAACAGCTAAGGTGTGGATGGACAGTAGGGGGCTGGCTTCTCTCACTGGTCAGGGGTAAGTGTGCCCAGGGGAGTGGGCTGCAGCAGGTACCAGACTGAGGGGAGAGTAGGGAGAAGACTCCCTCATCTAGGGTATCATCAGCATACCTCCTAAGACCTCAGTCCACTGTGTTTGAGGAGCTCTTCCTTTTTAAAAATTATGGTAGCATATATAACATGAAATTGGCCATTTAACTTTTCTTAAGTCCATGGTTCAGTAGTATCATGTACACTCACATGGTTATGCAGCCATCACCACCCTCCATCTCCAGAATGCTTCATCTTGCAAAACTGAAACTCTACACCTGTTAAACAATAACTCCGGCTTCCTTCTGCCCCAGGCAAGCACCAGTCTACTTTCTATCTCTATGGATTTGACTATTCTAGGTACCTCATATAAATGGAATCATGCAGTGTTTATATTTTTGTGACTGGCTTACTTCGCTTAACATAATGTCCCCGAGAGCCATCCATGTTGTAGCACGTATCACAACTTCCTCCTTTTGTAAGGCTGAATAATATTCCATTGTATATATCTTGCACATTTCATGTATCCATTTATCTGTTGATGGACACTTGGGTTACTTCCACCTTTTAGCTATTGTAAACAATACTACTATGAACATGTGTAGGAATATTTATTCAATATCCTACTTCTGATTCTTGTGGGTATATACCCAGAAGTGGAGTTGCTGGATCATATGGTAATTCTATGTTTAACTTTTTGAAGAACCGCCAGACTGCTTTACATAGCGGCTGCACCATTTTACATTCCCACCAACCCATTTTAACCATTTTCAAGTTATGTGGTTCAGTGTCATTAAGTATTCACACCGTCCTGTAACCATCACTACCATCCATCTCTGTAGGAGCTCTTTGAATTACAGAGAACTAACTCTCTGGATGTGAGGAACGTTACTGCAGAAAGTGAGTAGAAATGGGCCCTCCCCACAAAGGTTTATGCTGAGCAACTGAATTTATGCTGGAAATCCCAAGAAAATCCAGGCCTTTAGTTGGATTTGCTGCCTGTTTTTGAGCTGTGGGCATGTTTTCAAATGCAGTTTTCATTTTATGCCGCAACTGAGTATCTGATAGTGAAATGTTTCCACGGAGAGAGCCTGCCCATGGGGAGGAGGAAAAGGAGGCTGCTCTAATGAATAGATAAGCTTGATTTGCGTCTGGCGACATCCTTAGCATTTAATTTCAGCAATTAAAGTAGGCAAGTCTCCTTTGTTTTCTTTTTCCTTGCAAAAACAATAAAACATTACAGAATGTTTGGTAAATAAGAAACAAAATCCTAGTCATCATATTACCTTAGTGAAACCACCACCACCATTCGTAATGCTAATCTGTGCAAGGCATGAACCAAACATGCTATTTATTCACCTTATTTCGTTTAAGTCACACTGCTACTCTATGAGGCAAGGGCCTGGTTCTCCCCGATGATTGCACGCTCTCAGCGCATGCTTTTGGTCCATCTTCCTCCACATGACTGTCTTCTACACAATTGCCCTCATGATGTTCACACTTTGTTTTCCCAAGTGATGTAAACATTCTTGTTGTATTCTTGTTTTCAGTTCTTACCATGTGTTGACTTACTCTGTTCATAGGAGCAAGACTAGTCTCTATGACCACAAATACAGAAGATTATAGACCATGTTTAAGAGGTTTTCGCCATCTGCAAACATTCCCTGGAGTGGCCTGGGCTCTACCCACATTGCTATGTCAAATAATGTCATTCTAAATGGCTGAGTCCTGTGTGGTGTGCTGGCATTGAGTAAGGGGCAGACTCCTGAGCCCGACTGCCTGGGTTTGAATCCAGCTTTTACAAGTTTGACCTCATGCAAGTTACTTTTTACTGGTCTGTGCCTCAGTTTTCCCATCCATGAAATGGGGATGATTATAATACCTGCCTCACAGAGTTATTATTTGGATTAAGTGGCATAATATAAAGAGCATAGAACACTTCTGGGTACATAATAACATGGTTATTATTGTTGTCACTGTTACTTGATCCTGCTATTACTTAGTCTCTGCTGTGAGCTCCCTGCCCAATCTTGCTCTCTCCTCCCATCCTCAGTTTCTTCATCTGTAAAGTACCGTGTTGAACCATGTGATCTGTGTCACAGTCCTTCTTGTTAAACTTTCTGTCATGACCTTGTTCGTTTTATCTTCCCCACTGCAGCTGGAGGGATGTAGGTGGGACTGCAGGGAGGACTGCCGGAACACTCATGACACACACGGGTGACTTGGAGGTTTCTAGGAATATATGGAGGAGAGAAGAACTCAGCCCAGATTGCAGAAAGCAGAGGCAGGGGATGAACTTGCCACTGGGAGAGGGCAAGGGAGTTGGGGTAGGAGAGGCTCCCAATACCCTCACCCCCCAGATTTTAGAGCTGAAAAGTGCTAGGAAGGCTTTCTTCCCCCACCCCTCCCTGCTCTGGTCCAAACCTTCCCTCTGGGCCCCAGTCCCCCAGATGGTCTAAAAGGGAAGAAAAGAGGAAAATCCGTATCCAATCTGCTCTATTCAGAGCAATGGGAAGGCATCTGCATCTCAATCTTATCTTTGTGCTGAGTTGGGCTAAGCTTGGCCCCCCAAGTGGTGAGTGATGGGTGGGTGGGAAGATGCCTTCATCGCCCCCACGGAGAAGCCCACTGCTGGGCCACCATATTCGGTGGCCGTGGGCAGGGGCAGGAGAGGGCTGTCTCCACAATGCCTTTCCCCCCCTGCCAAACTGCAGACGGTACACATTCTTCCCTGCTCTTGGTTTCCCCTCTATTTCCTCTTCTTTTATTTTCCTTCTCTTTTTCTCCCCCTTTCCCAGGCAGGCAGCCAAGTGGAGACTTTGAATGGAGGCGAGGATGGAGGGGACCCTGGAAAGAGGACCGGCCTGAATCCCCTTCCCCAAAGATCCTCATGTACTGAGCTGGAGGTGGGGAGTAAAGGAAGCATCGCCTTCCTTCCCACCCACCCTGGCCCCTGGCTGTCAGGCCTGGGCTGGGGGAAGCTGCCAGGTGGCTGTCATCACGCTGGGCTTGGGTCTCCAGACTCTGCCCTGTCCATCTGGAACCTCTAGAATTTCTCTGGAGCCATTCAGGACTGGGAAAACCTGCCTCCCACAGCCCAAACTCACAGGAGGCTGGTGTGCAGCAGGAAGTCAGCTTAATAATTTATAGCCAGAAAGCACTCTCCCTAGTAAGGAAGCCAACTCAGAAAACCAAATTAAACTGGGAGGGCTGCTTGGAGAGCGTGTGGAGCCAGGGCTGTGGAATGCAACGATAGGGCTGGGGCCAGTTTGTCCTCCAGGGAGGATGGTGAGTGTAGCAGCCTAGGGTGTGGGCTTGTGTAGCAGACAGTCTTGGATTCAAATCCCAGCTTCCCTGGCAGTGGCAGGGGGACGTTGGGCAAGTGCCTCAGCTTCGAGAATGATGCTTATGTGGGCACCTCTCGGCCTTCTTGCAAAGCTGCTGTGAGATCCTGCAAGGGAAAGAGCGTACTTAGCACAGTGCCTAGGATGCTGTCAATATGCTCCAGGCACTTGTACTCAAGCCCTCATCTTTTAGGGTTGTAAGTCGTCTTTTTCTTCCTGATGACACCCTTTCATGGTTTTTTTTCACTAAAAAGAAAAGAGGTCTGAGGTTACCCTGGAGAGGACCTCCTTGTCGGCCACAGTATGGGTGGCCGTGCTGCTCCTGCCTGGGTGCAGCTCTGTGGGCCACACGGCTTCCAACCTGGTTCCTCATTCTCCTGCTTCTGTCTGGAGCCAAGCACCGCAGTTGGATTGGGGAATTCTCCACAAGGGTGCAAATGGGGCTGAGATCTAGCTGCATTCTGGGTGCAAGACCAGCTTCCCAATGTCTAGAGTTGCCCTGCTGACAAGTGGCCTACTCTAATTCACCTGTCCCCTTGCTCACTGCCACCAAACTTCCCAAAGCATGCACGGATCCGACCACATCTTTGTACTGTCCCAAACTATCCACAAGTCCTCCTCTTCAGCAGCAGGAGACCTCCTGAATCTTTAGGTTTGTGCTCAAGTCTCACTGTGATTTGGCCTCGGTCGTCCTTTCCAGACTCATCTCCCTCTCTGCCTCCCTCCACCAGCTTCTCCAGATTGTCCAAGGATAGGCCAGGGCCAAGTCTTTCCCCTGCTGTGCCCTCTGGAATGCTCTTCGCCCCTGGTGGCTGGGGAAGCTCCACCCTTGTTCTCTGCAAGAGAGTTCCGCTTTCTACACGAGGCCTCTTAGACGCCCTCCTGACTGCAGCCCGTCACCCACTTTCCCAGGGCATCTTTTCCCTTTTAGGGTACTCTCATCGGCTGCTTCCCGCTGCTCTACCCATGCATCCATCTTGCTGGACCCTGCAGGAGAGCCGGGCCTGATGCAACCTCCTGCTGAATGGAATGATCCCAGTGTGGCAACTCAGCTGCTACCCACCCCAGAGTGGTCTGGGAAGTCCCCTCTCTGAAAACGGGGGAGGGTTCAGTTGTGCAGGGGGCGCCTGTTAGGAGGCCAGTTTGGGCTCTGCGGGGAATTCAGCTCTGATACTCACTCTCTTCGCCTCTGTCTCCGTCGTCCTTTGCCCCCTAGCAGAGGGCACAGGTCGCTCTGCAGCTGTGGGCCTCCTGATTGCTCTGGCCTTGGCTCCTGCCTCCACTTCTCTGCGCTCCTTCACTGTCACTCGCCAATTTCACCCCCTCCCCCTGTTTCAGCAAACCCTCTTCCTAATCTCTGTGCTGGGAAAATGAGCCCAGAAGAAGTCCCATACAAGGCGGGGAGGCCTCAGGGGGTATGTGCGTAGGCGTGCATTCTCTCATACACATACACGTGCGTTCACACGCCTCCAGGCACCATTAGAGTGACCCCAAACCCAGGACCCACAGGGAACTGGGACAGCATCATGAGAGAAGGCAAGAGGAGCTCTGGCCAAAGATTTGGGAAAATGCTTTCTTTGCTGCTGAAGATTTCCCAAAATAGCGGGAGTCAGCTGGTGCTGCATCTCCCCTCCCCCTCTCCTAGAGCACTCTGCCCTAGCTCCAGTGCCAAACAGGCCTGAGGCAGGGCAAGGCACAGGCCTTCTGTGCCCCCTTCTCCATCCAGACTCTGGGCCACGGGTCGCTGTCTCTGCTCACTGGAGACATGTCTCCTCTCCTCTTTTAGACGGTAAGCTCCTTGAAGGCAAGGACCATGCTTTTGTCTTGTGAACCTCCCTCCTCCCCACTTTCTCATCTATACAGGGCCCAGCACATAACAGGTGTTCAGTAAATCCTCAGTGAAGTATTGTATAAATGAATGAACAGATACTTAGGTAACTAGTGGAATATGTTTTACATATACTAGTAAACTAATATGAATTGGATTTCATAAAGAGCCTACTCGGTACCAGACTTAGTTCTGGGTGTATCAAAGCATTCTCTCTAAGCAAGAAGCTATTAACCTTATTTCACAGGTGATGAAACCAAGGTTTGCAACCAGGTAGGGCAGCCTCCCAAGCTCAGGGCTTTCTATGCTACTATACAACCCCCAGGATAATTGGATTGGCTATGCACTGCTGGTGGGAAATTCTGGAACTATTTTAACATCAAATCAGACAGATGTGTTAGAAATAGAAGTTTCTGTTTGTCTTGGGAGTATTTGGTTGTATGTATGAGAAACCAAACTGTATGGGATATGAATTATATTTAGTTAATATAATTGAGATGTGAAAAGCAAGGACTTAAACTAGTTAGGAGTGTATTATTTGCTAATAATAATAAAAATAATAATAATAGCACTTATACAATGCCTACTTTGTGGCAGATGCTGTTCTAGGCCTGTTAGACAAAAATAACTTATTTCATCTCCACAACAGCTGTGAGCTGGGTGTTATTATTCTCCCCATTTTGCAGAGAAGGAAACAAGAGACATAGCAAGCATAGGAAAGGAGTCTGGAGGTAGACAGAACGGAGTTGGTTCCATCTTCAACATCCCAGGTTCCACCTACCTCAGCATATGGCTAAAGGTCACGTCCTTTGTTTTTTTAGAGACAGGGTCTAAAAAAAAAAAAAGAAAAAGAGGAAGAGAAGATGACCACTCAGGTAGGCTCCACACCCATAATCCCAGCACTTTAGGAGGTCAAGGTGATAGGATAGCTTGAGTCCAGGAGTTTGAGACCAGCCAGAGCAACATAGTGGACTCTGTTTCTACAAAAAAAATAAAAATTTAAAAAATTTAAAAAATTGCCAGGCCTGGTGGTATGTGCCTGTAGTCCCAGCTACTCTGGAGGCTAAGGAGGGAGGATTGCTTGAGCCTGAGAGGTTGAGGCTGCAGTGAGCTGTGATCATTCCACTGCACTCCAGCCTAGGTGGCAAAGTGAGACCCTGTCTCCAAAAAAAAAAAAAAAAAAAAAATGACCACCCCATAGGGTCCATATTTATCTGTTCCAGTTTCCTCTACAAAGACTGACCTGACCTGCTTTGCCATCCTTAGCATATGGCTAAAGGTCACTTACCAGCTGCAGATGGCTACTGTGGCACCATTCCTCCTATCTGCCGACCACTCAAAGGGAAGCCCTCTTAGAACACATCCCTCTAAGCCCCACTGACAACCTCCTCATGCATCTCATGGGCCACCTCTGCCTGAAAGACTAGGGAAAGTTTTGAGCAGGGCAGGTTGCCTCCTGCTGTCATGAAGCCTAGGCTCCTTTAGAAAGGAGGAAGGCGAGGACAGACTTAGGAGGCAACGCCTGTCCGCAACTCCTAGTCTGATACAACTCCAATGGGATTAAGTAGAAACGGGAAATTTTATTACAAGGATCTGGGAATGGGGGTGGCGCATGGAAGTAGAACATACTTAAACCTCAGGAAAGGGCTGGAACTGGGAACTGGAAAGCTGTCAGCACGCCTCTGTCTCCTGTCACTTGTCTTTGCCTTCAGATTGTCCTCAGCTCACATGGCAGGTAGCAGATAACCACCCCACAGTGGGCACAGAGGCTCATGCCTATAATCCCAGCATTTTGGGAGGCTGAGGGATTACTTGAGGCCAGCAGTTTGAGGTTACATTGAGCTGTGGTCATGCCGCTGCATTCCATCCTGGTTGAAAGCAGAGTGATATCCCGTCTCATTAAAAAAACAAAAAACAAAACAAACAAACAAAAAACAGAAGAATATGACCAGGGCCCACATTTACATATTCCAGTTTCCTCTACAAAGACTGACTTGA
Source organism: Rhinopithecus bieti (assembly GCF_001698545.2). Lineage (NCBI taxonomy): Eukaryota > Metazoa > Chordata > Mammalia > Primates > Cercopithecidae > Rhinopithecus > Rhinopithecus bieti. The sequence continues at coordinate 2,813,145 of NW_016816842.1, forward strand.
CCTTGGGGGTTCACACACCCACATTGCTGTGGGAGAGACCTGATTGTTTGTTCTGATCACATGACCATCCTGGTACAAGCAGCTATGGCTGGAATGCGGACCCCATGGTACATATGAGGCTGCTGGAGCCTACCCCTTTGACCACAAATGGAGGGGAGATGATTGCCATAGATGGGTAATTCTTGGGAGTTGGGAAGTCACCTCCCAAGTCTAGAACTTGCCTCGAAAAGTCAGACCCCAAACATTTCCAGTGATATGGGAACCGACCACTCTTCTTTTTTCAGTATGATACCTGCAGTTGTGCTGAAATTTGCAAAGCTGCAGGCATAGACTCCTTGCTCTTGCCTCACCTGAAGGGAAGGTAACTGAGTAGAGGAGATCCCAGATCTAGGCCCTGCTCCGTCCCTTCCCCACCCATTGTATCCTGTCCTTCCCTTCTCTCCTGAAACAGCAGATAGACGTGCTGTGCTGGGCCCCAGGTGGACACAGTAATATTAATCTGCAGTTACTGATTCAAGAGGGACTTGGAGGACTTATTTACATAAGAATGGAACTTCTGCTGCAGAACTTAGGTACCTTAAGTCCTAGGGTTCAGGGTAGGAGAAGGGGCCCAGGATATGCTTCTAATTCCGGCCCCTGGAGCTTGGGATCTGGCTACATAGAGGGCCAGGCCTAGGGCTCTGAAGATGGTGGTCAGACCTGGGGTGGTCAGACCAGGCAGAGAGGCCTGGGAAGGGAGCACAGGTCAGTGGGAGGGTGGGAAATAGTGAGGGGAGAGGAGGGCAATTGTCCCGGCACCTTGGATGTTCTTAGGGGCGGACAGGAGAAAAGCCCCAGCTAAGGGCTAAAAAGCTGCTATTTGCATATGCATTGAGTATCCCTAATGAGGTGTTCTATCAGTCAGGGTCCCCCCAGGAAACAGATGACACACTCACTTGGGGTAATGCGAGGGCAGTTTAATAAAGCAACTGTTTACAAAGGTGTAGGCAGGGGGTTTGGGAACCATGTGGGATAACTCCCTGTGCAGTACCCAGGGTCTGGTAAGCAAGGAGGTGGCACTACCCCTAGTTCTGAAGGGAGGACAGAGGGAGCGATTTCCTTCTGAAGCCTGGAAGCAGGGGAGCTCTGGTCTGTCGAGGGATGCAGCTGTGCTCACTCTACTGCCTTCTCCTCCCTCTGTTGGCCAAACCCAAGCAGGGCCTTCTTGGATGCAGTTCTCCCACATCCGTCTACCTCCCAGGCGCAGAGCAGGGAGGAGGTGCAGGCAGAGGGCATCCAGCATAAGTGTCAGAGGGCAAAAGGAAATGCTCCAGTCCCTGTTCCTCTCTCCCCAGAGCACTAGAATAACTCATGCTAGTTGATCACTGTCTGCCAGGTACTGCTCTAGGCCTTTTAAAGGTAATAACCCCTTTCATCCTCACAACTGCTAAAGAAGTTGATATTGTTATTATCATCCCCAGTTTGGAGAAACTAAGGCAGAGAGAGTGTTTTTCCCAGAGTCACACAGCTAGCAAGGAGGAGGGCTAGGACTGGGCCTCAGGTTGTCTTGCTCCAGAGATTTGGCCTTGCCCTTTGAATACCTCTTCCCCAGTCCTGCGGCCTTGTTTGAGGGGCCAGGGGTCAATGCCAGGAAAATGGGTTGGTGGACTCCAAGGATGGGCAGCAGAGCCAAACCCCATGCCACAGGACGGACCCAGGCTAGCACTTAGGAAAAACTCCATGTGAGTGACAGTGAAAAATCACTTCAGGGAGTAAAGTAGGTTTGGAGCAAATCTCCCTCCCAGAGGGTCTCTGCTAAGAGGAATGGTCAGGCTCTTCTGGGGAGGAGTTAAGTATGAACGAGTTTGAGCCTGAGGATAAGGGGATCAAAAAGGTGCTGTGGGTCCTAATTCCCTGTGGGGTGCAGACCAGGGAGGGAGTCGGGGGAGAAGGGGCCAGTTGGGTTCACTGGCTTCATCCTGTTATTTCCTTGGTGGTATGCAACCATTCAGTGATGGGTATTATTCCATTTCACACACATGTGAAGAAACGTAGGCAGGAAAAAAGTAATCCTACTGTGATTTTCCAGACCTGGAGTAAGGTAGTGCAGTAGGAAGGGAAGAGAGAGGAAGGGTTGGGGCAAACGTCTTGGAGCAGGAAGGAGCCCCAGCCCTCTAGTCCTCCAGTTTCGACCCTGGGAGCTGCTCATCAGAATCACCTGGGAATTCCATACCTGCCAGCCCAGGACTCTGCTCCCTCAGGGGGATGATTCTAATTCACCCCAGCTCCTGGTCAGGGATCTCCAATCTAGTTCAACCTTTCATTTCATTGCTGAAGAAAGTGACACCAAGGAGTTCACTCTGGGTTAGAGACTTTTGAGAGACGTAGGGTCAGCGGGGCTTGGTGACATGTTGGATGGACTAGGGAAGGAGAGAGGAGGTGGAAGGGACTCAGATGCGACAAGTCAGACAAATGTTAGGGTTTTCCAGGAGTTTTAGTGAACCTAAATTAGTTTTTTTAAAGTTTCTTAAATCTAAAAACTTTATTGAGTGGCCAATATGTTTACCTGGTCACAAATGAAAATAATATAAAAAGGTATTTACTGAGAAGCCTTGATTCCCATTTTGCTACTTAAAGATAACCTACTAAAATTAGTTTTGGTTTATTTTTCTAGTGTATAGCAATGCTATTATAAACATATATAAATATGTTCTTATTTTTACCCTCTTATTTTCACAAAAGGTACCATGCTATTAAGCTGTTCTGCACCTTGCTTTTTTCACTTTTTTGATATGGATATTCTTCCATATCAAAGCCTAGAGGAAGCCTGGCAGCAGAACAAGACGACCCCTCCACTTACAACAGAGCATGCCCCTCTAGCCATGCATGATGGTGCATGCCTGTGGTCCCAACCACTAGGGAGGCTGAGCTGGGAGGATCGCTTGAGCCCAGGAGGTCAAGACTGCAGTGAGCCATGATAGTGCCACTGCATTCCAACCTGGGCGACAGAGCAAGACCCTGTCTCTCTAAAAATTAAGTAAAATAAATAGAGAAAATCTTCATACTTTTTAACAGCTGCATAATATTCCATTGTGAAGATACACCCTAGTTTATTTGAGCAATCTCCTGTGTCTGAATATTTGGTTGTTTCCTGCCTTTCTGTTCTTTCAAAAGATGGCACAATGAACAATCTCATACGTAAGTCACTTTACACATGTGCAGGTGCCTCTGTGGTCTGTTTTTGCCCTCAACTATCTGTGAAGAGGCGGGTTTGATTTTTCAATTTATAAGCTGTCACAGATGGATACTTACATAAAATTCAATAAAAGTGAATTACTAGAGAAATGAATTGAAATAAAACATGCAATATACAAGCCTGAATATTTTGTTATTAGATTCAATACACATAAAACTACTCTGCCAAATTATTGTAAAGATTTTTAAGCACTGACTCTCAGATCTCTGCATTTCTGTGACCGTGGAGTTGTTCCAGTGTGTGAATTGACACTGGTTTGTGGAACACACTTCAAGGAGCACGAGTGTAGAAACAAAGAATTACGTTGCTAGGTCAAGGGGTAAATACATGGGTAGTTTTGCCAGATATTGCCAGGATCACCTCACAGGGATTTGCCATCTTGCACACCCCAACCCCCACAGCAGTATATGGTAGTGGCCCTCTCCTCACTGCTTCACGGAAAGACTGCAGCATCTAACTTGAATTTTTGCTAAACTGATAGATGAGAAGTGGTATCTCAGTCTATGTTTTAACTTGTGTTGCTCTTATTATGAGTGAGGATAATTGTCATTCATATTTTAAGCTCCTGTTTATATTTATATTCTTTGCCTATTTTTCTACTGGATTGTTAGTCTTTTCCTTCCTGATTCCTAGAAGTTCTATAATCGCTCGATGAATTCATCTTGCTCGCTGTCCAGAAAAGCTGATGCATTGAGAACAGCGGGTTTTTGCAATAGAGAAAGAACTTAATAGATGCAAAGCCAGCTAAGCAGAAGGAGCGGAGTTTATCATTATTCAAAGCAGCCTCCCCCAAAATTCAGGTTAAGGCTTTTAAAGGATAGTTTGGGAAGCAGTGGGGCTAGGGAGTGGAGAGTACTGATTGGTTAGGTCGTGGATGAAATCATAGGGAGTTGAAGCCTGTCTTCTTGTGCTGAGTTTAGTTCCTGGGTAGGGGGGCCACAAGGTCAGATGAACCAGTTTATCAGTCTGGATGGCACCAGCAGATCCAATAGAATACAGGGTCTGAAAAAATACCTAGAACACCAGTCTCAGGTTTTACAATAATGTTATCTATAGGAGCAATTATTAATCTTGTGACATCTGGCTGAATGACTCCTGAGCCATATTGTCTTATCCTGTGGCTAATTTGTTAGTATTACAAAGGAGGTGTGATCGCCAAGCAAGGAGGGGGTTTGCTTTGGGAAGGGGCTGTAATCTTCTCTGCTTCAAAGTTAAACTGTAAACTAAATTCCTTCCACAGTTAGCTTGGCCTAGGCCTAGGAATGAGCAAGGGCAACTTGCAGGCTAGAAGCAAGATGAAGTCTGTTAGGTCAGATTTCCTGCACTGTCATACTTTCTGCAAAGGCAGCTTCAGTTTTTTATATATTAGGAATATTAGTCAGTTGTTTGTGATACGAATTGCAAACATTTTTTTCTAGTTTGTCATTTTCCTTATGATTTTGATGGATTTTAAAATAATTTTATTTATTTTTATTTTATTTTTTTAATTTTATTTTAGTAGAGAAGGGGTTTCCCCATGTTGGTCAAGCTGATCTTGAACTCCCAACCTGGGGTGATCCACCCCCCTCAGCCTCCCAAAGTGCTGGGATTACAGGCGTGAGCCACTGCGCCCGGCCTGATTGATGTTGTTTTTGGGGAGGGAGGGGGAAGTGCAGGTGTTTGCGATTTTAATGTAGTCAAATGTATCAATCTTTTCTTTGATGGCTTCTGGATTTTGAGCCATGGTTTCTCACACCAAGGTGTAAAGGATCCTGCCTGAATTTTCTTCTAGTATTTTATGATTTTATCCTTAACATAGAAATCTTTTGTCTATTTGAATTTTTTCCTAGTATATAAAGTATGAGTTATGGATCCAGATTTATCTTTATACAAGTAGCTACCCATGGCCTCAGCTCCATTTAAAAAAATCCCTAAGATACTACCTTTATCATTAAAACTAATTTTAAACCATTTGGGATCATAAATAGAAAAGGCACTGTAATTTGTCAGTTTTGTACAGAATGCTATTACAAGGGAAATTAGCTTTCAGGGAATGATCTATATCTTTGCATTTACTAGAGGAGAGCAAACTCTGAGTAACATAAATACAATAGAAATTTATTTTTTAAATCCTGTGGGGGCACTGATAACCACAAGGAAATTGAGGGAAGTGGGCCCAGATGGAGGGAGCGCTTGGTGAGACTTAGTGTTTACTTTACAGGTCTTCTCCCCTGTCTGCCTCCCGGAGCTAGGACTGCAGAGGGGCCCACCATGGTGCTTGCAGGCCCCCTGGCTGTCTCGCTGTTGCTGCCCAGCCTCACACTGCTGGTGTCCCACCTCTCCAACTCCCAGGATGTCCCCAGTGAGCCCAGCACTGAGCAGCAGCTGTGCGCCCTGAGTGAGCACCCCACCGTGGCCTTTGAAGGTAAGAGCTGCTTTCTACTTGGCCCTGTCTTGCAATGGCCGTGTCCTGAAGGACTTAGGTCAGACCTTGGCAGGATGTTTCTGGCTGTCGGATATCCTTGGGATGTTCATTAACTGCTGGGTCCCAGGGTCCTGAGACTCTTCCTCTGGTGCTGGATGTTTTAAGAAGGATGGGCAGCAATGGGCTGGAGGGGTCTAATTTTTGTCTCTCGGTAATTTATTCAGGCCCTTCATGCATGCCAACCTGGGGGAAGGGGAGTCTTTTGCTAGAAAAGGAAGTTGTGGATGCCCTGGGTGGAGGTAGCCAGGGGTTTCAGCATGACTCACGCATTAGGAGGTACCTGGAGATCTCTGGAAAGCTTCCTTCTGCTCTAAGGGGCTGCAGGGATCCTTCTCTTTAGGGTCTTGGGAAACCTCAGTGCAAGGGCCCTGGTGACTTATAACTCCTTCTGTTTGTCAAGGGAGGGTATGAGAATGTGCTACTAAAGTGTTTCCCAAACTGTGATCTGTAAATCACTGGACATATTCCAAGGGGTCTGTAAATTCTTGATAAGAGTTTCTAAAATTAGTATATACATTCTAATACTTGCTAAAAAACAAAACACAAATACCAGAGCATCCCAGACATTCTCTCACGACCTGTTACCCAGTTTGGGTGGGTCCTGGTTGTGTTACAGTCACATTAGTACTTCATGAACCACCACCTACTTGGCAGCTCACACTGGGATCTGCAGATGTAGTCTCAGGAGTCCCTAGGCTCTTAAGTTTGATCGGCACTGGCCGGTTTCCTCCTCATAGTACCCCTGTTGGGGAGGCAGTGCAAAGAGATCGTCACTGCCTTTTACAGATGGGAAGCCTAGGCGTGGCGGGCCAGAGAGTCTTGTCAGAGCCAGTCCTCAGTGCTGGGCTCCTGACTCCACGTGCAGTGCTCTGTCCACTGCCCACTGCAGAGCGATCAGGTGCTCTACCCTCCGGTGGCCCATACGGGAGGACATGCAGAGCCCCATCTTGCAGGAGTGGGTGGGGCACGATGGAACCCGATTGGAAAAATCAACCAATGAGGCCTAGGATTTGAGGGGTGGGAGAGGCAGTATGTATGAGAGTCTGGGGGTGTTGAGGAAGGGTGGGATTCCCAGCTGTGGGCTGGTTCCTCTCAGGGAGGAAGGTTTCCAGCTGTCTTCTCGGCACTGTCTTGTTTGAGCTGGGATCCAAGGCTTTGAAGGCTTAAGTGGATTCAAGTAAATTAACAATGTCCTAAGCCTGCAAAACGCGTGCACACCCTCAGACTTCTGATGGCTCCTGGAGTGCTGGTGGCTGTCACTGAAGAGGACAGAGGGGGACAGCAGGAGCAGATTCTTAGGGCTACCCTCCTCACATTGGGGCCCCTGTGGCAGCTCCTAATGAAACATTTCCTCCCAGGGGCTTTGTTGGGGGCACTATTAGCCTGGCTGAGTCTGGGGGCAGGGACATGGAAGGAGAGCTGGGGAATCCCTGTCCCCGACCAGGCAGGTCTCCATGTGTGCAAATTAGATTGGGGGAGGAAGTCAGAGAGGTGGGAGATATCTTCCTTGTGTGCCTGGGGTCCTTGAGACCATTTTTGATCCTCAGGTATGAATTGAATGAATCTGACTTCTCACCGCCCCCCCCCCCGCCCCACAGAATGAAGGAATGCCCTCCTCCCCTTCCGCATTCTGACAGCTTTGAGTTTTTCTATCCATTTGCCGATTTGTATTGGGCCCTGCTTTGTGCCAGGTACAGAAGGGGATGCTGTGGGGCCTTGGAGGTGAACAAAAGTTTCCTTTGTGTACCTAATGATCTTGTATTGTTGGTTAAAAGTCACTGCCTTTGGTCCCTCAGCCCAGCTGGTACTGGTTCTGGTCTTGGACCAGGACTGGTTCTCTTGTGTTCCTACATCCCTTAGCACGGCTGAGCACACAGTGGGGACTCAGTTCACATTGGGCAAAGGACTGTGCTCTGGGATGCTCTGCTCAGGAGAAGTTGCCCTAATCAAGGACAGCACCAACCCCAGCCTCCAAGCCCCCTAGGATGTTACACTTCCTTTCTGACCAATCTGTAGACTGCCAGCTTGTAACTGTGAGTTTCCCTCTCCCCTGACACCTGACTGAGCTGTGAATAACCCCTAAAGACCCTAGAGGAGCTGCCAGTCGCAGAACCTGACTGCTGTTTTTCTGTTGTGTAAGGTTAAATTTTCTCCTGTGGGTTTCTCTTAGGGAGGGCCAAGCTGTGTTTCTCTTCAGCCTGCATTTTCTCTCATTTGCCAGTGTTACCTTTCCAGGCAGCAGGAGAAGCCAGCCTGGACTTAACACTGGTGGTGGTTAATCCACAAGGTGGGTAATTGAATTGACTATAATTAAAATCAAGGCGCGTCATGGAGAATGTCATTTTTCTCTTAAAGTCACCATCCAAAGCCTTTGCCATACACGGAGCTCAGAACGTGCTTGGTGTTTTAAAGACAGCCTTCCCTCTGGTCCCCTTGGCCTGTTTAATACAAGTAGTCTGGTTCCCTTCCCAAGGCTCCCCCAGGATCCCCGTGCTATGCCCGGCCCCTTCTGTCCCCACTTCCCCCATCCCCCTTGCCCATGTTGGTCGGGGCTATGGGAGAGGGACTGAAACTGGAAGAGGCCACCACCCTCCATGCCTCCACTCCTACCTCCCCATTTTTATCCCAGCTTCTACCGTTTCCTCTTCTTTTCCCCTCCTCCCCAAGAAAGGGCCTAAGTGAAGACTGAGCTGGGAAGTCCCCAGAAGGAGTATCCACTGCAGACCCATCATGCCACCTCCTCCTTCATTCAGCTGCCTACATCTGGAATACCCTTGTTGAAAGGGAAGGAGGGAATTAAGGTGTAACCTGTTTGCTGCTGTTAGGGAGCACCCAGTCTCACAGGGACAGAGAAGACCCCGCCCTACACATACAGAAAATATTTGACCACATTCAGAGTAACAATAACATACAATGTGAATGGAATGAAAAGGATAGAGAGAATGTGGAACAAAATAAGATCAGGGTGGAGAGGCTATAATCCAGGAAGGCTTCCTGGAAGAGGAAGACCCTTGGTTTCATTTCTAAGGTAATATAATATTTATCCAGGATTTCTGAGAGGTCAGCTAAAAACCTAACCCACCAGACTCCAGATCCACTTCTTATCCTATATTGTCCAAAGACCATCGTGACTACATGACAATTCTTGCCAACCTATAATCACCTGCTGGGGGCAAAGGCATGCCCAAGGGGTTTGCTTCATTTTGCTGCAGAATTTCTTTCTTCTTCTTTTTTAAATCATGCCTATCACAGTTTTCTGAAAAACATCCAACTCGCAAAACCTTCAGTTCTCCAGGGAGCGATTAAGTGTTTGCCTGTCGTGCAGAAATGAAGGGCTGCTTTTACTCTGTAGTGGAGGGATAATGAGCAATGATTTATTTCCCTTGGATTACACACAAAGTGTCTCTCTCTCTCTCTCTCTCTCTCTCTCTCTCTCTCTCTCTCTCTTTCTCTCTCTCCCCCCATTCCCCCCTCCCGCCCAGAGCACCCCAGCCCTTGTGTGAGTCAGTTGCTAAGGCGCTATGGGGAGAAAGCACAGTGCCTCCCATTACCCCAGAATCTTTACCACCATCGGCATGAAAGTCCCTCTGCTCCATGGCTCTCTCCTTACTGGTGCCAATTCCCACCCATCCATGGGTCATGCATAGGCTGAGGGAGAGCTATCAGGAGGCTGTGAACCAAGAAGGGAGAAGTGTGTCTCCAGCAGGAGGGAAACAGAGAGAGTCGGCTGGCACTTTCTAAGCAGGCCCTCCCAGACCACTCCCCATCTGCCCAGAGGCTGTGAGGTCTCCTCTCTGCCCACCCAATCCCTTTGAAAGGCCTTGATTGGGAACAACCTTCCTTAGAGGTAGGGTGGACACTGACCGCCCAATCTCTGCACCTCCCCCTTCTGCAGAATCTTGTCTGAAAATCCAATTCCCCTCATACAAGGAGGGATTGAGGATTATTCATATATTCGTTCAAACACTGCTAGGTGCTGAACTGAGACTGGAGATCTAGGAAGCAAAGCCTTTCTTGGCCCCCAGGGCAAACTACCAGGCTAGACACACAGTGTGGCAGTAAAGTAGAAAACTATGGGAGCCCTTACCCCTGGCTTGAAGCAGTCAGGGAAGGCTTCTTGGAGGAAGTAGGGATGGGGGTGAACAGGAATTGTTCCATCGAGGGAGAACAGAAGCACAAAGGTTTGCAGGCTCTTGTGGGATGGACTTGGGGAAGTATGAAGTGTTTGTTTAGTGTGGCTGGGGTGGAGAGTTTAGGGAATGTAAAAGGTGAAGCATCATTCTTTCAGGGGATCAGTAAATAATCACTGTGCCAGGCACTGGACTTGGGAGGACAGCAGACCTGAACCCAAGGGCCTTTGCAAGAGTTGGACTTTTCCTGGGGGTGGTTGGGAGCTGTGGATGGGTTCTGGGCTGGGGAGTGACATGACCACATTTGCATTTGAGAACAAGCGCTCTGGTTGCTTTGTGGGAAAATGACTAAAGGGGCAGGCGTGGAAACCAGGCTGGTTAGGAGGCTGTTGGCACTGCTCCAGACAAGAGCTAGTGGTGGCTTGGATAGGGCTGGGATACAGTGGGAAAACAGTGGATGGATTTCAGAGGCAGTTTAGAGGTAGAACAGGCAGGATTTGCCAGTGTATACTCATGTGGCTAGTGAGGGTCTGCGGTAAGTCAAGGGTGAGTATAGATATCCCTTCATGCCTCTGCAGGGAGGGTAATGCCCTCCTCTGAGCTAAGGAATGTGGCAGAACAGTGACTACAACACCCACTCCCAAGCCCCTGGGGCCACAGAGGTGGGCAGGTGGCAACAGGTCTCCTGGGTGGCACTGCCCCACTTCCCCCCGATTTTCACCCTTCTGTGGTCTGCTGCGGTGCAGTTGGGAGCCCCTGGCCCAACAGTAACCACAGTGTTGCCTCTCCTTTCACCAGATCTGCAGCCATGGGTCTCTAACTTCACCTACCCTGGAGCCCGGGATTTCTCCCAGCTCGCCTTGGACCCCTCCAGGAACCAGCTCATTGTGGGAGCCAGGTAACAAGGGGCAGAAGGGTGGGGGCCGGAAGTGCAGGGGCTTGGAGCTGGGTGGAGAGAATAGTATTCAGGATGAACTCACCTGGGCAGACCCATGTGCTGGGCCCTGTCCTCTCTGCTGGGCCCCCTCCATGTGGATGTCTGTCCCCCACAGAAGGAAGCGTGTTTTGGCTGGGTGGGGGAGGGGGTGACTCTTGACTTCGCAATCTCAGCCAGCTGCAGGCCTCTGTGGTTGGTAGTTAGTGAGGGCAGGGATGCCTGCTGACCACCTCCTGCCCGGTCCCTCCCTGGTCCCTGCTCGGCTGCCAGAATGGCTTTCTGGGCCAGTTCCCTGGGAGCTCCATGCAGAGACGGTGCCCAGGAGCCCCCTGCCGGTCAGCCGGCGGCCTGCACCTGGGACGGCTGGGTAGGGGTAGAACCTTTCCCGAAGGACCTCACCTGCCTGTGGCCTGACTTCTTAGTCCACTGTTCAGATCCAATATCCAACAGACAGTACTCTCCGGGGGAACCTGTGGAGACTTTCAGGGTGGACTAGGAGGAGCTCATTCCTCATGAAACCACAGACCACTGGCTCTGGTAGGGAGGGGGCTTGGAGAGGGCCGATTCCAGAGGGTCTCACGGTGTAGTCCCTGGCCCAGCAGCACCTGAGAATGTGTTGGAAATGCAGATTCTTGGGTCTTTCTCAGACCTCTTGAGTCAGAAACTCTGGGAAGAAGCAACCTGTGTTTTAGCAACCCTTCCAGGTGGCCTGATCACACTCAAGTTTGAGAATCTCTGGTGTCATCCAACCATCCTCATTTAAAACAGGCGGTAGCAGAGGCCCTGAGAGGGGAAGGTGACCTTCCCAGCATCACATAGCATGGTGACAACAGGGTGTGGGGACTAGAGCCAGGTCTCCTTAACCCAGGCCTAGAGTTTCTCTGCAGGTCTGTCTGTGTCATCGCCTGAGACTGCACTATTTTTCAGCTCTGCAGCCCAGAAATTCTGACTCAGTGGGTGTGGGGTTGGGGATAGGGTGGCCACTGGGTTGGGCACTTCTGGGCCACGCTGTATGTAGCTGACCATCCTTGCCCTGGAGCTTTCCTTAGTGTCTCCACCCCTTCATTTGCTGTATGAAAATGAGGCAAGTCAGGAACAGAGCTCTGGATTAGGTATGGATGAGCTGGGTTCCTGTCCTGGGGGATCTTGACCTTGGAGCCTCAGTTTCCTCATCTGTAAAGTCTGGGTTACTGTCTCTGTGCCACCAATCTTACAGGGCTGCTGTGAAGCTGGGCCTGAAAGCATTTTCCTTTTAATTTTTTAATTTTTAAATTAACTGTTTTGTCTTATGGTAGGACATTCAAAAGGTACAAAGGAGTATATGGTGAAAAGCAGGGCCACCCCCTCAAACAAGCAGGACCCCCAACTGAAGGTGCACCCAGTGGTGAGATTCTTGACTGTCCCCCCAGAGGGAGTCTGTCCATATGCAAGTATACAAGAGGATGGACTTTATTTTCCCAGCAAAGAGAGTAGTTGTTTTACTCTCTATTTTGAGATGATTGTAGATTTACGTACAGTTGTAAGAAATAATAGAGAGAGATCCCATATACCTTTCACCCAGTTTCCCCCAAGGCTAACATCTTGCATTACTGTAGGACAACATTACAGTCAGGAAACTGGCCTTGATGTGATCCTTCAACCTAATTCTGATTTCTCCCGTTTTACATGTGTACTTTAACAAACCTAGATGGTAGCATCCGAAGATTCTGCTCTGAGCCTTGTGAAAGCATTTCGAAAGCTGCCATTTATTCTGCAATGGCCATGTGCCAGGCATGTGCTATATATGTAGTAAGTCAGTTATTGCATGTAGTAAATGTAGTAAATCACACATGTGTTTAATCTAATACATGTAGTAAATTATGCCTGCAGTAAATCATTGAATCTTCACAAGTGGGTGAACCCAGGAAGTGGGTTCTATGTACCCCCATTTTATGGACCAGGAAACTGAAGCTTGGAGAGGTTAGGTTACCCTGTGACTGTGGTCACACTGTTCTTCCTGATCTTCTCTGCGGCTTCCCCAGAAGGTGTTTATGTTTTCTGTCTGGAGGCTTCCCACACACAGATGGAGGGACACTTTTTCCTGCATCCTTGAGCCTGGCTATGCCCTCAGATGGACGGGAAAATCAATTCTAGACCTGGTCCCTCAGGCTTCTTAGAACCAACGTAATGGGTCCTTGGCCACTTTCTTTTCCTGTCTCCAGCTCATTTTCCTTCCTCCTTTTCTTCTGCCTGATATTGTCTTCCCTTCTTCTTGACCCCTGGACCTCTGGAATTCAGGCTAGGGAAATTTTATATTCATTTATAACCCTCCTTGTTCCACAAGGGATTTAGGGTGGGTCAGGCTACAGAGATTTCTCTCTGTTCTCATATTCCAGCTCCCAGGAGAGCTGACTGCGATGTTGTGATGAATGATTTTTGATGAGATAAAAATGAATAAAGTGATGCAATGTTTCCCCTAATTTGTTAAAGCTGTGAGCAGATGCCTGTGTTACCTGAGCAGGCAGCTGGGGCACAGCCATAAGCTGGAGCTCATCTGTTCCCAGCCCAGGACGGTGGGACGGGGAGAGCTCTGCTAAGGACTTGGGGAGGTGGTTGGGGAAGGACAGCAGAGGCCTAGAGCCAAGGTCACCCAGGAGGCCCCCCCAGCCCCAGGACAGCAAAGAAGCTGAGTGGGACCTGGGCCTGGAGCCAGAGCTGGGAAGAGAAGCCTCTCGGCCTGTGGCGTCTCCTTCCGGCTCTGGATTCCTTCATCACGGGCCCCTCTTTCTCTTTCTAGCCCACTCCACAGCCTTTCCCCTCATTTCCCTCCTCAGCTGAGGTAGGTCAGAACTTTCTAAAGTCTTTATTCCTAAAAAGTTTAGGAACCGAAATAGGAATAGCCAAAAGAAGACAGAAGAACCAAAGCAAGAAAATTGTTGGGGAAACTAAGACTTTACATCTGTTCAACATGAACAGAACCTTTTAATGTGCATCACACCATTCCCCTGTCTCCACAGTCCTGTGAAATAAGAAAGACAGTCATTCACTTCCCCATTGTACAGATGCAGGCACTGAGGCTCTCAGAAGGTGGCAGGTGGCTGAGCTGGTATTCTCCCTGTCTGTGCACAGTGGCCTTCTGGCTCCAGCATCCATGCAAAGAAATTGCAGCAGTGGCTGATACTTATGATACTCAAAAAGTGTCTGATATCATTATTACTAGTAGTATCCTCTTTATTACTGAAGGTGAAAATGGCTTGAGGTAGGTGAGCCTGGAAGCCCTGTGCAGGCTGGACTGTGGGGAGAAGGATGGTGAGGTGGTGGATGGGGTCATTTGGGCTAGAGGAGAGAGGGTGGTCCAGAGAGGTGGCCACAGAAAGGTCAGACCCGGAGTCACTGACTGCTGGAGAGACTGCAGGAGATGAACAAACAAACCGGACTCAGGACCCTGGGACGTGGAGCCAGGAGAGACGGCTGGCCTGTGTGAGGAGGGGTGGGTCAGGGTGGCGGGCTGGGGTAGGAGGAAGCTGGCTGTCTGCATCCCTGTAAGAGTGCTGTGAGGCTTTACGTTTAACAGCCTCCATGTTTGGAAAAGGTGGGGTCAAGGGGGTCCTCCCTGGGCCAGCTGAGTTGGCTGGGAGCAGAGACAACATGGGACTTGGAGGAGAGTCTGGGTTTGAATCCTGACTCCTTCACTTACTATCTTGGTGACTTGGGCCATTTACCCACCTTGCTTCATCATCTGTAACATGGAGCTTCCTGGATTTCCTCCCAGGGTTGTGTGAAGATTAAGTGAGCAAATGGAGGTAAAGCTCTCCTTGGGGGTTGACCCTAGGCAATCAGCACCCAGTCCTGGCATCCCAGGAGGCCCGAGCCAGGGAGCTGCTCCCTGGGTCCTGCCTGCAGAACCAGTGTCACTTAGGATGTCTGTTTCCATTTTCACAGGAACTACCTCTTCAGACTCAGCCTTGCCAATGTCTCTCTTCTTCAGGTACGATTGCTTTCTTCCCTTCCCTTCCTGTAATTTCCCCTATTCCAGAGCCCAAGGCAGGGCAACGCAAGTGGCGCCATTCAGAATTCAGCCACTAAAGTTGAAAACAGGAGCCACTTGTTCTTTTCACTGGCCATGGACTCAGACCCTAGCTATCAGGGTCACTGCAGGGAATGTATGTGGAGGCGGGGTGTGGCTCACATAAACACAGAGGCATACAGGGCTCTTGCATCATGCAGCAAGGCTGCTAATGAGGAAGGGAGGAAAAGAACACCAGGCTGGGGTGACCAACTGTCCCTGACTGAGAATGCAGAACTTCCAGTGCAAAAACTGGGACAATACTGGGCAAACTGGATTGGTTGGTTATTGTAGGTCCCCAACCTGGATCCACCGGAGGGTCTCTGAGTTCAGGCCTCCATGGAAAGAGTGTTCCTAGTTCCTTTCCTAGCCCAGTCTGAAGGATCCCATTCTAACTCAGCATTTTCTCTGAGCTGTGATTGATTCATTATCTGCTGCCAGGAAGGACTTCCCAAGCATAATTCCCTAAGTGCTCTGAGAGGCGTTTTAATGGGACTCCTTGATCCAGAACATTTATCCCAGATTGAGAAACAGATGCCAAACCATCTTTGCAGAGGCTGAATATTGTAGAGAAAGGAAGGCCATCTCTTCTTCTTCAATGAGGGGAGAGCCTCAATTCTCATGTCTAGGAGACATGTTCTGGTCTCCCAATGATTAAGCATTCATTGAGCACTTACTGTGTACCAGAACTCAGCTAGGGGCCACGGGACTATAAGAAATGCAGAGTCTCTGGCCTTCAGGAAAATATGATGAGTAACTAACCTAATCAGAAGTTAGAACTTAATCATGTGCTGGGCTGTTTGGTATGGAGTTTCACTGCCACAGGGGAGACCTTCTTGGGAAGCTGGTATGACATTCTGGCCACACCTGGGTCCACACACCCAGGGGCGTTGCAGCTCTTGGCTGGTTGCTAGAGGGGAGGTATAAGGAAGCAGAAAATGTGTGCCCATTGGAAGGGAAGGGTTGGGAGGAACTAAGGCAAATTGAAAGAAAATGCCATTCATCTGTCCATCTGTCCATCTATCTGTCCATCTGTCCTTCTATCCATACCTTTACTAACCAGCCTGCCCATCCATCCATCCATCAGTTCACCCACCCAATAAACATTTGTTGAATAATTCACCCACCCAATAAACATTTGTTGAATAACTACTGAAGGCCAGTCTCATCCTAGGCACGGTACAAGGCATTTGAGTTCCAAAGTGAATCAGGCCTGGTACCTTGCTGCAAGGAATATGCACATAAGAGATCACATATGATTCCCTTGAGGGGCTGTGCAGCGTATTCCTGGGATCTGGGCTGGAGCGAGGCAGGGGATGTTCCCCAGAAGTAGCATCTTGTGGCCCGTCAGCTCAGTCACAGGCAGCCAGTCCAGAGCCTAGTTTCCAATTGGCAGGAAAGTAAGCCAAGATGCCAAACTCAGCAGGTTGGGGCCTGGGGGAAGCCAGTGCAGAGGAGGTTCAGAGTGGGCGGGAGGAAGTGGACCCAGGGGGCCCACCCTGAGCTCCAGGCAGCTGGCTTTGTATTTGCTTCCTGTGGTGTGCAGATGAAGGCCTTCTGGGAGTGTAATGCGGCTGAAGGGAGGAAGAGAAATAGATACAAAGAAATAAAAGCAAGGCTGTGAAGACTCTGCACTTGATGACTGAATTCTGGGGTTTGGTTCATCCAGGTCAGTGTTGACCCTGGTGTCAGCCTGGGGCAGGTATCTTACGGCAGCCCATAGCTCAGGCTTGGAGCAGGGTCTCAGCTCCAAGGGCATTCCCTGAAGGGCCCTACAGACAAGCCCCCAAAGTGCCAGGAACTGGCTTGACCACCTTTCCCAGTGTGTCTCTTAGGGGCCTGACCTCAGTATTTCAGACTGGATTCACCGTGACAGAACTAAGGAAATAAATACATTTTATGTCCACATTCCCACCCTGGTGTGTGCCATCTGTCCACAGAGGGGAGAGAACAAGCAAGAGGTCGGGGCGGGCCGTCCAGTGTCCCCTGGAGCAGACCTTGGCCTCTGGTCTTCAGTGCCGGGTCCTCCTGTCTGTTGTCTGGCCTGGTGAGGAAGCCCCGACTTGTAACTCTCAAAGCCTGACTTCAGGGGCTGTCCTGCCAGTGTCCTCTCTGGGGGCTTTGGGTCCCTGGTTATAAGCTTTCAGTTCTCAGTGTCTGCTGTCACCAGCAACCAAGTGCTAAAAATGATCTGCACCACTTCGCTGACAGGGGCGGCTGGGCCAGGGTCCCCCAGCCCAGCTTCCTCTACTCTCCCTGTGGCCTGGGTCTACGCTTGGGTTAAAACTCCCCATTAAGGAGCCAACTGATTCTCCCACTTGGCCCCAGGGCATGATTTAAGCAAACTTAAAACTCAGTGCTTTATTGATAGTTTAAATAATTAACATTCTGTAAAGAAAAATCTAAATGTAAACAGTTTTTGCAAACCAGTATCCATTAAGGGACTTCTAAGTACCTAACCCCTATTAAACAATTTATGTAAACCACTCTTCCTTAAAGAAAATTGAATGCCCAGCTCCTTCCCAATCCTCCAAGCTCTGAAGTAGGGAAGAGGTGCAGCTGGAGCAGATGGGGCAGTGTGTGTGTTGGGGATGGAGGAGTAGGGGGAAATCAAATCAGCTTACCTGTATGGTTATTTATCAGTCTAACTTAATAAACTGGTACCGGGAAAGAAAAGGAGGCCAGTGATCGACAGCGTCCCCTGGCTGCTGAGAGGACCAGCATGATGAGCTGTCTTGGAGTTGGCAATTAGGAGCTCGTGAGCGACCTTTGCCAGAACAGTTCCATGGGACGACCTGGCTGGAGGCCTAATTGCAACAGATTTATGATCTTGGTTTGCCAGATATCCTGCAAGGCAGAAACGAGGACTGTTCTGCACATATGCATCAGGACGCATAATGGGGCTTTGTTCGGGCCTGGGCAGACATAGAGGGCGATGCCTGAGCTCTCTTCCAGTTTATCTCCACATCCTCCAAGCTCAAATCTGGCAGCCCTGGAGTGGTTTGAAGTTTAAACTCCACTAAGCAGTGGACTTAATGCTCCAAAAATGTGTTGACACTCAGCCATTGTCCCTGGCCCCCAAGTGTCCATGGGAGTTGCTGAATTTACAGGGAGATGATCCACGTCCCTGAGTGTTGCCTGCTTCCTCTCACAGCATGAAAACCACAGAGCTACTGTTACTAGAGATCATCCTGGAATTTCTGGGACAGCCCTTGTTTAAAGCACTCTGTTCCAGATTGATCAGACACATCTCTCTCCACCCCTTCACAAAACTCCACTAAAAAGAGTGAGAAATTTTAAAGTGTGCACATTCACAACAACAGAGAGAATGAAAAAGATGTCAGTGAAGAAGAGATTATGCATTCTGGGGCAATGGAAAGTGGACAGAGGCTGGACACAGTGGCTCACGCCTGTAATCCCAGCACTCTGGGAGCCTGAGGCGGGCAGATCACCTGAGGTTAGTAGTTCAAGACCAGCCTGGCCAACATGGTAAAACCCCGTCTCTACAAAAATTAGCTGGGCATGGTGGTGGGTACCTGTAATCCCTGCTACTCAGGAGGCTGAGGCTACTCGGGAATCACTTGAACCCGAGAGGTGGAGGTTGCAGTGAGCAGGGATGGCACCACTGCACCCCAGACTGGGCAACAAAGCGAGACGCTGTTAAAAAGAAAGAAAGAAAGAAGGAAGGAAGGAAGGGAGGGAGGGAGGGAGGGAGGGGAAAGAAAGAAACAAGAAAGAGAGAAAGATAGAAGAAAGAAAAGGAAGGAAGGAAGGAAGGAAAGAAAGAAAAGAAAGAAAGAGAGAGAGAGAAAAGGAAGAAAAGGAGGAAAGAAAAGTGGATAGAGCAGATTGGCTTGCAGAGGGGAGGCAGTGGACAGGCAGCTGACTCCTCAGAAAGGCCCCAAAATTGGGTGTTCCATATTGTGTGATGTGAGGATGAGGTACAAGGATAAAAGGGAGGATTGATTGAAATTCTCTAAATTAAAGGGTTGGGACCCAGGTCTCCTATCCCATCCCGAACAGCAATCCCTTCTTCCATCTTCTCCCTGCTTCCAAGAAAGGAAACCAAGACCCTTTCTCCAAACATTCAACTGGAAGCGCCCTATATTTAGGGACTCCTAAAGGGCACTGATGGGGTGTGATCAAACGAAAGTCTACTTCCTCCTCCCACCCCTGCTCCCCAGCCCCACTTCCAGGCAGGAGACTGAGGGAGTCTTTGCTGGAAAAACTCAATGACCCCAGAGACCAGACTTTTAGAATATGATATAGAGGGTCTCCCAGTGAAAAAGGCTCCTCACCCAGCACCCTAGGAGAAGCCCACCAGTCTCTATGAGCCCTCCCATGGAGTTTCCAGTGAGCTGCTTAGTACTTTACTCTTAAGGCAAACAAACAAAGATGCTTTTTTATCATGTAATTTCATACACACACAAAAGCAAAGAGAATTGTACGTGAACCCTGTGTACTCAATAGCACTTAAAAGCTTTAACAATTATCAGCTCATGGTCAATCATCTTTCATCTACATATATCCCCCCATGTCCCTGTCCTGAAGCAAATGTCAGACATATCATAACATCCATAAATACTTCAATACACATTTCTAAAAAATAGGGATTTTTTCTTTTTTTTTTTTTGAGGTGGGTCTGACTCTGTCACTAAGGCTAGTGGCACAGTCATTACTCACTGCAACCTCCAACTCCTGGCCTCAATCTGTCCTCCTGCCTCAGCCTCCCAAAGTGCTGCAATGACAGGTGTAAGCCACCATACCAGGCTGGGATTCTTTTTATGTAAGTGGCCCAAAGTTAAAACTTCATATCACTAAATGTCCAGTTAATGTTTACATTTCCCTACTTATAAAAGTTTAAAATAATTTCAGTTATTTGAATCAGGATTCAAATATGCTGCAATTTGTTGCTATGTCTCTTTAAAACAATATTTCTCTCTGTGCAGTTTTTTATTGAAGAAGCCTGGTCACCTGTCCTAGAGAGTTTCCCACAGCCTGGATTTTGCTGATTGTAATGCAGGTGGCATGACTGAACATGTTGCTGTCTTCCCCGTATCACCTGTACATTGATTGTTAGAGCTAAAAACTCCATTCAATTTAGATTCTGGCAAGATTTCTTCATAGGTGTTCTTGTGTTCTTTCTTTAGGAGGTACACAGTGTCTGATTTTCTCTCTTTTGATGTTAGTAACCAATGATGATCTGTTTCTAGATCCCTTAATTCTTTAGGTATTACAATCAATTACCTGGGCTACTTTTAGAAAAACAAACTTTTTGGGCCGGGCGCAGTGACTCACGCCTATAATCCCAGCACTTTGGGAGACCAAGACGGGTGGATCACCTGAGGCCAGGAGTTCGAGACCAGCCTGGCCAGCATGGTGAAACCCTGTCTCTACTAAAAATACAAAATTAGCTGAGTGTGGTGGCACACACCTGTAATCCCAGCTACTCAGGAGGCTGAGGCAGGAGAATCACTGGGAGGCGGAGGTTGCAGTGAACTGAAATCACACCACTGCACTCCAGCCTAAGCAACAAGAGTGAAACTCTGTCTCAAAAAAAAAAAAAAAAAAAAAAAAAAAAAAAAAAGAAAGGAAAAACACCTTTTCTTCATCTACTACATGATGACCCAGTGAATAGTCATATAGGAAAGGCAGGATAAATATTTGATATTCCATCTTTATTTACCAGTTTTCAAATAATGAGCTGGTTTGCTAGTATCTTTCAATGGTGATCAATTAATTTGTCTTTTATTATCATGTTCACCACAGACTGGTGGATATAAACATTGTTGATGTCTTTCAATCCATTGCAGTTATCTTTCACGATTACCCCATCTTTCACCAGCAGGGACCTCTTCATGTTGACTCCCAGGTCCTTTAGACCCACCCTAGTCATCTTTGACTACATCCTTGGTATCTGATATGACAGAAAGTTCCAGCCTTACCTTGTGCATTTGTTGCCCCAGATCTGGAATCAGCCATTTCTCCAAGAAGCCCTGGTTCCTTTCTGGGGGAAATGGTTAGTAATTTATTTTTAGGTATGAACAAATAGCCAGAAATCACCAGACACTTGAGGAAAGCCTCTAAAGTGAAAGAGAAGGCCAAAACAAGCAAATGGAATGAGAAATACTGTCAGAAACAGAAACAATGAGAGAAATAAAAAAAAAAAAAAAATTTTGGCTGGGCAGGGTGGCTCATGCCTGTAATCCCAGCACTTTGGGAGGCCAAAGTGGGTGGATCATCTGAGGTCAGCAGTTCAACACCAGCCTGGCCAACATGGCGAAATCCCGTCTCTACTAAAAATACAAAAAATTAGCTGGGTGTGGTGGGGCATGCCTATAATCCCAGCTACTCAGGTGGCTGAGGCAGGAGAATCGCTTGAACCTGGGAGGCAGAGGTTGCAGTGAGCAGAGATCGTGTCACTACACTCCAGCCTGGGCAACAGAGCAAAAGTCTGTCTCAAAAAAAAAAATTTTGATTAATAATAAATAGCCAATTAGTATCTTCTGAGATATACAAAGTATTTTATTTATAAAACAATAAACTTAAAATATGGAAATTTAAAATGTGATTGGGAAAATAAACATTGAATTGAAGGATTAGAAAATAATGTTGAAGAAAAACCTACCAGAACAACAAAAAACAAGAAATGAAACGTAGGAGAGAAATATCATAAAACTAGAGGATCAATGCACAAAGGCCAACAGTGGATTGGAATATTAAGAGTTCCAAAAAGAAAATAGAAGAAAAGGTGAGGAAGAAATTAAGGATGAACTAACATGAGAAAATTCACCAAAACAGAGAATGAGTCTTCAATGCTAAAAGGTTGACTGAGTTCCCAAAAGCGACCCATCCTAAGGCACATCAGTGTGAAATTCAGGACACTGTTATTAAGGAGAAGATCCTAAAAGTGTCTGGAGCCTAAAGAAAAACAGAAAAAGAAAATGTCGTCAGACTCCTCAATAGCAACGCTGGAACTTAGAAGACAACGGAGGAATAAATGCCTTTAAAATTCCAAGTGAAAGTTATTTTCAATCTAGAATTTGGTATCAAAACTACCAATCAAGTATGAAGACAGAATAAATCAGACATGCAAGAATTTGAAAAATTGATCTACCATGTTCCTTTTCCTAGGAAGATACTGGAGATGTGTTCCACCAAAATAAGCGAATAAATCAAGAAAGAGGGAAACATGGGATTCAGAAAGCAGGAGAGGAAAGAAGGTAAGTCCCAGGCTAACAGTCAAGCAGGAGGCCTCAAGAGCAGCCAGAACACTGAGCAGGAGGATGGAGGTTGGTGGATGAGGAAGAGGATGGGAACTTGCAGATTATCTGAATCATTTGTACATGCAGTAAGAAAATCATATTGAGGCCAGCATGGTGGCTTACACCTGTAATCCCAGCACTTTGGGAGGCCGAGGGGAGCAGATGACTTGAGACCAAGAGTATGAGACAAGTCTGGGCAATATAGCAAGACCCTGTGTGTACAGATAATTTTAAAAACTAGCCGAGTGTGGTGGTGTGCACCTATGTTCCCACCTACTTGGAAGGCTGAGGCAAGAGGATCACCTGAGCTCAGTGTTAGGTTTTAAAGAAAGACACACACATAGCAAGAGGGTGGCTCAACAGCAAATGCAGGCTTTATGTCCAGCATAAAACCTATAGAAGTGGGAAACTAGCCTAATGCCAGAGCCCACCGCTGCCTACAGGCTGGGGGTACTTGCAGGTGTGGGCAGGAGGGGTCTGGGCAGTATGGCTTGCTGCCTGGCGGGATATGGATAAGATGTTCCCATGATGAGGCGGTTCTGGCCCTTATTCCCGTGGAATGTCATCACGGTGTTCCTTGGACCTTTGCCCAGTGAGATATGACAGGGATGTTTCTTTAGTTGGGCCTTTGTTCACCTTGTGGTCAGGTGGTTAGGAAGGATGTTTCTCACAGCCCGAATGCCTGGGAAATGTTTCGCTTTGACCAAGGTTTGCGAAATAGTGGGGAAGCTTAAAATGGTGCAGTTTGGACTAACATCCGGGAGGTCGAGGCCACAGTGAGCCATGATTGTGTCACTATACTGCAGCCTGGGCGACAGAGTAACACCTTGTCTCCAAAAAACTAAAAAAAAAAAAAATCATATTGAGAGGGATGTGTAAGACCTGTTGGACACTTGGGGAAAATCAGTGATGGGTACACACAAAACAAGCAAATGGAGACAATCAAGACAATTATTCAGTCCAGGAAAAACAAAACGTTGTTCAAAAAAGGAAACCTTATCAGAATACGAATATTTCATTGATTCTCACTCACATGCACATGTTTTCACATTTCAATGAGTCTGAAGTCGGGACATGTCTTTCAGTCAAAGACATCTGACAGTCACTATCAGCCAGGTGCAGTCTTGATGTTGTCATGCCCGTGCAGGTGTGAACTTAGTCATTTTTTCTGGTGTTCTGACCAGACAACAGCAAACCCTCGACGTTTCAGTCCACAAACCACTTTAGGATCACACAAGGGAAGAATGTGAGTCCTGCTTTGTCAGAAAACCTGTGGGCATCTTTTGGTATGGTGCCCATTCTGTAAGCATCCAAACTTGCAGGATGAGGTCAGTGGTATGGAAGAAAATTGTGGAGACCAGAGTGGAATGCTCTGTAAGAATTACTGTAACACTGACACCTAGGTAGTTCAAAGAATGGTTCTCTAAACAGACAAACAACAAAAATGAGCACTGACAACTCTAAAAAGTGATTCAGAAGAGATGAACGCTCAATTCAAAGGTTTGAGGATACTCAATTTTGAGTATATTTTTTGTATGCACAAGATTGATATATGATAAAACGTATGTCTAAATAAGAGCACTTTCAATATGTTTACGTTAAAATTTTAACTAATAAGAACATTTGATTGGCAGCAATTTTCTTTCTCAGTGGTTCATATTACAAATTGATGGTGCCATACATTCAGTGAAATCTGGGGTACTGGCTGTAAATACCAGTGTTGATTTTAATTAAAACTGTCATTATAATGGGAGGATGGGGAGATGGGAAATGTTATGTGTGCTTTGGTGTTGGGAAGAATGGTGGTGGGTAAGTGGGAAAAATCTTCACCTCCGTAACAGGAATTCAAAAGATGAAGCCTGAGATTGATACATCCTTTTTAGAAATGGATTTAAAAAAACAGAGAAACAAGTGAAGGTGGTTGTCCTTGGGAAAAGGGGTGGGGTATGGGAGGAGTGGGTCGCCAGGGTTTTAATGAATACATTTTAATACTATTTAACTTTTTAAACTCTGTGTATCATTAATTTGATAAAATAATTTTGAAATGAATTAAAATAAATAAATGGTTTCAAAAAAGCCATTCTGTGCTGTTCTCTCTATAAACACATGTACTCTTTTTGGGGCATGTGGTCTAACTTTTGATTAGAGAAATCTATTCACCATGAGAGGCTGCAGGATATAGCAGAAAGAGCTTTGTTTTGGTGTCAGTTGTCTGGATTCGCATCTTGTTTCTCGTTTACTAGCTGTGTGACCTTGGGCAAATTGCTCCGGCTCTCTGGACTTTAGTTTTCTTCCCTGTAAAACAAGCAAAAGGCTACGTGTTTCACTGTTATCTGTGAGGATCAAAGAGAAAAAGTGTGTCAAGTCCCTGGCACAGTGCCTGTCCCATTGTTGAGTCCAGCGTAACTTTAACTCCTTCTATGGTACAGCCCCCCTTCAATGGGGTCAAGGCTGACCTCTGCTCAGAGACTTGAGGACCCTTTGCTCATGCAGTCCTCCCAAAGCCACCCACCGTCCGGGGCTTTTGGCTTGCACGACTGCAATGTTTGTGGCTCATTGCTCTTTTCTAGCCCCAGAAGCCCCGAGATTTCTTATTTATGTCCCTCTCTTCTCTCATATCAGGCTCAGCCTGGGAGTTGATGGGTCCTGAGTATGACAGTGCTCAGTTGTTTCTGTCCAGATGAACACTGTGGCTCTGTGGCCAGACTCGGGGTCCTTTGCTCTTCTCCAAGGTCTGGGAGACACAGAAGCCTGGGCTCCAAACTCGTCACTCAGCTCCTGAATCCAGGGTGTGCAGGAGTCAGCCTCCCTCTGCCTTACAAAGCAGCCATCACCAGTGCAGGTTGGCTGTGGGCTAGAAAGCATAGAGAGGCCTGCTACTCGCTCTCCCGGCCCCCTGCCTCCCCTCCCACACTGCAGCCTCTGGAGCTCTGCAGGCAGTGACCTCATGGCTAGAAACAGCTTTGTTAGAAATTAAAAGTAGGTGGGCTCTTTTTTCCCTCCCCATTTGGATGACAGAGCTGCTTGCTCAGGGTTCCCTCTCCCAGGACAGGTAGGCAGTTCATGTTTATACATGTGACCCAGAAATATATAATGAACCACACCAGGGCTGTTGACATTGCCTGGACGTGGAGGGCGTCACACCTCCCGCCAGCTGCTGTTCAGAGAGAGTAGAGGCAGAATAGATGAAGGAGAAGAAGGGATCCTGGGTTGGGGACAGCCCTCTCCTAATGCCATGGACATGTGAGAACATGGCACTGTCCTGCAGGTCCCCGCATGAAAGCTGTGTCCCCAAACACATTACCCCACGGCAGAGCATGAGTGATGCTAGCAGAGAAGCTAGAAGGAAAGTGCAGACAGTGGGGGTGGGAGGAAGGACAGCAATTAGGAAAGGGAAAGTGCTAGCCCTTAAGACTATGGGAACACACATAGCCTTTGGAATCAGAAATGCGGGTTCCAGTCCCTGCTCTACACGAGGTTCTGTGTGACTTGCTTAGGTCACACAGAACCTTGGTTTTCCCCATCTGTTAAGAAAAAAGCCCAGAGTTGTCATTAGAAAATTAAATCTCCTACATTCAGGGTTTGCCAAATCTTTTCTCCCTTCCTGCCTGCCACTCAGTTGAGGGCCATCTGGCACAGAATAGGCGCATTTCCCACTCAGGACCTGGGGTGGGATTGAAGGTCCTTTGGCCACTTCCAGCCCCCTGGCTGACTCCGAGGGCAGAGCTGCATAGGGATGATGAAAGATTCAGAAGCTCTTTCTCCAGGCCTCCTCTGACCCAAGCAGGCAGTGTGGGTGTTGGACTGAGGGTGCCCACCCGTGAAAGGCCTCTGGGTAAGGAGACTGGGCAGCCCTCCCAGACCCATGTGGATATAGTGAGAGGAGCCCTCACCCTGCAGACCATCCCTCCTTCACAGCTTCCTGTCAGCTCCCGACACCGGCTGCTGCCTGCTCTGGTGGTGAGTGGCAGTGAATGACACAGCCATGTGATGTCTGTGTGTTCCTGTGTTCCTCCCCCAGGCCACAGAGTGGGCCTCCAGTGAGGACACGCGCCGCTCCTGCCAAAGCAAAGGGAAGACTGAGGTACGTAGTCTCAGCGGTCCGGGGGTCCCACCTGGAGCTGGAAGGAGGCCTGTGGTTGTGGGGATGGAGCGGCACTGTGTGGATATGAGGTCCCCTGCTGGAGAGACCTGGCCAGGATGAGCTGGGGCTCCTTGGGCAGGTGGGGATACAGCTCTGTGGCCAGTTGGTCCTGAGCATCTGAGTGAGCAGTGAGGCGGAGAGATGACCTTGGTGGGAGGGGACGTTCACAGATGTGACTGGGACATCGGGACAGGTAGATCTGGGGTCAAGGGAAGTGTTTTAGAAGACTTGTTGGCATTCATGACGCAGTGGTGTGAGGGTGAGATACCCAGCATCACACCTGGAGAGTATGCTGTCTGCTCCTTTCCTTCCTGCCTCAGGAGGAGTGTCAGAACTACGTGCGAGTCCTGATCGTCACCGGCCGGAAGGTGTTCATGTGTGGGACCAATGCCTTTTCCCCCGTGTGCACCAGCAGACAGGTGGGCAGCTCAGGGTGGAGCAGACTGAAGGGGGCACCATGCCGGGGGCTCTCCTGCCCAGGCACATAGCCTTGAAGGCAGGTTGCCAAATTTTGCAAACAAACAAACAGACACCCCAAACAGAAACATAAAAGGACACCCAGTTAGATTTGGAGTTCAGATAAACAATAAATGATATTTTAGCATAAATGTGCCCCGTGAAGTGTTTGGGATAGACTTATACTGAAAATTTATTCCCTGTTCATCTGAAATTCAAATTGAACTGGGCCTTCTGTATGTTATTGGTCAGCCTTACCTTGAAGGGTCCTGACTGGGGCTGGAGGCAGATGGAGCTACTGGGAGGACCTCTCCCTCCCTGAGGGCTGCTCCCTCAGAGGAACGGTGAGCTGGGCAGTGAGATGACGCTGGAGGAGGGGAGAGGCCCAGAGAGACCGGGGCCCAGGAGGAAACAAAACTCGGATGGAAAGAACAGGCAGCCCCAGGGCCTCAGGGAAAAGTGTCCCCTTCTCCCCATTGTTCCCAGGTGGGGAACGTCAGCAGGACAATTGAGAAGATCAATGGTGTGGCCCGCTGCCCCTACGACCCACGCCACAACTCCACAGCTGTCATCTCCTCCCAGGGGGAGCTCTATGCGGCCACGGTCATCGACTTCTCAGGTCGGGACCCTGCCATCTACCGCAGCCTGGGCAGTGGGCCACCACTTCGCACTGCCCAGTATAACTCCAAGTGGCTCAATGGTAAGGAGGCCCCAGTGCCAGGGGCGGGGACTCCCCTGGTTCTGATCCCACCAGCCCACCCTGAGCCCCCCATTCATCCTCCTTCCTGCCAACCTCTGCAAGCGCTCCCACTCGCCTTATCAAGGAAGAGGTCCAGAGTAGGGCAGAGTAGACCAGAGCATACTGGAGATGAGCCCCAGATGAAATCACAGATGATGTCCCAAGTCCGCAGAACAGAGAGAGGGTGGGCTATTAGGAGAGAGGGAGATAATTAGGAATTGTTTAGGAAAACAAATTATGGATAAGAAGAAATTATGGGGCCAGGTATAGTGGCTCATGCCTGTAATCCCAATACTTTGGGAGGCTGAGGCAGGAACATCTCTTGAGGCCAGGAGTTGGAGACCAGCCTGGGCAACATAGCAAGACTCTGTCTCTAAAAATAAAAATAAAAAATAAATCAGCCAGGCATGGTGATGCATGCCTGTATTCCTACCTACTCAGGAGACTGAGGTGATAGGATGCCCTGAGCCTAGGAGTTTTGAGACTGCAGTGAGCTATGATCACATCCCTGAACTCCAGCCTGGGCGAAAGAGTGAGAGCCAGCCTCTTAAAAAAGAAAGAAAGAGAGAGAGGTTATGGAAAGGGCCATATGAGTTTCCTAACCCTTGGGGCTGAACCCCTGCTTCCTCAGTAACTATTAGGTTGGCGCAAAAGTAATAGCGGTTTTTGCCATTAAAAGTAAGGGCGAAAATTGCAATTACTTTTGAACAAACCTAAATACTGTGTGTCCTTGAGCAAGTACTTAACCTCTCTGTGCCACAATGTTGTATCTATAATATGGGATAATCATAGGATTTACCTCATCTGTTGATCGACTGGATTAATCCGCATAAAGTACTTAGGATAGTGTCTGGCACCCAGTGAGAGGTGTGCGGTAACACATGTTTAATATTATAGCTTCACTTGGGATTGAAAGTGGGAAGAGAGTTAGTTAGGGTCCCCAGGTCACCAAGCTTGCAGGGAGAGGGGTGTCAGGTGCCCATCTGGGAAAACTGAAGTGGTTGAGTCCTCTTGACTCTGCCCTCTTCTTCCCTGCTGGCCTGCCTGCCCCTTCTTCCTCTTCTGCCCACCCAGAGCCAAACTTCGTGGCAGCCTATGATATTGGGCTGTTTGCATACTTCTTCCTGCGGGAGAACGCAGTGGAGCATGACTGTGGACGCACCGTGTACTCTCGCGTGGCCCGCGTGTGCAAGAATGATGTGGGGGGCCGATTCCTGCTGGAGGACACGTGGACCACATTCATGAAGGCCCGGCTCAACTGCTCCCGCCCGGGCGAGGTCCCCTTCTACTATAACGAGCTGCAGAGTGCCTTCCACTTGCCGGAGCAGGACCTCATCTACGGAGTTTTCACAACCAATGTGTGAGTCCTGTCCTCTGCCAGCCCCTTTCCTGTGATGTCAGGAGCTGGCCTGGCCTCATGGCCTGGTGGGCTTCATCTATAAAATGGGGACTTCCGTGACTCCTGCCGGAGGTCATTTGAGGATTTTGTGACTTACTGCTTCTGGAGCGGTAAGCACGTGTTCTGGGTTGCTGGGAAGCACAAGCCTAAGCCAGAGATGAATAAAGCAAATGGATCTGGCTTAGGCTGCATGAAGGAGGAACATGCTGGTGATGAAGGTGGAAAAGCCTGCCTTGGATGAGGGGATGTAGCCATGTGGGGGAGGGGAGCAGGCAGCAATAGCCTCAGGGAGGCTCAACGGGGATTCCCTAAGGTCCCTTCCAACCTTAGGACTATAGGATTCTGCTCAATCTAACCAGCAGTCTTCTGTTAACCCTGCCATCACCTCCCATCTAGACTGTGCTGGAAAACCAGGCTGGGAATGACAGCCCTTTTTGTTTTCTAGGTGTGAGGAGGAGTAACCCTCACAGATCATGACACCTCCTTCTGTGTAAGAGGCTAACCCAATCAGGTGACTCTCCCATAGACCAAGCTTGTCCAGCCCATGGCTTTTGGGCTGCATGTGGCCCTGGACAGCTTTGAATGAGGCCCAACACAAATTTGTAAACTTTCTGAAAACATTACGAGACTTTTTTTTTTTTTTGGCATTTTTTTTTTCTTTTTCTTTTTTTTTTTTTCTGAGACGGAGTCTCACTCTGTCACCCAGGCTGGAGCGCAGTGGTTCGATCTCGGCTCACTGCAAACTCTGCCTCCTGGGTTCAAGCAATTCTCCTGCCTCTCAGCCTCCCGAGTAGCCAGGACTACAGGTGTGTGGCACCACGCCTGGCTAATTTTTTGTACTTTTAGTAGAGATGGGGTTTCACTGTGTTAGCCAGGATGGTCTCCATCTCCTGACCTTGTGATCCGCCCACCTTGGCCTCCCAAAGTGCTGGGATTACAGGCATGAGCCACCACACCCAGCCGGCAATTTTTTTTTTTTTTTTGGCTCATCAGCAATGGTTAGTGTTTAGTGTATTTTATGTGTGGTCCAAGACTATTCTTCTACCAGTGTGGTCCAGGAAAGCCAAAAGATTGGACACTCTGATATAGACAATGACGGATGGGCACCGAGACCAAGGAAGTCACTGGCTGCACAATGTTCTTTGTAGGAATACCAGAAACCTATGAGTCATGGAGTGGTGTTTGCTCACTTTGGGCCCCAGATAGCAGGCACTGGATGAGGGCCAGGCTAGCCATAGGAAGGACAGTGTGAGGGGGTCGACAGAGATGAGAGTCAGGAGTAGGTAGAGAGGCATCGAAACTGACGCCATCAGTGTGAATTCTAAATAGTGTATTTATTGCATGCCTTCTCCATGCAGGTGCTTGTCCTGGTAGGAGTGGGGCATCAGGGAGCAAAAGCAGACATGGTTCTGCCTTTAAAAGCTTCAACAGGGTGATGGATATTAACAACAAATTTTAATCATGATAAATGCTACAAAGGGAAAAGGCAGTGTGTGGAAAAGCCCCTAACAGTATAGAGGAGTGATGATCAGGGAAGGTTTCCTGTAGGAAGTGACATCTATAAGATGAATAGGAATAAGCTAAGGGAGAGGAGCATTCCAGCCTGAGGTAACATGTGCAGAGGTTTGAGGTGGGAAGAAATATTTCAGGAGCTGAGCAGTGATCAGTGTGGCAAGACATTTAAGGGTGAGGAGAAGAAAGACAGGAGAGGAGAGTGAAGGGGTAGGGCAGGGAGGGTATGTCCCAGAGGACATTGCAGACTGCTTTAATCTTTATTCTAAGAGCAAGGAGAAATTATTGACAGGTTTGAAGCAGGCCAGCAACCAGCTCAGAGGTGCGTTTTGAAACGCTCACCACTCTGGCTGCCGTGTGGAGAATGGATTAGGAGACTAGACAGGCTGCGGGCAGACCACCAGGAAGACAGTGCAGCATTCAGGGGCCTAGAGGGGGAGCTGAAACCAGGCAGAGGTGGAGAGAAATGGACACATTTGGGAGAAGAACTAAATGTGAAGAATAGAACTGGAGGCATTTGGTATGGTGGTTTCCTCTCTGTGAGCTATTTATATAAGATTCATAGAAACATGCTTCTGTGACTAAAAGGGTCTCCTGGGTCATCTGAACTCAGGGTGTGGCAGGCTATGGCATAAATCAGTGGCTTGGTAACCAGCTTTTGTAAATAACTAAATCAGAATAGAATGGAATAAAATATCAGAGTCTTAACATATTTAGTAAGGGTAAGTTCAT
This sequence comes from Rhinopithecus bieti, assembly GCF_001698545.2. Taxonomy (NCBI): domain Eukaryota; kingdom Metazoa; phylum Chordata; class Mammalia; order Primates; family Cercopithecidae; genus Rhinopithecus; species Rhinopithecus bieti. The sequence continues at coordinate 2,844,203 of NW_016816842.1, forward strand.
ACACTTCTTTATGGATGTGTACATATTATACTGAGTTGTAGGGTAAAATATATCTCTTACCATGGGCCATGGACTACAATGTTTGAAAGTCACTGTATTTCAGCCTCCTGCTGGATAAGAGAGGGAGGGAGGCAGTAGCACAGAAGGATTCACCAGTGCTTCTTGTCAGTGGGTCGTTCCCAGGGGGTTTCCAGAGTGTGAGGACCACATCACCTCCCTTTGAGATCCCCCCGGTGGTACACCAGACTCATCAGAGATGCTTACAGAGCGTTGGGAATTGGACATGACAGCTGGCTGTGGGGTATATGAATGACGAGGGTGCCAGGTCTTACAGGGAGGGCCTTGTCCCACCACTTCTTGCCTTTCAGAAACAGCATTGCGGCTTCTGCTGTCTGCGCCTTCAACCTCAGTGCTATCTCCCAGGCTTTCAATGGCCCATTTCGCTACCAGGAGAACCCCAGGGCTGCCTGGCTCCCCATCACCAACCCCATCCCCAATTTCCAGGTACAGAATCTCCTCCTGTTTCCCTGCCTTCCCCCCAGATTACCAGCCACAAGCTGATTCCCAACTGCTTAGCACAGACAGACATCAGATCTGTTCCTGCCAGTCCATGCCCATCTCTGGGATCCACAATGGTTCCCTGAGGGTATTAGCCTGTACTACTATGAGGGAGAAAGGGAGAGTGGGTGAGGGGCAGTGCGAGGAAGTATGCTCGGAGCCATCTCTAAATGTGAGTCCATACCTCCAGGGAGGCAGGGAAGTGGGACCTCAGCTCTCCACAGTGTAGAGGACCAGGAAAGCACTACACAAGCTGTCTGGCTGGAATTTGGGGATGTTAGCCAGAGCTTTCTCACAGTGTGTTCAATATGGCTACTAATTCCTGGAAGTGGTCAGTGCTAGAAGTGGTCAGGGAGTGTGGTTAGGGCCCAGCCGTGGGTAATGTTAGCATCCCCCATCCTGTGATAGAGAAGGGGAAAGAATGAGGGGGCAGAGGACGCTGCTGATGGTTGACTTTCATGTTCGCCCAGCTTCCCACCCAGGGCATGGGATGGAGCAGGGAAAGACCTCAAGCTTTGCAGTCCTACCATCCTGATCCCGATCTAGCCTATCTCTTTGTGACCTTGGACAAAAAAGTCATCCAACCTCCTTCAGTCTCTTTTTCCTTATCTGGAACTAGGGATAATACCGTAAGACATAACACCTCACAGATAATGCCCGAAGGTTCATATGCCTGGAATGTAGGAGACGCTCAGTAAAAAGTGGTTGGCTTCCAGCTTTGGTTTAGAAATCATAAGGACTTTGAGCTGGCAAGGACACAGGAGAGGGACAGCAGGGCTTGGCCCAAGGTAGGAGGGGGCACCTGCAGCAACAGCATAAAAATCACCAGACACTCGTCCACACTCAAATTATCCGTTTTTAGATAGTCCAGTCCTCTTTGCTCTCCTCCCTCCTCTTCCCCAAACCTGGCAGGATCCTCCTTCCCCTTCTCCCCAGCCTCCTGTTCTTAGTTCCCAAAGAAGAGGCATCCCACCCTAGAAAGGGTGCAGGACGCCCAGCAGGGATGCTGGGGGTGGGGGATGCTGGAGAATCAGCGTCCGCTGCTGCGGCCACCTGGGTTGCCAGTAGGAGGGAGCCGGTGGGGGATGGCTGCAGCCCCGGTGGCCGGGCGCGTGTGACCTGGCTCCCCGCGGCAGTGTGGCACCCTGCCTGAGACCGGTCCCAACGAGAACCTGACGGAGCGCAGCCTGCAGGACGCGCAACGCCTCTTCCTGATGAGCGAGGCCGTGCAGCCAGTGACACCCGAGCCCTGTGTCACCCAGGACAGCGTGCGCTTCTCACACCTCGTGGTGGACCTGGTGCAGGCTAAAGACACGCTCTACCATGTACTCTACATTGGCACCGGTGAGCCGGCCCGGCCCAACCTGGACTGCGGGTCGGGGGTGGGTTGAGGGTTGGGGCAGGGCTGCAAGCTTCCGGGGCCTTCAAGGCCACCTTGGTCTGGCTCTCCCTCTCCCCCAGAGTCGGGCACCATCCTGAAGGCGTTGTCCACGGCAAGCCGCAGCGTCCGCGGCTGCTACCTGGAGGAGCTGCACGTGCTGCCCCCTGGACGCCGCGAGCCTCTGCGCAGCTTGCGCATCCTGCACAGCGCCCGCGCGCTCTTCGTGGGCCTGAGCGACGGCGTCCTGCGGGTCCCACTGGAGAGGTGCGCCGCCTACCGCAGCCAGGGGTAAGCCGGGACGGGGGCGACTCCCGAGGCCCCCACTGCGGAGGCGGGGCGTAAGAGGCGGGGCTTTGGACCCGGGAGACCTGGGGTCGGTCCCTGCAGTCTCCACTAGTGTGCCTTAGGACGAGTCACTCCACCTCTCTGAACCTTGGTTCTCTCTTCGTAAAACATCTTGCAGGGTTTTTGTGAGGGTTAATTGAGATAATCTCCTGCAGGTACTGACCTGGAGGAAGTGTGTGCTTAGGGAATTTTGGTGGGTGGCTGTTTTTATCTCTGTTGTCAAACACATAGCTAGGGTCAGTCAACCATCTCTAGCCCACTTGATTCATTCTCAGTCCCTTCAGTACAGAGAGGTCTTTATGTTTGAAGCCACAGCACTTACTGCCCGGATATGGGGGCAGATGGAGATGGTGCTATGAGTCAGCCCCACGTTTTTGCTCCTCTTCCTTCCTTCCTTCCTTAGAAGAGGTAAAAAGGGCTGCTGTAGGCGTGGCAGGGGTGAGGCGCCACGTGGAGGAGTTGCCCTGGCTTCGCACTGCTTCTGAACTTGGTTCTTCATACCATCGCTTCAAGTGGACTCACAGATTTGACAACTGTGGCATCAGTGTTTAAGGGGGAAATCAAAGCCTATTCCAAAGCCAAATGGAAATGTAGCCCAGACTCCTACCACCCGAGGCTCTCCCAGGCTGCATCGCCTCATTTTCATGATACTCAGAAGCTGGCATCACCACAGCCATGCAAGCTTCTGTGGCCTTTGCAACTGAGAGTCCTGGCTATGCCATCTGTCCTCAAGATTCGGAAGACAAATGGTATCCATGATACAGGGCTGTTCTTCAGCTCCAGTGGGGTGTGCTAGGAGCTGGGCAGAGGCCCGTGGGGCCAGGAGGAGCTGTGGGTTTTGGTGATGCAGCCAAGGAATGGGGGGTCTCAGGGCAGACACTCCAGCTCCCTTCAGCCCCAACACAGGGCTCCATCAACAAGACACCACACACTTACTAAGCCCTACCATATTCTGGGCACTTTGTAAGACTGTTGGTGTGAGAGAAGGCAAGAGAAATAGTCCCCAAACACTGGCTTCCCTCAGATCTCCAGATATCTGGATGGGAAGAGAACCTCGGCCTGTATCAGACATGTGGGGAGACATGGTCGGGTATGGCGGGAAGGACTCCAGTGGTGGAACCAGATACACCTGGGGCTCCATCTCAGCTCCATCATCTACTAACTATATGATCTTGAACAACTGAATCTTTTTGAGCTTCGGCTCTCTCATCAGGAAAACGGGGAGACATTTGATGGAACAAATGATGTTTAATGCAGGCAGAGTTGTAAGGATTGGGACTGGTACTCATGAAGTGCCCAGTCCAGTGAATCACAGGTGGTAGCTGGTATCTTTATTACTTTTTCATCTCCCCAAATGCATTTAGGAGCCCTCCAGCCTCCTAGGCCCTCTGGAGTCTTGCTGAATATAGACAGGACAACTTGGCAATGAATCACAGGTTTTCACATATGGCTTGTTCTCCGAGAGGTTGTAAATCCTTAAAGGCAAACCCAGTGGCCCAGTATTTTTTATACTCCACCAGCGAGTCCCACCCAGCCCAAGGTACAACGTGGCCTTCCATACATGACTGATCCTTCAGTTGACTGATTGTTTGGCTTGAGAGGAGTTTGGTGCAGGAGAAACATGGGAATGGCACTGGAAACTAGATTGAGGCCAACTGAGAAGGCCAAGGGAGGATTTTGACTTGAATCCTGTGGCTGTGAGCACTGGAGTGGTCCTAGAGCAGTGGAGTGCAGTCACAGGCTGTGTGAAAAGATCAACCAGACAGTGGTGAACAGCATTGTCATGTAGCAAGTGGATGCCAGGTGGGCTAGTATGACTCTAAGCCAGATCTGAAGGAACGGGGCCTGTAGTGGATGGGAGGAAGGAAAGGCGCTGGGATGCTCAGCTCCAGTGGGGTGTGCTAGGGAGGCCTGTGCTTACATTCTGCAGAGAGGGGCTGGGGAGGTTGCATAGTGTGCCTGTTGCACTCCTGCCCTGGAGCAAGGCAGAAAGAGATCAGTTTGGAGTTTGGTGCTTTCATCCTGTTTGGTTTCCTGACTTTGGGATAGAAGCCCTTGATGTGTATAGTGAAAACCCTGCTAAAAAACTATAGGTGAATCCAAAAAGTATGAAATGCAAGGTCACATTATCAGAAGATTAGTAAAATGGCTACAGCAAGTACACACAGTCACCAAGCTGTGCACTCCAGGAGTCTGGGAGCCAATTGCCACAGTATATTAGAATTTGTACTGTTGTGGGATGTGTTGTCACAAGATTTTACTGTGTCCTAGGATAGACATTTCATGCTTTTTCCCTCATGCCTTCCAAAACTGGCAGGAAGATGAGGGTGGGTAAGCAGAGGCCTCTTCAGGCTCTCTCCTCTGTCCAGGATCCAGGGGCTTATCTCCAACTGCCTCTTTTCACTCAGGAGAATCTCAGCCCCATGGGGCACCACGAAGACCTGGCCTGGCCAGAGAGAGACCAGTGTTCCCATGAGGAGGAGGCTGGGGAATAAACTGCTGACTGGCTCTGCAAAGCGGGTGTTTTATGCATGAACCACCCCTTTCCTCCTTCCAGCATGCCTTTCACCCTGCCTTTGAGAGGGATCCTCTACCCCCAACTCACTCACAGATCTCCCCTGGCTGCCCCATGAGCGCAGGGAAGGCCCACTCTCAGCTATTTTTTGCTCACAAGCTCCAGAGATACCTTTTCCACCCTGGACAGCTCCCACTGTGAAACAGTGCAGGAATTCGCCTGCCTGCAACTTCCACCATCCATCTGTCCCGCGAGCCCACGGAATGAACCTGTTCCTTTTTGTAATGGCTGCTTGAGACACTGCAGTAAAAAAAGGAAAAAAAAAAAAAGAAAGACATGGTGATATATTATTGGTCTGATGGCTCCTTTATGAAAAGAACTCTAAACTGCCACCCATTTCTACAGTCAGAGACACACTCTAAGTCTCTTATCCTTGGAGCTTTCATTTTTCCTAAGAGCGTTCCCTGCTCTGTAAGCTTTGAAGTGGCCTTTGGCCAAAAGCAGCAAATGTGGTTCCACTTGAGCCGAGGAGGCAGTTATCCCTTTTATTCACAAGAAGAGAGCTCGGGCACTGCCCCCAAGAAGTCTCAAGCGTCCCCTCAGGCTGCCAGGGAAGGTGCAGGGCAAGCGTGTCCATGGAGAATCTGGTATCCTCTTCTCTGGGACTTAATTGAGGGCAGGGGAAGCTGAAGGGGTGAGAGGGCTTGGAGAAAGGAGGCTGGAGCCAGCATCTACTCCATGTTTTTCTTCTTTCCTATTCTGCCATGGTTTGGAAAGACAAGACACTTCATCTCTTGGCTTGGGAATCTTGACAAAAGTGGCCCCTGGCATAGCAGTTCTTGACCATGGGTACTCTGCAGAGTTACCTGGGGCGGGGGAGTATTTAGAAGATTCCAGTGCCTGGGCCTATTCCAGTCCAAAAAGCCAAACTACAGGTGGGTGGGCTTTTGTTTTGTTTGCTTACACTTTTAAAGGGTGCCCAGGATATCCTAATTTGCAGTCAAGACTGGGAACTCCTGCTGTACAACTGGTTAGGCTCTAGATGGAAGAAGGAGCAAGAGGCAAATTGCGTTTCTCCAGAATCTTCTGCATTTGTCTTATATAGGCTGATTCAGGTTTTCTGCTCTTACCCATTTTCTCTGCTGGCAGACATTAGTTTTTTTGATGGATAGAATATTGTTTATTATTATTGTCACTAGCTATGGCTAATTCTTTTTTCCAGTTTATTTGTGTCACTTTTAAATTCCACATCCCCTGCCTCTAGAGATTGATACCCCTTTTTGAGGGCTGAAGGAAATAAATTCAGGAGTGGGCTTTACTGAGTTCTCATTGGTTGAATTTGCTAGCAGTCCTCTTGATCCCAATGTCAGCCAGCAAGCAGAGTCTCAAAACCAAGGTTGCTGGGACTACTTGTGTACATGTGTTGCATGCAGTCCAATGATGTCCAGTTTGATGGACTCTGCTGATAAAACACCCTCAAATCAAACTATTGATCTCAGATGAAAATATGACCACATTTATCTTGTATAATTTACCAAAATTGTCCTTGAGTGAATAAACTGGAAACAGATTCCTGAGCAACAGTTGGGTATTCTGGATTCCTGGGTGGGCCAGAGAGTACTCACCGGACTCCCATGATTGCCTCGCTTATATGAGGCCATGGGTTGGCCCCGAGCAGCGGATAGTACTGTCTTCTTTGCCCTCCTTTGGTGACAAGGAGAAGCCCCCCCTTCTTTGTATAATTAACCTCGTTTTTCTCTGGGGCCTGACAGGATCTACTGAACTCACTGAAAGTTAAGAATTCACCTGACAGGTGACTCTCCCTGAAGCTTCAAGAGATAAGAAAAATTCTACCCCTGAGGAGCCAAAAGCGCAACTCTTAGCTCTTTTCTTGTTTGTTTGTTTTTGGTATATCTCTTTAACCCTAGGCATCTTTGTTCCCTTTGTCCAATGGGATGATCCCTCTGCAAACTCACAGAATGGTGTGAAACTCCCCACCAGGCTCCATCTTCTTTGTAGTCCAGTACCTCCTTCTCCAAAGCCTCTTCTGTTTTCCAGTCTCCAATTTCTGAGTCCCTGCTTAGTGCTCTCTCCAGACCCTCTTCAGCAGACTGGCTCAGAATGGGGTGGAAGCTGGGGACAGGAGCCAGAGGGATTGAGGTATCCTCTAGGATTGGCAGTGGGCTGAGTGTTGGAGGGACCCTCCTTTTGGCACCAGGATTGGATACTCTCTGTACTTAGCAATGGATAGCAAAGCCTGATTCCATAATTGCCATAGACTTTTTCTCCCCTTTGGAGTCCTACTAGTGGAGGTTAGATTTTTCTGTTAAAAAATGACACGAAGACATCAAAAGGAGAAAAGGAAGAAAGGAGCTCTGGACTATGAGAAGTGGAGGCATTTGGAGCATGCAACAGTGTGTGAACCAGTATCATTCTGGGGCCACTGTAGAGAGACCAGCCCTCGGGGTTGAGGAACTGAGAACTAGGATGTGACCTCCTACAGCTTGAGCTCATTCTCACGATGCTAAAGCACTGGACTCTGATTCCTCCCACTAAGCAGCACAAGCATGTGGGTGCTCCAGGTGACCATGGACAGTATCCAGGTGTCTGCTGATCCTGTGCTGTGTTTTGAGGGATGGGCTCATATTCAGTGTGTGAAATCAGACACAACCTCCCATGGGAAGCAGAAGTATGAGGGGAAAAGCGTGGTCAAAAGCTTAGGTCTGGACCCAGCTCCACCACCTCTGATCTGTGTGATCTCAGGAAAATACTTATCCCTTTGCCTTTGTACAATGAAAAGGCTGTGTAGGGGATCCCAGTGGTTCTCAGCCTGACTCCCATTAGAATCACCCAGGGAGCTTTTAAACACGACTTCGCCCCCAGAGAGTGTTGATTGGGGTGGGCTCGGGTATTGGTATGTTTTGAAAACTCCTCAGGTGATTCTAATGTGCAGCCAGGGTTGAGAATGGCTGGATTAAACCATCTGTAAGGCTTTTTCCATCTATAATGTTTTATGACTCTATGATCATAGCATGTGTCAGGGAGGCACTTCCTCTTTGGGTTCCTGTTAACCACATCTGCCCCTGTGGCTGTGGGTGAGGAGTATGGGGCACCCATATTTGGGGAAAGCAGTGCTGTCTCTTTTAAATGTGCAGTCTCTGGAGGATGAGGGTTTTAGTCCTGGGTCAGGTCACTGGGTTTCCCCCAGATAACATGGGGATATTAACAGTACCTACTTCATTGGGGTGCTGAATTTAAATTAATTCATGCTTATAAAGTGCTTAAAATGATGCCTTACACACAGTAAAGCAGTGTGAACTTCATTATTATCATGGAAGACAAATGGATGGAAAGTGGTGCCCAGAGGGGAGTGTTCAGGTGTGTTCCTGAGATACAGGTGAGGCTGGGAAGCCAGTGGGCTTGAGTTCCAGGACGTCTGTCTGGCAGGGCATGCCTGGGGGCCCGGGACCCGTACTGTGGCTGGGACGGGAAGCAGCAACGTTGCAGCACGCTCGAGGACAGCTCCAACATGAGCCTCTGGACCCAGAACATCACCGCCTGTCCTGTGAGAATCCCTTTGTGTCTTCCCATCTCAGACCCCTCCTTCAATTCAGGCTATGACTCCCCACCAATATTCCCCCAATCCCCTGAGATCTTGTGACTTCCCTGCCCTTGCCTTGGGTAATAGGGTTACTGTCCCCCATGCGTGTCTGCAGGTGCGGAATGTGACACGGGATGGGGGCTTTGGCCCTTGGTCACCATGGCAACCATGTGAGCACTTAGATGGGGACAACTCAGGCTCTTGCTTGTGTCGAGTTCGATCCTGCGACTCCCCTCGACCCCGCTGTGGGGGCCTTGACTGCCTGGGGCCAGCCATCCACATCGCCAACTGCTCTAGGTATGTGAGGACAGGACTTGCATGGTATCTGCCTTGGACCAGGGTGGGGAGAACTAGGGAAATGGGGCCCCCTCACTCAGGTGTTTGCACTAAGGGACAGAAACCACTTCAGGGCTGTGTTGGGGACTGGAGAGGTGGCTAATATCTGAGGCAGGAAACCTGAGCCCTGAGGGAGTTTCCACGCTAATGAGAGATAAGTTTCTATCTCTTGGTGGCTCTTGATGCAAAGAGGAATGCTGGGCAGACATGGAGGTCACTCCCAGAAAAAGGTGAGCCTCAGTAAGTCTCATCCCAAACATGAGGGACAGCATGGGATGGTGGCAAGTCAAGCAAACCTGGTGCCAATCCCGGATTGCCACTGTCTGGAGGTGTGGCCGTGGCCTAGCCACCTAACCACTCTGAGTTTCTCTCAGTGAGGGTAATAGTACCCACCCAAGAGTTGTTGAGAGAGTTAAATGAGATGAGGTATATACAGAGCTTTCACAGTGCCTGGTACCTGGCGACTCCATAAAATAACTGAGGCATAATTTTAGGCACTTTTTTTTTTTTTTTTTTTTTTGAGACAGCATCTCACTCTGTTGACCTGGCTGGAGTGAAGTGCTGTGATCATGGCTCACTAATTTCCTGCCTCAACCTCCTGCTTAGCTGAGACTACAGGTGCCCACACCACACCCAGCTAATTTTTAAAAAATTTTTGTAGAAACAGGAGTCTCGCTATATTGTCTAGGTTGGTCTCGAACTCCTGGCTTCAAGTGTTCCTCCCACCTCAGCCTCCCAAAGCTCTGGGATTATAGGTATGAGCCACCACACCCAGCCTTGGACACTCTTAAAACAACTATTTCATACACATCATTAATGTAGCCAGCCCTCACAGCAACCTCATGGGGGTAGGAATACAATCATTATCCTTACTTTAAAATTAAGAGTACTATGAGGCACAGAAAGTTCTGGTAACTTGCCCAGGTTTTCACAGCCAGCAAGTGGTAGAGCCCAGATTTGAAAACTGGAGTCAGAGTAGGCATGAGTGCGCAGTGTCTGAGGCTGGAGCAAAGCATATGCAGTGTAGTACAGGGGACAGAGTGTGGGTTTCAGTGCAAGGATTGTGACCAGCCAGGAAGGCTGAAAGGGAGTCTGCAGATTGGAAAGGGGACTAAGACCTTCTTCTCTAAAGTCTGCCCTTTTGTCCTCTGTGAGTAGGGGCCATGTCCTATCTCTACGTCCTTAGTCCTGAGCACAGCCTAATATATAGAAGAAGGCTCTCAATACATGTCTGAAGGAGGAATAAATGAATGGATGGATAAGCGAGTCTGCCTGAGATGACCTGTTTAGGAGAAGATATTTCTATGTCACTGTCCAGCTCTTTCTGACAGCAATAGAAAATACATTGGCCCAGAGATAGACTAGATCTAAGAAGCTAGGGCTCAGAGGGGCATCTGTCTCTGTCCCCTCCCACCCTGCCAGGAATGGGGCGTGGACCCCGTGGTCATCGTGGGCGCTGTGCAGCACGTCCTGTGGCATCGGCTTCCAGGTCCGCCAGCGAAGTTGCAGCAACCCTGCTCCACGCCACGGGGGCCGCATCTGCGTGGGCAAGAGCCGGGAGGAGCGGTGAGGGAGAACACGCTTGCTCTGAGGTCCCAGACTTTCCCGGCCCCCCAGAAAGTGGCCTGGATTCACCTCGTGATTCCGGGGACTCTCGTCCTTTCCGGTCTTGCATTCCCAGGGATCTCTTGTCAGGGAAGGGGTCCCCTCCTTGGATTGACGCCTCTCCCCGACCCCAGGTTCTGTAACGAGAACACGCCTTGCCCGGTGCCCATCTTCTGGGCTTCCTGGGGCTCCTGGAGCAAGTGCAGCAGCAACTGTGGAGGCGGCGTGCAGTCGCGGCGTCGGGCCTGCGAGAACGGCAACTCCTGCCTGGGCTGCGGCGTGGTGAGGGTCGGGGCCGTGGGCCAGGGGCGCGGCGAGGGAGACTGGGGCCGAGGGGAGGGCGGGCCCGGAGGCCGCGGGGCTCTAAAATCACCTCTTCGCCACCCGCAGGAGTTCAAGACGTGCAACCCCGAGGGCTGCCCCGAAGTGCGGCGCAATACGCCGTGGACGCCGTGGCTGCCCGTGAACGTAACGCAGGGCGGGGCGCGGCAGGAACAGCGGTTCCGCTTCACTTGCCGCGCGCCCCTGGCCGACCCGCATGGCCTGCAGTTCGGCAGGAGAAGGACCGAGACGAGGACCTGCCCCGCGAACGGCTCCGGAGCCTGCGACACCGACGGTATCCCCCCAGCGCCCCACTCCTTCCTCCCTCCCAGCCCCGGCGCGGTGAGGTGGGGGGCGGGAGGCCCAGGCCGGGGTCGGGGTGGCCGGGCGCCCAGTCGCTGAGGCTTAGCCCCTCCGCAGCCCTGGTGGAGGACCTCCTGCGCAGCGGGAGCATCTCCCCGCACACGATGAGCGGGGGCTGGGCCGCCTGGGGCCCGTGGTCGTCCTGCTCCCGGGACTGCGAGCTAGGCTTCCGCGTCCGTAAGAGAACATGCACTAACCCGGAGCCCCGCAATGGGGGCCTGCCCTGCGTGGGCGATGCTGCCGAGTACCAGGACTGCAACCCCCAGGCTTGCCCAGGTAACGCTGCACGGAAGGAATCCTTGGCCCAGGGAAACCCTGTTATCCTGGAGGTCCCCCTCCCCCGCTCCAGGCCTACCCAGGAGCCCCCATGCCTAGGTGACTCCTTCTCCCTGACAACTCTGTGCTAGGGACCCCCAGAGCAAATTTCTGCCCCGGCCATAGATGCAATGGCTACTCCGGTGGAGTAGGGCCTCAACTTATCCTCCCTGTTCCTTTTTTTTTTTTTTTTTTTTCACTTTTCTTAATGAGTTAGACAGGTAAGAAGTTTGATTGGAGGTGGAGTCGGTCTGTCTCCCTCCGGGTGTCTCTGCTGCTTCCGGCGTTTCCCTCACCTGCCTCATGGGGTGGGGGCACTCCCTAACAGTGGATTGTTGGGTGGCGGGTGGATCAGGTGGATGTTGAGGTCACTGTGGCTCAGGGCAGAGCGGCCTGGCCTGGTATGGGGTGGAAGACAGTCTTGGGCCCTGCCTGCCCCTACAGCGCCTCACACACCCTGTCCACTTGCAGTTCGGGGTGCGTGGTCCTGCTGGACCTCATGGTCTCCATGCTCAGCTTCCTGTGGTGGTGGTCACTATCAACGCACACGTTCCTGCACCAGCCCTGCACCCTCCCCAGGTGAGGACATCTGTCTCGGGCTGCACACGGAGGAGGCACTATGTGCCACACAGGCCTGCCCAGGTACGAGGCACATCCCGCCAGGGCTGGGAAATGCCATGGAGCCCTCTGATCCCCACCAGGGAGTCCCTGGGCAGTTAACCTTATCCTACCCACAACCCCCAGAAGGCTGGTCGCCCTGGTCTGAGTGGAGTACGTGCACTGAGGACGGAGCCCAGAGCCGAAGCCGGCACTGTGAGGAGCTCCTCCCAGGGCCCAGCGCCTGTGCTGGAAACAGCAGCCAGAGCCGCCCCTGCCCCTACAGCGAGATTCCTGGTGGGTCCCCCTGCCAGCGCCAGCACAGCAACCCTTCCCAGCCTGCACTCCCAACTTCCTTCTCCTTCTGAAGCTTGTGTCCTGGTGGGGAGTGGGGGGCACAGGATGAAACATATAGGTGGGAAGGAGATGTGGAAAGAGAACTCCCATATTTGCCTCCATGCATACATTTGGCGTTTGGGCCCTCCTCATCCAGTGGATGGGCTAGCCCTTCTCAGAGGTGGGGTCTGGGGAGAGAGGGAGGGGAATGAAGGCTCCACGCCCAGTGGTACAGCTGGGCGTTGACCTAGGGATCCTCCCAGGGTTATGCCTACCCTGCAGGGTCCCCCACTCCTCTCGTCTCTGCCCCTGACACCCTGTCCACTGGTCTTCCTGCAGTCATCCTGCCAGCTTCCAGCATGGAGGATGCCACCGACTGTGCAGGTAAAAGAAACCGGCCCTACCTCATGCTGTGGTCCTCCCAGCCCTCCAGCACCCCACTCCAAAGTCTGGACTCTTTCCACATCCTGCTCCAGACAGCCAAGCTTTGTTGGGGTCCCCACTGCTTTGAGATGGTGTGTAGGGTGGTCTGGGCAGTTCCCTCCATGCCCCCCCAGCTAGGAGGCCATGATCGGTCTGTATCCTGTCATCTGACTCTAGACCCTCTGGTTGCCACCTCTGACTTGAGCCACAGGGTGCCTTGTGAAAGAGGTCTCCAGTGACAGCCTCCCCAACCTCCCCGTTTCCTTTGGCTGTAGCCTCAGAGCCCTTTCCAGGATGCCTCAGAGCCTCGCTCCCAGGGAGGAAGGCAGGAGTCTATCCTCTTCACAGTGGCCCTTATCTTACTACCTGCCTCTCTTCCCCCAGGGTTCAATCTCATCCACCTGGTAGCCACGGGCGTCTCCTGCTTCTTGGGCTCTGGGCTCCTGACCCTGGCAGTGTACCTGTCTTGCCAGCACTGCCAGCGTCAGTCCCAGGAGTCCACACTGGTCCATCCTGCCACCCCCAACCACTTGCACTACAAGGGTGGAGGCACGCCGAAGAATGAAAAGTACACACCCATGGAGTTCAAGGTGGGAGCCTTCCTGTGGAAGAAGAGGGCAGGGTGAAGAGTGCAGGGGTTCTGGCCCTCAGCTGGGTGGAACTGGGCAGTGGTGGTGTGAACAGAGCACTGGATCCGCAGTCTGAGTGTGCTTTCTCGACTGGCTTCTGGACTCCTTGCCCTGACTTGTTCCCTTCCCCTGTATGTTCCCTCACCCCTTTCTCTGGTTCCTTCTTCTTCCCACAGACCCTGAACAAGAATAACTTGATCCCTGATGACAGAGCCAACTTCTACCCATTGCAGCAGACCAATGTGTACACGACTACCTACTACCCAAGCCCCCTGAACAAACATAGCTTCCGGCCCGAGGCCTCACCTGGACAACGGTGCTTCCCCAACAGCTGATACCGCCGTCCTGGGGACTTGGGCTCCTTGCCTTCCTAAGGCACAGAGCAGGTGGAGATGGGACAGTGGAGCCAGTTTGGTTTTCTCTCTCTGCACTAGGCCAAGAACTTGCTGCCTTGCCTGTGGGTGGTCCCATCTGGCTTCAGAGAGCTCTAGCTGGCATTGACCATGGGGGAGAGGGCTGGCTTCAGGCTGGCATATGGCTGCAGGTCCAGTTTAGCCCAGGTCTCTCATGGTTATCTTGCAACCCACTGTCACGCTGACTCTACACTGCGATGCCTGGGCTGTGGACGTACTGGGCATTTGAGGAATTGAAGAATGGAGATGGCAAGAGGGCAGGCTCTTAGGTTTGGGTTGGAAACAACTTCCTGTGGCCCCCACAAGCTGAGTCTGGCCTTCTCCAGCTGACCCCAAAAACGGCCTGTGCTACATCCTGATGATCTCTGAAAGTAATCAATCAAGTGGCTCCAGTAGCTCTGGATTTTCTGCCAGGGCTGGGCCATTGTGGTGCTGCCCCAGTGTGACACGGGACCAAGGTCAGAGCAGGTTGTCCACCTCTGCCTGGAAGTCTATACTCTACCCAGGGCATCCCTGGTCAGAGGCAGTGAGTACTGGGAGCTGGAGGCTGGCCTATGCTTAGAAGTCCTTTAATCTGGGCTGGTACAGGCCTCAGCCTTGCCCTCAATGCACGAAAGGTGGCCCAGGAGAGAGGCTCAATGCCATAGGAGGCAGAAGTCTGGTCTCTGTGCCTTTATGGAGACTGTTTTCCAGTTGCTGCTCGACAAAGTTGTTGGCTGAGACCTGCTTGGGAGTCTCTTCTGGCCCTTCATCTGTTCAGGAACACACACACACACACACACACAATCACAATTTGCTACAGCAACAAAAAAGACATTGGGCTGTGGCATTATTAATTAAAGATGATATCCAGTCTCCAAATGTCTCTGTGCATCTGTGCGTGGGCTCCTCTTGCATGGGCTAGGCAATCTGAGCAATGCACCAGGGTGGCAGATGGTCTCTCAAGGTGGAGGAAATGCCCCAAGTAGCCTTATGTTTAATAGATGATATCTTTCCATTTGTGGAGTAGAAATATACATACAGTGTACACATACATTGCCCTACACCCTTTTTGGAAAAGATGTTGGGGATAAGCAAATTCACAAGTGGGGTCATAAGGTACACCAAAGGCAACAAAACAGGAGAGAGTTCTGCCTGCTCCTTTAACATCTCTTCCAGGCAATACCTCCAGGGTGTGAGTCCAGAGGGAGAGTGTTGATGAGAATTATTTTGTGAGATATTTATGCTGCTGAGTTTAATAAAATCAAAATTGAGAAACAGGCAAATCTGTGAGGTGGGAGAAGCCTAATATAGTTTTTGCTGTATTAAATAAAGATAACCTCAAAGCCTCAGCCCACCAAATCAATGCTGCCATTTTGGATGAGACTGATGGACATGTTAAATTTAGAGAGCAATTTCCTGACTTAATTGGCTGGATCAATTCTCCTAGGATTCCCAGCAGAATCTAATTGTAGGTCAGGCTGTAAAATCTGCCATCCTAGTGGTAGAGGAGGCAGAGGCTCTTGGGGAGTGAGAGAAGAGTGCTTGAAGCTTAAAGGTTCTTGGAAGGAGGAGGAAAGAACATTCCTGAAATCTTTCCTGTTTACCCGGGACAACTGGAATGGCAGTGTCATCAGCATGGTGGAGCCCCATCCGAGAGCTCAGGAAGCACGTGAGTACTTGCAGTTTTGAGATTCCTGATTGGTTCCTCCTAGCCCCATGTGTCCTGAGCTCATGGGGGCCTGCAGGGCATTTTATTTATTTATTTATTCTTATATATTTATTTTTGAGACAGATTCGTGCTTTGTCCCCCCAGTTGGAGCACAGTGGTGTGATCTCGGCTTACTGTAACCTCTGCCTCCCAGGCTGAAGCGATCCTCCTACCTCAGCCTCCTGAGTAGCTGGGACTACAGGCATGTGCCACCATGCTTGACTTTTTTTTTTTTTTTGAGAGATGAGGTTTCACCATGTTGCCCGGGGTGGTCTCGAACTCCTGGACTCAAGCAGTCTGTCCTCCTTGGCCTCCCAAAGTGTTGGGATTATAGGCGTGGGTCACCACACCCAGCCAGCAGGGCATTTTAGGTCCTGGGGTCTCAGAGCCCCTTGGACCTGAGGGTCATTGAAGTTTAAAGAGTGTTCCAGGGCCCAGGGTGCCTGCTTCAGAAGGGTTCCTCAGGGTGTGTTCAAGTGGAGGGATTAGGCAGGTCTGTAGGAGGCGGTCATGGAGACTTCCCAGGCAATGCCTACCCACTGTTGACTGCAGTGGTATCAGCAGAATGCAAATCCTTGAGTGCCAGGTCAAAACACACACACACAAACATGCACACACACACTGAATTCTCTTTACAAAAACGTGGCTTTGGAGGCATGACTGTTCAGAATGCATGAAGAATCCACATTGCTCGCAGATGAGCTGACAAAGTTGGTAAGGGCTATTAAGTAAACAGCCCTGGCCCAGAGATGAGGAACCCCGGGATGTGCTCCCTGACAAGGAGGGTGTGGAGATCTCCGACATGTCAGGGAGCTGAGGTGTGAAGGGCAAGGGGTTCTTGTCCCAGCTGGCTCAGCAGGAGTAAGGAAGATTCAGGAGTGGGTGCTCCAGGCTTTTTTACACCCTTTTGTGTATAAACGACTTTTTGAGTATATGTCAATTTTCTTATTAAAGTCATATGTGTCCACTGCAGAAAATTTAGAGGATACAGAAAACCAAAAAGATAAACATAGTTATACTAAAAACCAAGGCAGAGACTTAGGGGTTTTAAATGGTGGTATAAAGACATTTATCCCTCTTTCTCTCAGAATCACCACCAAAACAGAATGAAAAACAAAAGTTCTGTCACGATTTTCAGTAAATCTAGGATGTATGTGTAACCCCAAATCATGATCCATGAAGACAGAAAGCAGATGGAGGAACCAGGCATCCGGTAGAGTGGATGTGGGCCAAACTTAAGCATCCAAGTGATTTCAGAAAGAACCAGATACTGGAGAAACCAGGAAGGAGAAAGGTGGGGTTAAGGTGGGGACTGAAGAGAGAGGGATTGGTTGTATATCTGTGTGTAAGCTTCAGCTAGACTTTCAAATTGTCTTCACTCTCCACCCTTACAGTCTGTCACCACTCCTCTGTCTCCACAGGGGGCAATAAGTATGTTCCCTTAAGACACTGAACCAGAGAAACCTTGGACTTGGGGACACCAGGCCC
Organism: Rhinopithecus bieti; assembly: GCF_001698545.2. Lineage (NCBI taxonomy): Eukaryota > Metazoa > Chordata > Mammalia > Primates > Cercopithecidae > Rhinopithecus > Rhinopithecus bieti. The sequence continues at coordinate 2,861,119 of NW_016816842.1, forward strand.
AGAGGTGGGTGTGTGGTAAGGGGTTGTCTGGACGGACTCGTTGTTAGTGGGATTCAGCCATTGCCTTTCCTAAGCTAACTCCAAGACTCTGACAGCCAGGCTTTTCCTCCCCATCCTCTTCTTCTTCCTCCTTCCCAGGCAAAAGACTAGAAGATGACCCTTTGAAGAAATGAACTAACCCTACAAATTCTGAAATAAGCCAGCTGGTCATCATGCTATATAGTCCTACAGCAAAGTACACTCGTTTACAAACAGTACCTTGTACACAGAGCTTGCAGTTAATTTTTAGTGCATACACACTGCTTGCAGATGAGCTGGCATAGTAAGCAAAGGCTGTTTGGTAACCAGCCCTGGCCCCAGAGGTGAGGAATCTCAGAATGTGCTCTCTCACAAGGAGGGTGGTACAAATGGGCACATAAGGACCACAGACACCAGAGGAAAAGGTCCAACATGAAAGAGACACCAAAACAAACAGATAAAGTGGACTCAGTGAAAACAGAGACAATACAGAGAGCACTTCAAAGACACCACATTCTTCAGAAATAAGTGAAGATACCATATGAAATAAACAAAGGATGTAATTTTTAAAGGACATACTTAGGTTCACAGAAATTAAAAAATATGACAGCAAAAAAAAAAAAAAAAAAAAAAAATTAGCTAAAGGGTTTACAGAGACAAGAAATTTCCCAGAAAGTTGAACAAAAGACAAAGAGATAGAAAATAAGAGGGGATGCTCTGGTTTCTCTTTAGAATGAATAAATCTTTTGCCTCTTACTAAAAAAAACAAAAACAAAACACAGAAGAAAAGGAAAAAAGAAAAGAAGAGGGAAAAGATGAGAAAACAAGAGGATCAGTCCAGGAGGTCTAAGAGCTCATGAGAAAACTCAGAGGAGAAATATCAAAGAAAGAGTACAGGAAAATTCACTAGGACCAAAGGAGGAGGTCTCCAGATAAAAGGCCCCACTCAGTACCTAGCATCATGGATGAAAAAGATCTCCCCTGAGTCATATGACTTTTCAAAATACTGGCTTCAAAACACTAGGCTTGAAAAGAACATTTCAACAACAGACCCAAAAAAAAAAAAAAAGTGATATGAATGGTGTAAAATCTCTTACTAACAAAATTTGAAGCTAAAATATGATGAAAATTGTACTTAAAATTTTTTGAGTAAAATGATGTTCAGTTGTGAATTTTATACCCAGCTGAACTATGAGTCAGTCATATGAGAATAAAGACATTTAGACATGCAGAGTCTCAAAGAATATATCTCACATGTGCCTTGGTTTCACTAAAACAAGGAAGTAAACAAAGAAAATGTGCATCCAGAAGAAAAGGGACCTAACACAGGAAGCGGGTGAAGAGGGGCTGAAGCCAGGAAGCAGTCCTAGTGGGAACCAATTCAGATTGGATTGGAGGATGGCATGCCCCCAGCAGGATCCAGGAGAAAATGGAACTGATAGGTTATGTGGCAGGTTTGTATGGAAAGTTGCATGAAGATGTATTTTATAAAACTACTGGGGGTGGGTTGTAGAAAGACTTAAATTTGCATTTGAAGAAAACTAAGCAAATAAAAGAGGCTTTTTTCATTCTTGTTGCATAGTTTATTTAAGCTTTTTTTTTTTTTTTTTTTTTTTGTGAAATAAAACACAGGTACAGAAAATCATAAAAAAGCAAGTATAGCTTAGTGAATGTAGGGCAAACACCCTTGTAACAACCATCCAGGCCAAGAAATAGAGCTTTAACAGCCAGCCCAGAATCCGCTTCTTTGTCCCATCCCTGTTACATCCCCTTCCCTCCAAACCCTCCAAACATGAGATCATTATTAGCACCAGGAAAGGAAAACAAAAAGGGCACAAGGAAGAGAAATGTAATCCTTGTTTGCCATTTGGTTCAACCATGATCATATTGATAATAATCACAGTAACTGAAACACTGTATATGGACTTAATAATAACTTTTTAATATATATTACAAGTTTTAATCATGTAGGATACAACACCAGAGGGACAAGCCTTTGAGCTTTTTGGTCCCAACTGAATGTTGGGGTAAATTTTGGGAGGGAAATAAATAACTTCTTGTTTTCCCCTAATTATAACCATGGTACATGTTCATTAAAGAAATTTTGGAAAATAAAAGAAAAGCATATTAAAAGAAAATATAAATGCTCTAAAATCCAACCAGGAGACAACCGTCATTTTAATATGTTCTTTTCCAGGCATTTTCTCTGGCTCTGTGCAGATTTGAGAGTGTTTCATAAAATTAACATATTCTATGTGGATGGTTTTTATTCTGATTTTAAGACAAAACATTATATCATTATTTTCCTACATTGCTAAAAATTATCTTGGGAGGCTGAGGCAGGCGGATCACCTGAGGTCAGGAGTTCGAGACCAGTCTGGCTAACATGGTGAAACCCCATCTCTACTAAAACTATTAAAAAAAAATAGCCGGGCGTGATGGTGGGTGTCTGTAATCCCAGCTACTCATGAGGCTAAGCCAGGAGAATTGCTTGAACCCGGGAGGCAGAGGTTGCAGTGAGCTGACACAGTGCCACTGCACTCCAGCCTGGGTGACAGAGTGAGACTCCATCTCAAAAAAAAAAAAAAAAAAAATCTCCCTAGAGTCTCAGGATCCCTTTCAGTGGCTGCCCTAGGATGGGGTCAGGGAGGGGAGAGAGGGCTTTGTTTGCAGGACTCCACAGGTAACAATGTACCCCACCCCACCGCTTCAATAAGAGAAAGTTCAATTTTTATATATTTGTTTGTGCCACTAAGATTCACTTTGGAAAAGGTTTGCATAACGGTTGAAAATCCTAACTTTCTGTTAAATAAGTTATATTTATATTACAAAGAATTATCCATTCTGTGACATACATTTATTCTCTATTATGTAAATGTATGGTTATATTACATAAATATATCATAATTTATTTAAAACACTCTCATTTGTTTCAACATTTCTTTTACCAACGAATACTATTATGGACCTCCTTCTATTATACGTATTCCTATGTCCTTAGGATAAATTCCCAGAAGTGAAGGCTTGCAGGTAGCAAGTACTCATCAATGTTAGCCCTTAGGGTTAGTAACTGTGAAATGAGCATATACTGCTGGTGGGAGTGGAACATACCAATTCCCTGAAGAAAATTCTGGTCATAGAAGTAGCTGCATTCCTTAGGCTGGGCCATCTGGGGAAATCAGACACACTGAACCCATCATCCTCACACAGGAACCTGGGAATATGTCTTCCTTGGAGAGTCAACTGGACAAGACTTGCCTCTGAGACTTGCAGCATTCCAAAAGGGGATCTTCCAGAAGAGGGGAGACACCCAACCATTTCTACCAAACAATGTGTCAGTCACCTGGGTCCAGCATTTCAGGAGCTCCCTAGGAAGGAGTCTTTCAACTGGCGGTCCACCAGGCGTGTGCTCACTGGGGCCCCAGGCTCCTCCCAGGGCCCAGCTGTTCTGGACCAGCCTTGCCTGCCACTCAGATCACTCCATGGCCCCCAGCTGCACTACTAGGTCACCCTGACGGCTCACTGAGAACCCTGCAGGCCAGCCCCAAACACACTCCTCTGGCAAAGCCTTGCACCTTATCCTCAGCTGCCAACAGGGCACTCACTTAGTCCTTGGGCCTCTAAGTCTGTAGTGCTGACTGGAGGAGGCTCAGGCTTTAGAGTCTGGAATGTGAACTCTGAAGTTTGTGGGAAAATTTATCCCTACCCATAAGGTCCTTCCACTAATCACCCTCCAAGCACCCTAAAAGGGAGATGTTTCCCTAGGTTTGCACCCCAGTTTCCAGGGCTGGTAGGACACAGGATCCCCACCATACTTGGACATTCCTAATCAGCTCTGCCCAGCACTGAACACTCTCAAAAACAGAGGGTCCACTTCTCCCACCACCCCTGATAAATCTCCCTTCTGAGATTCCTAGGGGTGTAGCTCCACAGAGCTCACGGTACAAAAGGATATCCAATAAAAAGTGAATCTCCCATTCTTGATTCCTAGGCCCCAAGATCTCATTCCATGAGGCACCTAGAGGTAGATCAGGGACACACACACATATATGTATGTTTATCATGTCCGAACATAAAATGCACCAAACGTTGGCTTTGTTTGGCCTTGATATTCAGTAAAAATCTTTGAATTGGCCTTCAACCTCAGCTTTTGGAAGTCTCAGTAGCTGAATGCCTACCTCAATATTATTTATAATACCCCTGAGAGTTTGTGCTTAATCTATAGTCATCATTACACAGGTTATCATTATATCTTTTTTTTTTTTTTGAGACTGGGTTTTGCTCTGTTGCCCAGGCTGGAGTGCAGTGGTGTGATCGTGGCTCATTGCAGCCTCAGCCTCCAGGGCTCAGGCAATCTTCCTACCTCACCCAAGTAGCTGACACTACAGGCACATGCCACCATGCCTGGCTAATTTTTTTTAAAGTTTTTGTAGAGATGGAGTCCCACTATGTTGCCCAGGCTGGTGTCAAACTCCTGGCTTCACACCATCCTCCCACTTTGGCTGCCCAGAGTGCTGGGATTACAGGTGTGAGCCACTGCACCTTGTCTATCATTATATCTAATCAGCATATCAACATTAGTAATATGCACAAGGCATACCATTTAGATTTATTAATAGATGATACTATAAACATCAAATGAGTCTTGAAGTGAAATGAATGTCTCTTTTAGGCTTCATATGTTAAAATTCTCAGTCATTTGAACTATATATATTTATTATCACAAGATTAAAAGGCCACAATAATTAATGTTTCACATAATGATGGTGAAAGCTGCTAATTTTATGTTCAAAAACAATCACTTTTAAATAGCGAATAAATTGAGAAAAAGACTGAGAAGAAGAATATTGAGAGAGAATGTTAGTGAGATAACTTTAGGAAGAACATTGTCATCGCTGTGAGCCAATGAATGTTGAACAATTTTCAGTAATACCAGGCAGAATAATAGATATTTGATTAAGTCATAACTCTAGTATTTGTCAACTAGTTTGGTGCGTATCTCACATGCATTATGGTAAATAAAATCACCTTTTATGTTTGATTTTTGATATTTAATTCCATTTAGGTTATGAGTCTTTCAGGAATAAATTCTATTTGGGAATTCACATTTATGAAAATGAATTTTAAAAAATAGAATGTTTTTTAAAACATTCTATTTTTTAATGCTTATGGAATGTTAGGTAGCTTTTCTACCTAACATTCCATAAGCAGAAAAAAAATTGCAAAACCGTGTACAATATCCATGACAAATCACATTTGATTCAGACATAACAAGGGATATAAAGAAAATGAAGAAAAGAAAAACAGTACAGGAAAATGTAATATCTGAAAAATACCTGGCTTCTCTCCCATTCTCAGTGGAAAGTGAGCATCTATTTCTTATGACAAAACTGCCGTAAAGGCCAGGTGCAGTGGCTAATGCTTGTAATCCCAGCACTTTGGGAGGCTGAGGCAGGTGGATCACCTGAGGTCAGGAGTTCAAGACTAGCCCAGCCAACATGGTGAAACTCCATCTCTACTAAAAATACAAAATATTATCTGGGCATGGTGGTGGGTGCCTGTGATCCCAGCTACTTGGTAGGCTGAGGCCAGAGAATCGCTTGAACTTGGGAGGCGGAGGTTGCAGTGAGTCGAGAGTCACCATTGCACTCCAGCCTGGGCAACAAGAGCAAAGCTCTGTTTAAAAAAAAAAAAACAAACAAAAAAACTGCAGTGATGTGATCACAGAGCTGTTTTGCAGCTGATCATGCTGGATGATTACTGTTCTTGCACCATAAGGCCAAACTTAGAATTTGACCATTAGCAAAATTATAAGAATAATTACATTCTTCGGGATGAAATTTCAGGTTAATTCTTGCATCCCAGGAGTTTCATTCTGAGATGGTATTATTTGGTTTTGATCCCAACTTTAACTCAATATTGATTTTAGCATTTGCCCACCTCGCCCGGCTAGTTTTTTGTATTTTTTAGTAGAGACGGGGATTCACCGTGTTAGCCAGGATGGTCTCAATCTCCTGACCTCGTGATCCGCCCGTCTCGGCCTCCCAAAGTGCTGGGATTACAGGCTTGAGCCACCGCGCCCGGCCTTTCCTTTTTTTTTAATGAGACAAAGTTTCATTCTGTCACCCAGTCTGGAGTGCAGTGGTGCAATCATGGCTCAGTGCAACCTCTGCCTCTGCCTTCCAGGCTCGACCGATCCTCCCACCTCAGCCTCCTAAGTAGCTGGGACTACAGGTGCATGCCATCATGCCCAGCTAGTTTTTTATATTTTTTGTGAAGACGAAGTTTCACTATGTTGCCCAGGCTGGTCTCAAACTCCTGGACTCAAGCGATCCACCTGCCTCGGCCTCCCAGAGTGCTGGGATTATAGGTGAATACTATCCTTATATATATACAGCTATAATGGCAGAATTAATTCTGAAAAAATAGAATTACTCAAAGAGTACACGTTTTAAAATTTTGATGGATTTGCCCAATTTACGTAACATTACATTATATCTTTTCTTTTTATCTGTCTTTCTCTTGTAGAAGTGATTCGCCACTTTTACTGCAGGAGTCATTCTGGGGGAAGGAGAAAGTTGGCCAAAGTGGCTTGAGAGTCCCTGCATCTCCAGGCCCTTCTCATGGGAGGAGAGTCCCTTCTTCCTCCCGTGGCCCTCGTCCCCCTGGAACCTGGTCAGATGCTCCTTGAGGGCCACACTACATCTGGTTTTGTTTTGTTATTTGGGTTGTTTTGTTGTTGTTTTGTTGTTGTTTTGTTTTTTTGATAAGGAGTCTCACTCTGTCGTCCAGGCTGGAGTGCAATGGTGCGATCTTGGCTCACTGCAACCTCCGCCTCCCTGGTTCAAGCAATTCTCCTGGCTCAGCCTCCTGAGTAGCTGGGATTACCAGAGCCTGCCACGACACCCAGCTAACTTCTTCTGGTTTTAGTAGAGATGGGGTTTCACCATGTTGGCCAGGCTGGTCTCGAACTCCTGACCTCAAGTGATCCACCTGCCTCAGCCTCCCAAAGTGCTGGGATCACAAGCATGAGCCACCACGCTCGGCTTACAACTGTTTTTTTTTTTTTTTTTTTTTTTTTTGCCACCAAATCTTGCCTCTTTTGATGTCTTAGGCTTGCTGGGTCCCTTTTCTTTAAAATACCAATTGGCTAAGTTTGGTGCATAAAGGTTTTCAGGATCTGACCTCAAAGAAGTCAGTGATGTTGGGGCTTTCAGGATCTGTCCCTGGGCATTTTGGGCAGAGGGAATCCCAAAGCCCTGGACATTGAAGCTGTCTGGCATCCTACGACTCTCCCTTCTTCTACCCCTTTCCTTATCTCAGGAGCAGAGACAAGGCCCAGGGTTCCTGGAATTCCTCCCTGAATCCCCCGACTCTCTGTTACCAGCACTTGTGATCTGGGCAAGGAGTGGGACCCTTCTGGCTGTTTAGGGCATCTTTTTAGATTTAGAGAGTTCCTGTGTTCTCTTCATCTTCATTTTAATGTCCATATGGTCCCTCAGTGGTGATAGAAAAGCTGTTATTGTCACTTGATGTGTGGGAGGGACTTGAGACAAGTGGGCATAGGAAGACCAGACTTGCATCTCCACCCCAGAAAATGACAGGAAAATGGACATCTCAGTCACGGTTCTGTCACGTCCATTACTCCCAGGTTTCTGAAACAGCTCCTCCCACCCATCCTCCTCCCATCTGACAAGCAGTGTTGAGCTGGGCTTTGCACAGGGCTGGCCACGGATTGGCTGCCTGCCACGGTGTGCAGTCTTGAAGGACCCTACCCAAAAGCCCAGAGGGAAATCAGCTAAGCCAGTCAGTGTGGCTCTTTGTGGGATCCGGGCTGAAGAATGAGGATAAGATAGGTTAGTAGCGATGGAAGAATGGAGTAGAAACACCGAGACTGAGAGGGAGAAAGACTGCACTGGCTGAAATTGGGGGGGGGGGGGGGGGAGAGAGAAAGGGTAGCTGGCCCCCTCTTGGCTCCAACCTATATCCAGTCGAATCACCTTCTTACGATGGCTGAAGTGACTCCATGATTCTTATTAACTGTAGGAGCTCTCTATTTCATGGACAGCTATGGGTGTGGCTCAGAACTCACTCTTCTGGCCCAACTTCTCCCTCTACCCAAATACCCTACAAAGGAGATTCTTTGCCCAAAAGATGTTACCATTGGCTTGGCCTATGATCTTTACTTTTAAATTCTCTTTCAGAGAAAAGAGGAGTTTGACACATTCTTGTTTGCCTTCCTGGGCCACATCCAGAAATAAACGGTCTATGTGCTGAGGTAAATCCAAAATCCGGTTCCCTGACATCTTATCTCCCCACTCAGAGGAGTGAATCCAGCTCTCAGCCAGCACCACACACGTTCCTACTTGTTCTTTTCTGTGAAGTACTCTGGGGTGGAAGACTGACTATTATTATTATTATTATATTTTCTTTTTACCACATACTTTCTGAAAGATTTCCAAAACATTAGTTACACCCACAATTTTATGTTGACATCTAGAATTTCTCATCATAAAAGCTGCAAAAGATGTAATTTCTGGCATATTGTAAATACTGACATTTTAAAATAAAACTGTTCTGTTAAAATGTAGTCAAGAGAATCTAAAAGTACAGCGTTAAAAAAATACAGAAAGAATTCTTGAACAATTGGAAAATTTGCTTTGTTCCTTTTACTCCTTGGAGTATCCCTCTACTTCTCCCACAGAATTTTATCCTAATGTAATATATTTTTAAGGCTGAAAGTCTTTTATTGTTCACCTATCATACTTCTCTGCAATGAAAATATGTATATGAGTTATAATTTTAATTTTAAAAATGTCTTCTAAGGTCTAAGTCTAAAAATGTATCTGGGATTAAGATATTCATGATTATTATTGATGTCAAACATTATAAAGCTATTTGAACTTTGACAATTATTAAATACAAAGTAAAATTTTAGAGAACAGAAGTTTAGAACAAATGTCACTTATTACCAGAATGAAAAAAATTAACAGGAGAGAAAGACAATGTGTGCACAAGAGCGAGTGTGCAATACCTCAGAACGCCGGTAAGTTCAGAAATTGAAAAGTCATTGTTGTTAAATGAATTATTTACAGACGAAATCTTTTAGATTGTGGACATTGAAATCTATGGCAGAAATTTTTAAAAATAGACAAGTTGGCAATGATAAGAAGACTTGTGCCCAAGTAAAAGATGAATATGAATTTTATAGTATTTGATAATCTTTTGGCAGAATTTAGTAAAAATGGTAAAACTGTTAAAAGAAAAATACAAGAAAATCTTCATGAGCTTGGGTTAGGCAAGGACTCGATGTGACATCAAAGGCATGATAATCCATAAAAGAAAATATTGATTAATTGGACTTCATCAAAATTAAGAAAGACACCTGTTAAAAGAATGAAGAGATAAGTCACAGGCTAGGAGAAAATACTTGTAAATCCAGAATATATAAAAAATGATCAAAATCCAGTGAGACTCAGGCATGGTGGCATGCACCTGTAATCCCAGGTACTCAGGAGGCTGAGGTGGGGGGATTGCTTGAGCTCAGGAGTTCAAGACGAGCCCGGACACAACCCTGTCTCAAAAACCAAACCAAGAAACAAAAATCCAGTGAGAAAACAAATAATCCAATAAAAAAAAATGGGGAAAAGGTTTGAAGAGACCCTCCCCCAGAGCAGATTTAGGGATGGCAAATAAACAAGTGGAAAGATGACCAACATCCTTAGTCATTAGGAAAATACAAATTAAAACAATGAGATACCACAGCACATTATCACAATGGGTAAAATTCAAAAGGCTGATCAAGCTGGGGGCAGTGGCTCATGCCTATAATCCCAGCACTTTGGGAGGTTGAGGCGGGTGGACACTTGGTCAGGAGTTCGAGACCAGCCTGCACAACATAGTGAAACCTTGTCTCTCCTGGAAATACAAAAATTAGCGGGGTGGGGTGGTGCGCACCTGTAGTTCTAGCTACTCAGGAGGTTGAGGTGGGAGAATCATTTGAATCCTGGAGGCAGAGGTTGCAGTGAGCTGAGATTGCACCACTGCACTCCAGCCTGGGTGACAGAGGAAGACTCTGCATCAAAAACTACAAATAAAAAATAAAATGAAAATAAAAACATAAAAAGGCTGATCATACCAGGCACAGTAAGGATGTGGGACAACTGGAATTCTCCTACACTGCTGGTGAGAATGAGAACTGAAACCACTTTGGAAAACAGTTTGGAAGTCAAGCATTTCAAAAGACAAAAACCACAACAAATTTAGCTTAAAGAATTTTTTCTGTTTTATTGCCATTCTAGAATTGAGCAACACTTCATTCCATAAAATAGAGTAAGTATTCCAATGAGCTGAGCAGAAGAGGCTGGCTTTATAGACAGAGAAGGGCTGAAGATAGCAAAAACTAAGAGAAAAGAGTAGATGGTCATTTCAAAGTTACTTTCCATGTTTCGGGGGACAGGGAGACAAAACGGGAAATAACTGGTTCCCATCAGGTGACTTCAGGTGACTTTTTGACTTTTTGTCATGAGGATGAAAACACAGGGAACTTCTTTGTTGTGCCCATTAAAGACTGAAACTGGCCTGTCTGGGGAATTGGCTGTTCTTTCTTCTGATTTCTTAGAAGGTCAGATAATAACTTATTTTCCATTTGGTGATATGGAACTTTAGCATGAGTGACTCCATTTTGACTTTTAGAGTGGTTCACTGGGGATTGGTGCAGGAGCTTAGTCCAAAACAACAGGTTGCTATAATTTGTGTTTAACAGCATATGCTCACTATATGATCAGCCATTCCATTCCTAGGTTTTGCCCAACACGAAGGAAAACATAAGTCCACACAAAGACTTGTACACAAAGGCTCATAGCAGTTTTATTGATAAGAGCCCAAAACTGCACAGGATGCAAATATCCATCAGCACATAAATGGATACACACATTGTGATATATCCACACAATGGAATATAACTCAGCAATAAAAAGGAACAAACTATTGATACATGCAGCATCATGAATAACTCTCAAAATAATTATGCTGAGTGAAAGCCAGGAAAAATAATTAGAACAACAGGGCATACTGTATGATTCCATTTATATACAATTCTAGAAAATAAAAATGAATCTATAGTGACTGAGAGCAAATTGTGACTGCCTGGGGAGGGGGTATGGAGACAGGAGGGGTGGTAGGGAAGGTAAAGGGCGTAGATGTGTTCACTATCTTGATGGTGGTGATGGATTCATGGGTGTGCACCTGTCAAAACTTTTATTTTACACTTCAAATATGTGAGGCTAACTGTATGTCAACTGTACCTTCATTAAGTGGTTAGAAAAGTGTGAGTAAATGTCCAAGAAAATGTAAAATACAAACTTACCTCTTACAATGTTCCTTTTACTCGAAGGTGTATAATTCATCTGTACAGTAAGGACTAGGGAACTTCCTACTTTCGCCTCTTTGCAATACTCTCAAGGATGCCCCTGGGACACAGACCAAGGCACCAGAGAAGATGGTACTGTCGAAGCTCCTCCTTACTACTGAGAATGGTGAAGAGGCAGAGAGGATGAGCTCAAAAGCAGCATGTTTTATTCCAACCCGGAATATAGTCAGATAAGGCATGCAGCCTTAACCTGAGTGTCACGTGGAAGAAGCAAGGTCCTGCTGCCCTCATGGTTGCTCACTGATGCCCTCGTTGCCTTCAGAGGTTTGGCAATCTTTTGCAGTAGTTGGGAAATAGGAGAAGTAAGATTATTAAACAACAATTGTCATCCTTTCTGTTCCTCCACTCTATAAGCCATCTGAATCCTGAACATCCCGAGTCAAAGCACCCCATCTCTAATGCCATTGTCTGGGACAGAAATACATACAGAAAAGGGACAGATACAAAGCCCTACCCTGGACTCATCATGACAACTGTTGTAAGAGGTACCCTGGATGCACATTCTTAATCGTCTTCTCCCACGTTTTTCTGGCAGTGAGGAGGTTTTAATTTTACTATTAGTTTTTTTATTTTTATTTTTTACATCCAGGACCTCCGCAGCAGTGCTGCTAGGTGTGAGAGATGCGTCTGTTGCTTGTGAAGTGGGAACATGGAGAAGGTGAAAGGGTAAGTGGGAAGCAGAACACAGCCATGACCTCTTTACAGCAGGAGCTGTCTTCGATCAGTTTTAGAAAAGGCAGTTCTTGCTTTCCTTCAGTCTCTCGTGCCTGTGAGCCTCTTGTGCCCCTCGCCCTGTTCCGAGGGCCCCTGATGCTGAGGGATGACCCTGGACTTCTGAACTCCGCTCCACCATTTACTGAGCAGCTGTGTGCTGCGTGATGTGGGGGTGGTGACACCTACCTTGCAGGGGTTCTAAGAGTAAATTGATTAAAGGACTTTGTGTAGCACGAAGGGCAGCCGGTACGAATACATGGCCCTCGGAAAACCCCCTTCCCTCTACATTTGGACAAAGGGCTACCCAGCACCTACTGTTTCCTGGTTAGAACCCGGGGCTCTGCAGCAGCCACATGGCCTGGGCTCAAACCCAGCTCTACTGCACACCAGCTATTTGACCTGGGGCAGTTTTCTCCTCTGATGCAAAATGGAGCTAATAATAGAATCTACTCTGGGTTTGCGGTGAGGCTGAGGCATGGAAAGTGCTTAGAACAGTATCAGGCATAGAGCAAGCACCCAAAATTATCACCACTGTTACTGAGCTAAGCATGGGGGCGGGGGGGGGGGGGTTCAGGCCTGTTTCCGCAATCTGAGTCACAGACATGTCAAAGTAAATGTGAAAAGTATGATCTTCAGCTTCATAAAAATTGCTTTGTTGACAAAATTCGAAAATATAACCTAGCATCCTTTAGGGAACAAATGATACCCATCCAATAAATTATGCATGAAACAACTCTCTAAGACACCTCTAGTGAAAAATGAAAGTATCCCTTATAGGGCCTCCCCTTCTCCATTTATCCAAATGAGAATTTGCCTCCCTTCCTCCAGCCCTTCTTACATTGTCTCCTTTCTGTCTCTTGCTAGAATTAAGAATTGAATGGTCTTAAAGATCATCAAGTCATGTGTGTTTTAAGTTTTTATTTTGGTAGAGATGGAGTCTCACTATGTTGCCCAGGCTTGTCTTCAAGTCCTGACCTCAAGTGATCCTCCGTCTTGATCTCGCAACATGTTGGGATTACAGGTGTGAGCCACTGCACCCCGCTATCAAGTCCAGTGTTTTATATAAGAACTAAAGAGTTGAAACAGGGCCCATTCATATCAAGGGCATGTGGTTTGTACCCTAAGTAGAGAAAAGAACAGGAAGGGGAAGGAGAGGTCAGTGTGACTCACTCTACTGTCACCGTTCTCACCTGAGCAGAATCCTGAAATGCATTCATTTTCTAGTGGACCCTAGAAAAGGCTAAAGAACTACCTGTGGGATCATAGTGGGCAGCTAAGGAGTCCTTCAATATACTGACAAATATAATGTGCTAAAGAAACTAACCTGACTCATAGTGGGAGCTAAAGTCTTCATATCTGAACAAAGTAATGTGCTTTCTGGGTATCTTTTCTAAGAAAATCATCAGAAACTAGGATAAATATACAATGATGTATTCCCCAGAATCGGTCTCCTCAGGAACAACCTTAATGTCCAACAATAAAATGAAATTTTAAATTCTAAGTTTCCTTTGTCATGGGAAAATGTTCAGGATATAATATTAAGAATATAAAACAAAAACGCAGTACAATCTGTACTATATTAAAAGACACTTACAGCAAGAAGAAAGCATTATACTTTTCTGTATTTAAAAACATCTTTAATAACTGTTTTTTGTTTTAAACAGGGTCTCACTCTGTCACCTAGGCTGGAGTACAGTGGCATGATCACTGTTCACTACAGCCTTGAATTCCTGGGCTCAAGCAATCCTCTTGCCTTGACCTCCCAAAGTGCTGAGATTACAGGCATGTACCTGGCCCTGTGTATTATTTTATAATGGAAAAATTATTTTTTAAAAATCAGGGTAAGAATTCTGTTTCCTATATGGCATGAAGATAGATACACTGTGTGTTCACCCAACCAGCATTCATTGAATAGATGCTGAAGACTCAAGAGGGAAAGGAGGGAAGAAGGCCAGGAACACGTATGAGGCAATCAAAATGTGCCAGGAGCTTTGTGTTCCTCACTCTATTCCAACATTGTAAAATCCAGGCAAAGGTAAATGTAATTATCCCCCTCCTTGATTTTATGTTTCTTAAATGAATGAGGACAGGGGATTTCCGAAAGACAGAAAGGAATCCCCGTCTCCGGGCTTGTCGCGGAGGAGAAGGATTTGGCCCAGCCGCCTCTGCTTCCTTGCTCATGTTTTTTTTCTCACCACATCTTGCTGCCCGAACGCTCAGGAAACTTTGGCTCCACTTCTACTGCCATTTGGAGTTTGATTAAAAACAAAATGCGGACCACGTTATCACAAGTGCTTTCAATACATGTTTATTGCAAAACCACAAGCACAGTAACCATAATGTCAACATAACCGTATTTCCTAACGGAACAGGAGATCGCCATGCCTAAGTGCGTGCGTTTTCCAAAGAAATGGCGGCTTATTTGGAAGCTCACACGCTGTGAGTGATGACGAGAAGCCCTATTGTGAACTAGGAGTTCTAAACCATTAAACATTTAATTACCACTTTGGCAAAGCAATGCACATTACCATTTCTACAATGGAACAGCACAGAGATTTTAAATGCATCTTTATTTTTTAGAATCTTCAGTATTCACAATATGTAAAATGAAGCAGCATTTTAAGTAAAACTCTATGCCAAAACAGTTTCTTAAAAAGTCTGGATTAAAAAGAAAGAAAACCACACATGAATAATATTTATCAGTGCTCACAGTTGACACTAACTATAGTTTTTTAAAAGAATAAAAATACTCAAGACTTCAACATTTCCTTACAAAAGTATACTTGGCCATAAAATAAAAATCTATAAAACCCCAAATATTACAAAAGTAAAATGCAAAAAAATTTTGTATACAAATGTAATACAATCTTTACATGGTAAGGATTATTTAAAAACACACAGAACACTTCCTAAGTGTGGATGTGCTTGGGAGCTGAACTCATCACACACCCCTGCTCTGACCATTGCACAGACCTAGCAGGCGGCAGAGTGGGTGCAAGGCCCCCGGCATCGAGTCTCAGTGTGGCAGGTTTTAAGCTCCCCCCTGCACCCATTCATACTTGCTTTATCTCTCATACTGGAGAAGTTCCAGTATGCTCAGGTAATGGGGTGTCACAGGAGCTGCGGCACCTGCCTTCCAGGAGCCTGTACATAACCTATATCCTAGTGTTACTGCTTTAAAATCAGGCCCTGGAGCTGGGAGGACTCTCAAGAGATGACTCTGTCCTCTGGGACAGTCCTGACCCACTCTGGCAGTGAGTCTACCGCAGCCTGCTGGAGCACTATTTCACTCTGGTGGTCAGAGGGTTCCACTGCAGCCATTTCTGCCAAAAACTTTTTCCAGGATGGACCCAGATACCGAACAGAAAAGGACTTTGTTCTTTCACTTCTTGATATCCTCTTCAAAGAAGTCAGGGGCACCAAGTGTCGCCTGGGACTGGAACGAGGGAAAGGGGAGGGGATGAGTTGGAATGAGACTCAAGGCCCAAGGCTGAGGGGAAGGGATGGGGGTCTGTTGGGCATGCTAGGATCCACCAGTGTGGAGAGTGCTGCAGGCTCCCTCACCAGCAGAGGCCTCCGCTCTGGGTTTTTGCCATCATTCTATCTCCACTGCTGGCCTTCCTGCTCTGACTGTAATGTGGTGCAGAGCCATGAAAGCCAGACAACTAATGGCATAAAATGAGGCCAAATACACCTTGGCTCGAGAACAGACAGGGAGAACAATAAAGTGCTTGGGCTTTGGAGAGTGATTTTGGTTGGACAGGCTTTCTGGCTTGCTTCTAGGTATGTGACTGAGAGAGCGGAGGCAGATGGAAAAGTCTGGATGGAATAAGAGACAGTAGCTTTACTTGGATCGAAATCCCCTTAGACTACCAGAGATTTCTCTGCATCCAAGAATTGATATGAAAAGTAATTACTCTGGCAGAATGCATGAAACACAATAAAGTAGGTATAGAAGGCATGCCTTCAATCAGAGAACATTTCTTTAGAGGGGTGATTGTGAAATTTAAAGACTTGAAGAAAACACAACTCTTCCCAGGCTGCAGTGTATGTCTAGATTTACACTGCATTCTCAGAGCACAGGAACCTCCACTATGCCAGACGGGGCATCTGTGAGGCCAGCTTCCCCAGATGGCTGGTTCTACCTTCTAGAGTTTCCACAAGCCTTGGAGTCAGCTGCTCACATTTAAGAGAAGGAAGGAAGTGTGAGATGCCAGGCTGTTTCCCCACCTCCAGCTCCACAACTCTTCATGCTGGGGTCCTTTGCCCTGACTTGTTCTGCCTGTTTCCCCTGTCACTCTGTTTCTTGACCCCTCCCTCCCTCACACCCTCATTCTTTGAAAGAACTTCTAGTGCAAAGGGGAGTGGCTCTGGAACTGATGACAGAGGGAGGTTGTAGAATCTCCATCCCTCGAGAGATGAAAAGGCAGCTAGCCAGACCCTCTGCAGGCAGGATGTGCTTGGAGGCGGGAGGCTGGGCC
The DNA here is from genome assembly GCF_001698545.2 of Rhinopithecus bieti. Classification (NCBI taxonomy): domain Eukaryota; kingdom Metazoa; phylum Chordata; class Mammalia; order Primates; family Cercopithecidae; genus Rhinopithecus; species Rhinopithecus bieti. The sequence goes on from NW_016816842.1 coordinate 2,877,763, forward strand.
AGATGACTTGGTGAGAATGAGCCAGCTTCAGAGTTCTGCTTTCCAGAACCTGCTTCCACCACAGCTCCATGCCTCCAAGCCTCCTCCTGTACTTTGGCTCGGCACACACATTAACAAATATGTCTACAGGTCTGACTTCTATTTCAATACTCTTCCACTGCGGTCTCACAGATCTCCTTACATGGTTCCTGTCTCTCCCTTGGTAGGAGGCTCTTCTGGCCTAATCCCATGCCTTAATGAATGAATCCTGGCAGATCTGAAACCTTTGAAAGCTTGTTAGCTTCCCCTAAAAATCTTTTCACTTATTTTCAAGCCATCAAAGCAGATTTCTCTGCCTTTCCCTTCAAAGGCTATCCGGGGGCATTTTTTAATTCTATGAAGGTCACACATAACTATATATTGATTAGGGATAGCATGGATTTTTAATGGCCCAAGGAAACAGGATTTAGAACATATTTTCCCAAGAGAGTAAGATCCCGTACAGGAACCAAGACAGCTGTACAGATGAGCTACAAAGCTTCCAACAGCCCTTTGGGGGGCGGGTGTTGCTGGCTCTGAGTTAGTTTTTATGAATGGACTCACTGGAATGCAAATCTGCGGGCCAGGAGGCTGATTTGTTTGCTTCTGCATCCTCAGTGCCTAGCCCAGTGGCCAGCACGAAGTGGGAGCCCAAAACATGCTGGTGAATTATTAAATTATTAGCTACAGATTCCTCAATCCTGGTTCTTTTTAAAAAAATTCTTAATATGATCTGCTTTTATGATAAAATCCATGTCTGACTTTAGAGTGTTCATTATGTTCAAATTGTATTACAAAGTAGAATACAAAAGATCATATAGTCTGCTTTAAGATGAGAGAAACAGTTTTCCTAAGAAAAATTAAAGCTTTAAAAAAAAACATGAATGAAACTTCAGGACCTAGATAACCAATAATTTACTGGTAAAGGAATACTGACAAAAGAGTGAAAAGGTAAGGGAATCAGCAGCTGGTTCAATAGAGTAACCTTTTTCCAATTAGATGGAAGGATAATTATAGGCAACAGAATACAGCATGGAGCTTCTGTGCCTAGGTGGTCTATATTAAGCTTGAGTAAAAAAGGAACTAATATGCGGGCTTCTCTATTCTGAGATAGAAAAGGGTCAAACATTAGGACTAAGGTATCAATTGATTTCTTTTTCCTGAAAAGGTCAGGTACAATTGGCAAAAGAGGAGGGAGGCCTGGGGGTGGGGATTCTTTGGGACATGGGGCAAGAATCCTGGAGCCAAAACCCAAAGGACAGCGGAGGTTTGGAGGAGAGGGACGGCTTCATTGGGGACACCTGTATTACTTACTACAGTAATTCCTCAGCAACAACTCATTGACAAGGAAGGGTAGTGCAATGCGAATTAGTGAATTCAGGGAAGGACTAAGAACCACCACCCCCAACACACACACTGAACTCTACTAAGCAGGCCCTATTCTTCCTATGGCAGGTAAGATGGGATCGACCCCCTCTCATGACTTCTTCCAGGTACCTTCTGAGTCACAGACCTAAACAGAAACAGGTAGTTATGTGTGTAGGCCAAGGAAGTGATTTTGTTTGGGACTTGTGGATGCAATGTATTAGGATGGAGGCAGGATTTTCTTAATGCTTACTTTTCATAAGCCTCCAAAATGACCTATTTCTGGTGGGGAGGGAAGTAAATTCGGAACTGGGGGCATTTGTAGTAAATGAAATAATTGGCAGGAACTAAAACCTGCTCTTTTTAGCATTCTTTGGGTTTCTGCAAAGGGTCAGGGGGCTGGGACTTCACTAGCAATGCATCAAGTGTGATTCGGTTTACTCACAGGTAGAAACCTGAAGGCTTTCTGCAGTCTCCAGCCCCCAAAGTAGCCCTGCTCTATGTGGCTAGCTGATATCCCAAAGTCTACCATTAGAAAGCCCCCTTTTGGTGTTTAGTCTTTGTTCTTTGTTAGTATTCAAATTCCCCTTAGAAGGAGACCCACAAAGCCTTGTAAGCATATGCATCTTAGCGTGTATGCATTTGTTAAATTTTGTCTTAAGAGAAAGCTGGGGTACCAACAACATTTCCAGTCTCCCATAGGAGCAATAACCCATTCCTCAGCCACGGAATGATGGAAGGGTTGGGATTCCTCATGCTAAAATTAATTCTGTGCCTCCAAACAGATCCAGGTCTTCCTCATGAAAGGAATTTCAGTGGGGCAGAATGTCTTTTCCTCGAAATCAGTTATGGTTTATGATATGAGGACAACATATGGGCTCCTGCTATGCATAATTATTTGGGAAACTGCCACTAGCTCTTTGTAATTGTTAGTTCAGGAGTGTCTTTGTTTTTTTTAAAACCTTCTGGCTGGGCATGGTGGCTCATGCCTGTAATCCTGGCACTTGGGGAAGCCAAGGCAGGAGGATCACTTGAGGTCAGGAGTTCGAGACTGGCCTGGCCAACATGGCAAAACCCCATCTCTACTAAAAATACAAAAATTAGCTGGGTGTGGTGGCGCATGTCTGTAGTCCCAGCTACTCGGGTGGATGAGGCATGAGAATCCCTTGAACCCAGGAGGCGGAGGTTGCAGGGAGCCAAGATTGCGCCATTGCACTCCTGGCAACAGAGCAAGATGCTGTCTCAAAAAAACAAAACAAAAAAAATTCTTCATTTTTCTGATTTATCTTTTACTGCCATGTAATTGTACATATATACTTACTCTGTATACAAAATGAATAGAAGTATACATGGATGAATGAATGAATAGATATAACAGTCTGAAAGTTTCCCTAATGCTGGTACCTGCAACACATCACTAACAGGGCCTTGTAGAAGTTCCTTGTTGGTTTAAAAAGATAATGTATAAACTGGGAGTACTGGTGGAAAAGTATTGCATTCACGTTTTCTACTTTCGGCTGTGTGTGACCAAGAGGTGTAGATCACAGAACTGTAGAACTTTTCAGCAAAAAGAAACATTTTCTCTGACCCTCCTAATTTAGAAGTGAGGAAGCCAAAGTTCAGAGAGAACAGATGACTTGCCCAAAGCCCCAAGGCTGCTTGGCAGCCGTGCAGAAGACAGAGACCCAGACTTCCTGACACTGAGGTTGGTCTTCTGGTTCACTTCTCTCTCACAGCTATTAATATTATGCTCATATTATAGTCACGAGGAAGTCTTGTTGGCCGGGCATGGGGGCTCACGCCTGTAATCCCAACACTTTGGGAAACTGACGTGGGAGGATTGCTTAAGTCCAGGAGTTCAAGACCAGCTTGAGGAACATAGTGAGACCCCTTCTCCACAAAAAATAACAAATTAGCCAGGGGTGGTGGCATGCGCTTGTAGTCTTAGCTACTCGGGAGGCTGAGGCAGGAAGATCACTTGAGCCCAGGAGTCTGAGGATACAGTGAGCTATGATCGTGCCACTGCATTCCAGTCTAGATGACAGAGACTCTGTCTCAAAAAAAAAAAAAAAAACAAGAAAAGAAAACAAAAAAACCCACAAAAACCTTGTCTACTAACATTAAAAAAAAGAGCCTTGTTTACTAACACTTGAGTACAGATCATTCCTTGACATGCTGAAACTTTGCTCTTATTCTGTAAAATATCTGCACAGTGTACTGGAAGAATCTGACCATGTGGAGATGGCATCATTGCAAAGCAACTTACAATTCTTTCATGCCTTAACTAAAGATGTAAGTTCAAGGACTGGCTTTCCTATCTGACCCAACAGTTTTGATTTCTACAGGTGCAAACCCATGCTGCCTCATAATGAATCCGGCCACACCAAAGGACTCGGATCTGGTTTGATCTCATTCTGGCGAGCAAATGCAGTACCCCGACCCGGCTCCCAGAATGCTATCTTAACATCAGATGGCAGATTTTTCTCTTATTGCATTTGATAAATTTAATAAAGCCTGCGTTTCATATATGAAGTCCTTTGGGAAAATAAACAGCACCTGCAGCTTATCTCCTCCCACAGACACTGAAAAAGCAATTTCTTCTTACTGAATGTGGATGCAGCCTAAGATTTCATATGTTCACGTACAGGGCTCATGTGAGGGGGGTTACTGCACAAATGGAAACATGAAGGTGCTGGGCAGCTCTCCAGCTTTACAGACTGCACATGCCTTGGTTATGTTCATATTTAAATAAGAATGAACTGGTATTTCTGAATTGGAAGAAACCTAAGGGAACATCTTTGTTCACTCCCTCATTTTAGAGATGTTGCTAAAGGAGAAATGAAGTGACTTGCTCAAGGTCAAATAGCTGAAGTCACCAGGCCAGGGTTAAGAGCCAGGCTCGTGGGCTCCTACACCAGTGCTCTTTTTCTCTGTCCTTTCTAGTAGGGTCCATGAAGAATCTGCTTGCCTGGCTCTCTCCTCTCCACTGCTGGCAACTCAGAAAATCTGGGTGTCACATAGCTTGCTCCCAAGCATGGTCAGAAATAAGAAGACAACACCAGAAAGGGGAAAGCTGCATGGGCAAGAAGACAGGAAAGAAAGAAGTGACCAAATGAAGCTGAACTCCTGGCCTGCTACAGTTCATCATTTCTACTGACAGCCTGAAAGTTAGGAAAGACACAGAAGTTGACCAGGAAATGATAAGAATTATCAGAATCTCCATTAGCCATTTTTTAAAAAAATGAAATTGCACAAGACAGGCTGGGCAACATGGCGATACCCCATCTCTACAAAAAATATAAAAAAATTAGCTGGCCATGGTGGTATATACCACCTATAGTCTCAGCTACTTGGGGGGCTGAGGCTGGAGGATTGCTTGAGCCTGGAAGATTGAGGCTGTAGTGGGCTGAGATCACACCACTGCGCTCAAGCCTGAGTGACAAAGTGAGACCCTGTCTAAAAAAAAAAAAAAAAGTCGCACAAGATTATTCTTTTGACTTCTGTTTTCTACAATATTGTGTGCCTCTGCTGAGATGGAAGCCAAGCAAGCCCTGTTGAGGAAATTTATATGGATTTTGTAGGTCGGTTATTCACTTTCTTTTCTCACAGTACAGGGAGCTTGGTTCACAGTGTTAAGAACAGAACTTGTATTTCCAGTAAGAAAACACAATAGTGTATATTGGAACTCAACACAATAGTGCATACTGGAGCTCACTTTTGAACTTTAGAATATGATAGAGCTTGACGGTACATAAGCAGGTCTATGAAACATCTATATTAACCACAATATGCTACATTTGGCAGATTCATCTGGGAGACAAATAAGGATCTCAGAAACTCATATGGTCCAAGAAAAAGATCGCTAGGTGACTCGATTTTAAATGCCCCCCGAGTTTTTAGACATAGATATGTAAATGCATACACAAGTTTCCTCTGAAAGAATGAATGATGCTTCCCTCCAGAGAGAATGGATTAAACAGCATGTTTGTATGGAGGTAGACTTTACTTTCTATTCCTGTGCTATTTTATAATAGTTATACACTCATGTATTTCTCATGTAATTTTCAAAACTTTAAAAGAAATGAAAAAAAATTACTTAAAAGAATTACTTATGGCTAACCCACTGATCATTTAGGGATAGAATGCTGGTCTAGGAGCTGAGTGATCTGGCAAAACCTGGCTGTGTCATTTAACCTAAAAGGTTCTCTACTGATTTGTAAAATGAGGTGGCTGAATTAGATCATTTTTTTGATTCTATGATCCTTCTGGGTAAATGGGAAAGCCAATTTGAATTAGATGAAGTCTAAATTAGTACTTTAAAAGAAGTATCATTTTCTAACATTAAGGTAAACTGACAGTTTCTCCAAGTTATCCTTGCCATTTTGTTCAGGGCTGCAGAATTTGCCTTTATAAAACAGAAGAATTTATAAAGTAGGGAATGCGAAGAGTTCTGTGATATTTGGGTTGATTTTCTGGTATCCCCTTTGGAGTCCCAAGCCTTACAATGTACTATGTCCAGCAAGCACGTTTAGAGTTAAAATAGCTTGATGTGTTTTGATCATTTCATCAAAGCTACTGAAATCAATTCTATTCTTTCATTTTTTAGCTAGGTTAAAAAAAAGTTTAATTCTCCCTTGTTGAATGAACAGAACAGCTGGGGCTGGGTAGCTTTTGTTCTCTCTTTTGAGAGTGGGCTAAGATGGAAAGCTACTGTGTGAGGCATATCAGATTCTAGAGCACAACCAAAAGACCACATAAAGCAATTAGCCCATATTCTAAAAATGCAACAAGTAATAACTATAGATACTTCTTAGAATTGTAATTCCCATTTCAAGGAAATACTTGAACTTCTAAGGCTTAGATGTGAGAAAACCTGTTAAATCTTTCTGGAGCACCTGGACTTATTCATGCTGTGAGCTTGCTAGCGTCTTGTTCAGGAGAGGAAAGACTGGGCGTATGGCCTTATTTCCTACTCAGGAATGAGAATGGATTTCTGCCAGGGACCCTGGGGAGGGGTTCAGGGTGAAGAAGACTTTGTCAGAAAGTCAGTTCAAGAAAGTGGAAGGTCTCAGGGATAGAGCTGAGGTCAGATTCATCCAAGGGTTGAGAAAGGTATCTGACGAGTCAGAGCCTCAGAAAATCATAAAGTGATCTAAATCCTGACCACAAACAAATGTAAATCAGAGACTGAGGGCCATGTAACTGCCTGTATCACTCCCATCCCCCTGGTCAGAGATGACAGCCTCAAGGGACCCCTAAGGGCATTTGTATTAGTTCCTGGAATCCTCTCCTAAGTTTGAGGTTCCATCTGAACCAGAAGGACGCATGAGGAAATGAGAGCTCCAGAGTCAAGCTGTCTGCTGAGTGAGCAGGCCACCCCGCCTCTGCTGAGCACAAAGCACCCCAACGCCCACTGTAAAGCCCTGTTCTAAGACCGCCCAGACACATCCCCTCTGAGTACTGCTCACATTTCCTAACAGACCAGCACACTGTCTGATAGTAAAGAAATAAACTATCTTGTCTCTTCTGCATGAATATAATTCCAAATCAAAGTGGAATTGCATTTTTCTCCTATATTCATAAAATAAGTTTGATAAAATGTTCTCATAGTTTCCTGCGTTTTTTTAATATGACATTTTCTTCATATCACAGCTTTAGTACTTGCCTTAATATGGCAAAATGGTAGTAATTTCTGTACTTATTTCAGGGACAAATGTGCAATGTGATTTTTTAAACATTAATTTAAAGCAAATTTGCTATGCATTTTTATTCAGTCTTGAGCCTAAAGTGAAGCCTGTACTTACACAAACAGTAAGATGAATGCCTGGATTTTAGTAAAACAGTAAAAAAAAAAACTAATTAAAAGTTAAGTAGATGGGGATTTAATCTCTTCAATGTAAAATCCCTTAGCTTAGATCTCTCATTAGAAGGGCTTCATAAAAACAAGCTGTAAACATTGTCCATAATTAAACACGAATATATGATCTATGAAAAAACTTGGCCCTCAGGCCATATATATTTAAATATACAAAATTCCATTTGTATTTGATTCTCTTGCTATTAGCTCCATCCTCCAGTGAAACGCATTTGTGTGTACAACTGTCTTGTTCCTATACCTCCACCAGGGATCATATTAAAAAATGCTTCTTCCCATAAACTGTGAAGTATTAATTGATAAGCCAAAGGGAACTTGCACTACAGCATGTCCTTACCAATTCATAGTTTATGGGACTGAATTATTCATCGGAATCTTTTTACATGATGTCATTGCAACCCAAGAACTAAGAGCTGTCAGAGCACCTACAGGATAGTGATGGAGAAAAGAGGATTTTACTTATAAACCAAATAATCACCTCAACTTGATCCTTGTACTTCCCATACTCAATAATGGAAGCTTACTCTTAAGCCCTATCATTTCTGAACATGGAAGGTATTCATGCACACCCAAAATGGTCTAAATTAAGCTGCAATTCTGTGAGGTAGGAAAAAAACGCCTGGTTTGGGAGTCAGAAACTGTGAGCCTCAGTTGTACTTTACCTCTCTAGAATCATTTCTATAAATTCTAAAATGAGGGTTTGGATTAGTGAAGGGTTAAGATTTCTTTCAGCTGTAACATTTCATTAGGATTCTATAATGGTTAGAAAGTGTAAAGAGAGCAGCTGGTCTATTCTGATGCATGATAGAAATAAAAAAAAGAAAATATGATTTGCAATATTCAAGTAAATGATGCGTAATCTTCTCCCCACCCCCAAGCCTTTTGGTTCCCTTCCTGTCAGGTTTGGTATACGAAATTTTTGATCACTTAAAACAGCTGCAGTTTGTAATTAGAACAATTACCTGCTGGAGGGGTAAGAACATACAAACAAAATACAGGGACTCATCTCACCTCATGTATTCTAAAAACAAGAATTCTGAACAATGCAAGAATTTTTAAGCACTACCCACTTGGGATGTTTTGAACTAATTAGTCATTTAGGTAATACTTTTAAAGTGTTATTCTACTTTGTGTTAAAAGAAGAATTAAGCCTGGTGTGGTGGTGCATGCCTGTAGTACCAGCTACTCGGGAGGCTGAGGTGGGAGGATCACTTGAGCCCAGGAGTTTGAGTCCAGCCTGGGCAACATAGTCAGATCCTGTCCCTCAAAAAAAAAGTACAATTAACCATGATTAAAATGTTCTATACAAGAAATCTTACTATAGCAGAACTTTATACCATAACATCCTCAAACATAATAGTTCTAAAACCAAATACCTTATAATTCTTCCCTCTCCTTTCTGTATTCCCTCTGAAGAGGAAGGGGTGGTGCTTATTTAGCATCTGGTTCATGGTCTGTGGATATCCTTAATGGCTGGCTTTGAATCATTTTCAAGGAGTCTGCCTTCTTGGCCTGGTATGGTAGCTCACATCTGTAATCCCAGCACTTTGGGAGGCTGAGGTGGGTGGATCACTTAGGAGTCTGAGACCAGCCTGGGCAACATGGAGAAACACTGTCTCTACTAAAAACAGAAAAATTAGCTGGGCGTGGTGGTGCATGCCTGTAGTCCCAGCTACTCGGGAGGCTGAGGTGGGAGGATCACCTGAACCTGGGATGTGGAGGTTGCAGTGAGCTGAGATCACACCATGCCATTGCACTCCAGCCTGGGTCACAGAGCAAGACCCTGTCTCAAAAAAAAAGAGATTTCTGCCTTCCTTTTATTTCATTTTTATTTCAGAAGAATGACAGAATTAACTGGAACTAAGTCTAGCTTTTGTTTTTCTTCTTCTCTTTAGCAAGTTCCTTAGTTCCTTCAGTCTTTCTGCTATGTGAGCAGGGTGTTTATAAAGACAGATGATTTAAAGATGACTGAAGACAGATGTTAAATTTGAACGGTTTCTTACTTCCCTAGTTTCACAAGTTAGGGTCTTAGAAGTTGCCAAGCAGTACTAGGATGCTCCTCTAGGACCGAGGTGAGTTAATGCACAGCCTTGTACTTGCTAACGGGGAGGGGAGAGAGACTTGGGGATCTGCATATGGGTGTGTCATGGCGTACACAGGTGCAGAGAGGAGCAGGGCCCAGTGTTGCCCAGCTTTCCTGAACCATACTTCACCACCTTGGCTAATAAGAGCCACTTGCACTCTGTCCAGAAAAACACAAAAGTATATATACTTAGCTGACAATGAAGGTACAATTTCAAGTGAGGAAAAACAAGAAGAGGGGCTGGAGGAAGCTGAGAATAATAAAGGTATAGTGGTATTCTTGACTTTTTGGGAAAAGGGTTGGTTTCTCTGTGTGAGGGGAATGATGTAAATATGAATAGTGGTGATACCATACTCCCACTGCAGCGTATTTTACGTCACAGTGAAATCTGTTTCTGAGAGCTACCCAATGTGGAACTCTTATTTTTTAAAAAGCTATCGTCTGTAGAAAGAAGCTAGGTACTGGCAAAACACTGCCCTCTCAAATACACTGACTCCACAGAGAACGGAGTATTTTACAACCTAAGCTGAAACACAGGATGTAATTCAGAAATCATTCCACAGGGCTGAAAGTTTCAATGTGATAAATTATTATTTTTAAACTAGGGTCACTGAATAAAATCTAACCCTGGTAAATAATGGTTGGCTCTGGACGTTGCATCTCATGCCAGCATATACAGGCAGAAGACACAGTATGTCTATGTGACGTGTCATTTCATTTGTAACAAAGTGCTAGATCCTAATGGAATTACATTTTTCATACAATATTTAATGTAATTACAATAAACATTTAGTCACCCTCACATAATTATTTAAGGGCCTAGTAGACGAAATTGTATTTCACAGAAACAAGGATAAGTTGAGATGGAGACACAGTGCCTATGCTCGGAAGTCACTGGAAAGCACCTGATCACCATAGTAAAGATGGCCAAGGGCTTCTGACCTGATTAAAATAAGGAGTCATATAAGAAATGGCTTTATTAGAAAAAATGTAGTGTACACATGGCTAATTTCTATCATCGATATACCTCTTGGCTATTTTATCATTAAAACTGGATACAGGGTTTGAACTTCTTTAGAAGTTAGTGGCATATCTTCCTATTCTGATATGTGACTTAGGGAAGGTGTTATCCTCCTGTGATAGACACCCTTTATTTCTTTTCATAATTACAAGTAATCAGTAGTTTAGCACTGGCACAAAACAGAGGGAGTATTACTTAGGTAGTGCTTTACGTGTAAGAAGTCACACTTCCAACCCCAGAATCAGGCACAGGTATGCCATCTATAGAGTTTTAAAATCCCCTATTATCACTCAAGTCTCCCATTATTATTATTACCTAGTAGTAATTAAATTAATGTGATAATCTGTAACCTAACAAAACCTCTGAATGAAGTTTCTTTCTTCTCCCTCTTTTCCTGTTAGATGTGCAATTCCGAGCAAATGTGCAGTGTGCAGTATTGATTTCCAGCCTCCTTTTAAACTCCTTCAAGTCTGTGCTATTAAACGGAGACAACCACATCAAGATAGAGTCTGTCATAGGATTCCCTGAAGCATAGAATGAGGAGGAGACTGAGCAAACACGACCCGGGAAGGCACCAGTTGAACCAAGACAACTCTGTAAGACAAAAAACATGCAGTTTTAAACATTCATGTATCACCAGCAGACCACCACCTGTATGCCGGAAGGGATCTGCTTTGCATTAAAAAGTACTTATAATAAATGCATCCTGGAAGGCCTAGAAACTGACTTTCAATAAACAGTGACAATCTGGAGACTAAGTGATGTGTGTAATATATGACGGGGCCTCCACGTGGAATATTTTTAATCAATATTGTTCATAACTTTTCTTCATCAATTTAATCCACCTTGACTTTGGTTACAAAATAAATTACTTCAAAGAAAAAAAATCAATCACCTTTAAACGTTAGTTTGATAATTATTTTTTAAGTACCCTCTATCACATCACTCTTGTCCCTGTTTATAAACAGCTGATGGATTAAAAAGACAAATACGAAAATCACCTGAATTTTGGGATAACACTTGTATATATTTTGGATAGAAATATCTATTTCTCAGCAAAAACATTAAGTAGAAATCACCGTAAAATAGATTAGAAAATATATTTAAAAATAAAACATACAAAAAATCAATCATAATTCTGCCCCAAAGAGATCACTGTGAATATTTTGGCTTATTTATTTCTAGTCTTTTTCTATACCAGCATGAATGGTTATGTATGATGCCAATTACTGGAAAACCTATAGGCATCATCTGAATGGGCAATTCTGCTGTTGTTTGATTTAATGTGTCAAGAACATGGTTCTTCAGAAATGCTCTCATGAATTCCGGACTCTCCAACAAGACAATCTTGAGCCATTTGCTACCAACACACACTGACCACTGTGGCTGCCTCTAGCTGCTTCCTGGAGCTCCAGGGACCCTAGGGCTGTGCACTTGTTCAGCCCTCCTCTACCCCAATCCCATCTGCCAGTTAATCCCAAGGCTCTGAAGTGAATAGCTCCTTGGCATAAAGAGGATGGTAAAGGTGGTGGGGACGTTTCTAGTTTAATATCCATTCAGCAGTTTCAATTAAAAAAATAAACAAGGAAAATAAGCTCCTTGGTGCCTTTTTTCTTTTTTGGTCACTGTTACGGGTTTATATTTTCCCTTTGTACTTCTACAAAATGCTAATTCTGCCTTATTCTTCAAAAGTCATCCTAAAGATTTCCACACTGCTGCTTTAGTTTAATCCATAATTCATATGGCTAAAGGAGCAATTTATGCTCAGGAATGGAAATCAGAAGACTGACTGGCAAGAAGAGGTGCTACAATACCTTTTTTTCTGTAATATGCTCACAAATATAGCCTCCCCACCTCTCAATTACTATGTTTTAAAAGTCAGACATGCTATTCTATAGTATGTAACAAAGACATGTATTTCAATGGTATTTTTATGCAAAGCTGTTTTCTCTGCTTTACTTGGATTGAACATAGTCTAAATACTCAGAGAAGCTGTGATCTATGAGATCTTGTCTTCATTCTCATGTTTCCTGAAATGACACACTGGGCATTTTCTGCTTTTATGTTGACTATAGAACCCCTGGATTTCTGATAATTTTACTAGGCAAAAAGAAGTAGTAAAAAATTAAAAAGTAGTAAAATATAGACAATAGCATTTTGTTTGTATTAAAAGGGAGAACTTGGACTTCAGGGTCGAATTCCAAGCAACAGATAAGTATGGTAATCGACAAAACGGTTTACAACAATGACAGATGCTAAATCTTAGAGACTGTATTTTATGGGGAACGAGAGCAACACACATAGCAACAATCAGCTTGTCCCTGCTTTTCTTAAACTGAGAAACTTGTCAAATATCGCCAAAACAGACCTTTTATTTCAGAGTTATTATTAGAATTGTAAAATCATTTCTTCTACATAGGTTCAGATGAAATCTCTAAAAACGTCTCATAATTGCTCTTTAGCACCACAGTTTGTTGACTGGTTTTTACTGTGTGCCTCTCTCTGAAAAGCCAAATCCACCTCTCAGTAAATGCACTTGTCTCAGTCAACTTCAAGTGTTCTTTGAAATTATTTGCCTTTTTAGAAAGCAAAAGGTCAGAGACAGAGGAACCTCTACATTTTCCTGCTGAAAACCATTCACATAAACCACTGTTTAGGCGCTCTAATAAGCAAGGAAATAACTTGCCTAAAAATCTAACTTGACTTGGCAGTAGCAAAGTCAACTGCTGTCCTTTCTGATCCTGATGTAGATGAACTAACAGAATCCTGAGCCACTGAAATTTTCGTATTATAATTCTTTTCAACTTTTAAAATAAGCATGGTTTTCTAATACTCCTTCCCTTTGCCTTTCACTAGATAAAATATAAATCCACACTTGAAGGCAGGGCCCTACAGTCTGCCCCATACTTCCGCTGGGTCACTAATGTCTACTACACAGCAGTCGGAGTACTCATTCTGCCAACTTACAGTTTAGACAGGTGCTCGACCTTACTCAGTGAAGTGGGCTCTGCACCAAATGATGAGGCTCTGTTGGGACTGAATTAATTGGGATTTTGCTCATCCTCTTACCTTATTCTTCTGGAAGCACTGTTGTACTTTTCACTTCATCCTTCCCTTCAGTGATGCCATGCTTTCAGTTTCTACCACTTACAAGTACTTGTCTGTTTCCAGCTACCATCCTCCAGAAACAACTTCCTATTTTCTTTTATGATGATTTAATAAGATTGCTTCCTTTCTCACTCAAGGTGAGCAGCCAGCTGACCCCATGATTTCCCAGGATAATGCCCTGCTATCTTCATTCCACATCAATTACCCTGTAGATCTTACCATCACATTCTATTATTCTAATTCTTAGATATAAAATTACTTCTCACTAGTCCACATCTGTTGAACCTGCTCTTTGTTTTCCTGGTAACCATTAGTCAACACCTCCCACCTCTGCCAGGCCCCTGAATCTTTTGAGTGACAACACAGCTTCACATTCATGGTCAGCCACTTTAAAATGAAAGGACTGAGATAAAAATCGTGATGCTTTTAGCCAAAACCCGCTGCAAAGCTTCTAGAACAAAAAGTAACAGACAACACAAACTTCAGAATATTAAACAGAATCCATTTCAGAGCACATAAAGGATATAAGCGCATTCTCAAATTGATTTTTCTATGCGACGTTATTAGAATAAAGCATGCTCTATCAACTCAATGAGATTCTCAAAACAAACACAGGAAGCAACTGAGTTTTACAAATATGCTTATATTAGGGAGCAAGTAACAACATTTTTTTTGAAAGTGACCTTGAAAAATCCAAGTCAGTAAAACTCTAAAAAACTTCTGACAAGGTTCTAGGTACCCAAAGCAGAATTGAAATAGGACATGGAGACCCTGTGACCCAGGGCTTCACATATGCCAGTGGCATTGGTACAGGAGCCTGAATCATATTTGCCCTCAATGACTTCAATGGCTCTAATCTGCAAGCAAATCGCCAGCAGAACCTAGCTTGCTAGGCAAGGCATTCTATTGTGGTCATTTTGGGGTTAGTCTGTATAGCCCTAAAAATTGTCTGATGTATTCACTTATCAGATAGCACACTGTAGGGGGAAAAACCCTAGTCAGGAAGTTTAGTACTTCCTTGAAAAGTGACTTTAAAAACCACAGATCCTTATGATGATTAAAATTCAGGACTTCTAGGCGGGGTGTGGTGGCTCATGCCTGTAATCTCAGCACTTTGGGAGGCCAAGGCAGGTGGATTGCTTGAACTCAGGAGTTCAAGACCAGCATGGGCAACATGGTGGAACCCTATTTCTACAAAAAACACAAAAATTTAGCCAGGTTTGGTGGCACATGCCTGTGGTCCCAGCTACTTGGGAGGCTGAGGTGGGAGGATCACTTGAGGCTGGAAGGCTGATGTTGCAGTGAGCCATAATGGCGCCACTGCATTCCAGACTCGGTGACAGAGCAAGGCCCTGTCTCCCCCCATCCCTAAAAAAATCAGGCCTTCTAATCACATAATAGTTGAATTTTGACATATAATTAACTTGTGGGTGAGTTTTCAAGTTTCAAAATAACTGAATAATGACATATGAACACTAGCTTTAATGGGAGGGGATTCAGTTTATCATATAAAATGTTTAGGGTACTAGGCTGCAGAACTAACAGTTATTGTTAGGAAACAGTTTTACAGAATTTTTAGATTTGCAATTTATATATAATCATACCTCAGACCATAAAGAATATGGACGGACCTCTGCTGTAGGACTTTTAGGGCAAGGTCAATTAATCCTACTGAAAACAGTTTCAACACAGATTTCACGGTTCTAGTAACTTTAGCCCTAGAGAGATGTGGATGATGTTTTCGTGTATTCATTATGCACACTCACAGATACACATATAAAAGCATTTCTTTGCAATGAAACACTAGATATTTAAATTCCTATCATCAGTCAGCTAATTATCTAGAAGAAACAAAACAAACATTGGTGGGTGCCAGCTATGCCCTGGACTAGGCTCTTTCACAGGTATCTTCTCATTAACTGCCTAAAATGTCAAAATTTAATGAGACCTTTTTCCTGGAAACCACCTTGGTGGATTAAAATTAATGATTAAAGTTTCATAGGGTACTATGCTCACTACCTGGGTGATGGGATCATTCGTGTCCCAAACCTCATTGTCATGCAATATACCCATGTAACAATTCTGCACATGTACTCCTTGAATCTAAAATAAACATTGAAATTATTTAAAAAATAAGTTTCACTCTTGTTCACAATAGTTACAAAGTTTAGGTGGGAACTTTTTAACATCTATATAGACATGTATAAGAATACATGGTCGGAAACCAACCAAAAAGAGGGAAGTTTTGTTTCTCCCAGCTAGATGAACCCTTGATTATATCAGAAATGGGCAGAAATAGTACTAAGTGTTTCTTCCGCTCCTTCTGCCAAAGAAATAGAATAGCTACTTGTATCTGGTCACTATGAATTTGCAAAATGAGGAATGAGCACTGATTGACGTCAGTTCCATTTAATTCACTCCAGACACCAGATGCTGTTAAACAAGTCAAACTGCAGCAGGACCCAGGAGAGTGACAGAGATAAACTACTGGCCAGGCAAAATGGTCAGGTGTGCACGAAGCTCTGTTGCAGTAAGACAGTTTAGGGCAGTTTCCATTATTGGTGTCTTCCCTGTCTTAAACTGATCAATAAAAATGTGTTTGTTATATACTAGAAGCCATAAGCAAAAGATTTATTGGGGGATAACATTATCTGGCATCTGCTGTTGTTCTTTTTAAATACTGGGAGGACAAAACTCTATTTCTAGCTGACAGAAAAAACCATGCTCTGCTGGGCGGCACCGACCACTAAGCAAAACTGTGCCCACCAGCTGGAAAACTGCTTCTACCATCCCAGGGGGCATCACATGCTTTACCAGACAGACAGGCAATAAGCCACTTAATTTAAACTGTGATATAACTGAAGTGGATTAAAGCTGATATGTAACGATTGTCAGACTACGCTGTTGAGAAAACTAATTGGAAGCAAAGAACCTGATTCCTGGTGATGGCGCTTTTCCCTGATGGAAGCACGTGTTTCCAGGACAACAAAGAGTGGTCTTCTCACTTCATTAATATCACTCTCCTTCATATGATAAACCAAACTTGTATCAGGTTTAGCAAAGACCTACTTTACCTGCATTACTGATTGACGGCAACAATCTAATGCACTGTTCATTATATTAAGAAATTCATCTATCCTATGGACACTTTGCGCTGGTGGGTGAAAGTGCTACGCCAGAAGTTGTCCAAAACCCAGGGATGATTCTGTTTCACACTGGCTTTGAAAGTTTCTGGCCAGGTGCAGCGACTCATGCCTGTAATCCCAGCACTTTGGGAGGCTGAGGTGGGTGGACCACTTGAAGTCAGGAGTTCCAGACCAGACTGGCCAACATGGTGAAACCCCATCTCTACTAAAAACACAAAAATTAGTCAGGCATGGTGGCATCTGCTTGTAGTCCCAGCTACTCAGGAGGCTGAGGCAGGAGAACTGCTTCAGCCTGGGAGGCAGAGGTTGCAGTGAGCTGAGATGGTGCCACTGCACTCCAGCCTGGGCAACCGAGTGAGATTCTGTCTCAAAAAAAAAAAAAAGTTTCAAAATTTGTTTTCTAGTCAAGGAGGTTAGCATGGTTATTATTTCAGTTATAACCCTGTCAGAAACATTCCTATAAACAATTTGGCCTCTTGGAGGTCGCATTTTAGAGCATTCCTTACATTGGGTGACTTCCTCTCATTCATCAGGCTTTAAACTCCATATACACCCCTAACATTAAATTATACCCTGTGTTAAGAGAGATTCCAAGTAGTTTTTAAAAAGCAACAGACCAGAGGTTCTCAATGAGAATCTGCATATTTGAATCACCTGGGCTCCAGTCCAGGTTAATTAATTCAGAAATTCGCGGGGCGGGGAGTACAGGGCCGGGCCAGGGAAAAGTAAGGGTGCACTTGAGCTAGAATGCATTTTAAGAAAAGCAATTGAGGAATTTTTCTTTTACTGGCAATGCAAGCTCACATTAAGTAATTTGCCTTAGAGACTTCTCCATATAAAAACTTCTATACTGACCCAAACTTTTCTCGTAACACATTTAGACAGTAAATAAAAAATCAAATTTCTTACCTGTGTGATAAAATGTGAGAAAAAATAAAAGTACTCCCATAAATATATTACTTAAAAAAGTGACAACTCCACAAGTAATTCCTTCTGGGACTGGGTAGACAGTTTCCACAAAAAGCTCAAAAAATATAGGTACACTGCTATTCAAGAACACTCCCAGGAGAATACAGGAGGCATACAACGTCACTAAAATAAAAACACAAACATTTTAGTTTCACAGTAGTGGCCGTGAGTCATATCAGACAGATCTTTGTGGTGTTCTCTTTCCCAAGTATTGACTCAAAAATGTCTTCTCTTTTCAAAAGTAGTTGATAAAGTTTGACAAAGTTTCATACATCTGCCAGCTCTCTGCTGTGGTTTTCTGGAGTAGACACAAACCATTTTATTGCTGGATGGGTACCAGTTTATTTCCTTTATCTTTCTGGTGGATTATTCCAGAGCACAAAACAATTTACCACTATCATATAATTAAAAGGATTCTTCTCCTGCTTGGTCACACTCCTTCAGACTCGTTCCATAATTTTAGAAAGAGAATGTAAAATCTAAGAATAAATGTCAGAAACATTAAATGTTACTGAAAATTACATATTTAAAGAGATTAATAATTTAAAGAGGTTAATAATTGCTTTCAAGCACAAAATAAACATTATATAGTATGTAATTTCTTGAGAAACACAACGGAATTAGTCCACAATTTTGGAATGGGTTTGAGGTCAACATTTTTTTTAAATGAGTAACTTTTCTGAAATACAGAAAAAGATTCCATCCAGAAACGTACAATTAATAGTGACTAGGATCCCCAATCAAACCATAAAAAATCTATTAACACTATTCTGTGGCAAAATCTATTGAATAAGGATGTTATTCTTATAAGAAAGTCTGGGGAAATATACTACAATTAATTTTATCATTGCTACTACTGTTTCTCTATAAACCTTTGTTAATTTTAACTTGAAGGTGAAAACAGAACCCGAAAGGAAAAAATGATACCCTATTTAGAAACCTAAAACATGTCTCTATATCCTAATAAGTATATCATATTCACTGATAATAATGAGTAGAATTTATCCTAAGTTTAAGGTTACAAGGAAAATATTTTTAATAAAAATATTTGTTAAGGAAAAAACAATCCTGTATGAGAATTGCAGAAAGTAAGGAAGTTACATTAAATCTGTTATGTATTATTCACACACTCACAGAACGTATCAAATTACCAAAGTTTACCACAACGGATGCAATCATCAACAGTCCATGACATTGTTGAAGGGGTAAAAAAATAAAATAATAGTATACACTGATTTCTAATAGAATTTCTTTAATTAACCTCCACTCTTGCTTCCCCCTCCAATTACATTAGTCTTTGGGGATTATAAAATATTTAGTATATTCTGATAATACAAATAGTTGGTAATTACTTCGACTGTTTCTTTGAATAGAAGATAGATATGGAAATAGATAACAAAAGAATCACTTAGTGAATAAAGAACATACTGCTGGCCAAGGCAGTGACCAAATTATGTGCACAATTACTTGGGAAGCATCTGATAGCTATGATAAATACCATTTAAAACGTGACATAATTTTCAAGAGATTCTTTTTTTTTTTTTGAGATGGAGTCTCACTCTGTTGCCCAGGCTAGAGTGCAGTGGCAGGATCTCAGCTCACTGCAAGCTCCGCCTCCCGGGTTTACGCCATTCTCCTGCCTCAGCCTCCCAAGTAGCTGGGACTACAGGCGCCCGCCACCTCGCCCAGCTAGTTTTTTGTATTTTTTAGTAGAGACGGGGTTTCACCGTATTAGCCAGGATGGTCTCGATCTCCTGACCTCGTGATCCACCCATCTCGCCCTCCCAAAGTACTGGGATTACAGGCTTGAGCCACCGCGCCCGGCAAGAGATTCTTAAAAACAAAACAGAACCTAATACTTCATGTTCACAATATATCTGCTAGATGTAGATCATATAAATCATCACATTTTCTACTTACATATGACTCATTAGTAGTACCTTAGGAAATCTAGGGATGGAATATCATTGGTGGCTTCTATAGAGTATTGTATTTCCAAAACATTTTAGAATTATTTATTTTCTATTATTATTATTAAGATGGGGAGTCTTGCTCTGTTGCCCAGGCTAAAGTGCAGTGGTGCGATCTTGGCTCACTGCAACCTCTGCCTCCCGGGTTCAAGTGATTCTCCTGCTTCAGCCTCCTGAGTATTTGGGATTACAGGTGTGTGCCGCCATGCCAAGCTAAATTTTTTTTCTATTTTTAGTAGAGATGGGGTTTTGCCATGTTAGCCAGGCTGGCCTCGAACTCCTGATCTCAAGTGATCCACCTGCCTCGGCCCCCCAAAGTGCTGGGATTACAGGTGTGAGCCACCGCGCCTGGCCTAGAATAATTTATTGATCAAGCTGGCATGATGGCTCATGCCTGTAATCTCTTTGGGAGACTGAGGCAGGATTGCTTGAGCCCAGGAGTTCGAGACCAGCCTGGATAACATGGTGAGACCCTGTTTCTCCAAATAATCATCATCATCATCATCATCATCATCATCATTTTTTTTAAAATAAAAATTTGTTGATCAGTCAGTGGTAGTCAGAGGAAAGAGAACCATTGACCCAAACATAGATGAGCCTAAGCGTTTAAAACAAGAAAATACTGAAGTAAATAACAGGAAAAAAATCAAGCTCTTAAGGACCACCAAGTGCTACTTCTGAGTAAAGATCCCCAAATTCCAATGGAATTAGCTGTTTTTAGGAAACATGTTTTGAAATAATACTTTCTACATTTTTATTTCTGAAGGAAATGTACTCCTACATATAATTTATAATCAGACAAATTAAAATGTAATAATTGAAAATAATCACAATCTGGTTAACAGAATAATTCTATGTGGTAAAATAATGAAAATATAGTAAGAACACACTGAAAGAGAACTATCAATATAGAGTCTTGAAAAGAGAGATTTGATTTTAATGATTTTTTTTTTTTTATCAAGCACGGTACAAAGAAAGGGGGATGGGATGTGTCAGAAGAGTCCAGTCTCTTCTGACACATCTCACGGGGAAGCAGTGGACTCTGTCTGAAAACCCTGAGACCTCACGACCATACAACTCCCTTGGCCCTCATTTCATGCTTATTAAGAATCATTGGATTTTGGCTTTCTATGTATCTAAATCCTGGGAGGAACTTCGAAGATGAGGGATAAATAACTGTTGTTGGAAAGATACAGTTTTTATTGTGGTTAAACATTCCTGATGGAACTGTAAATAGTTCATCTTCTGGTGAGTAATTTGGAAATGTCTATCAAAATAAATGATGTAATTACTCTTTGACCTAGCAATTTCATGCCTAGGAATTTATCCTACTGCTATGCAGGTATAGGTATACAAAGAACACTTACCAAAAAAAATGTAGTATGAAAAGATTCAAAACAAGCTAAATAACTCCCAATGGGGTGGTGGGGTGTTGGTTGGTTAAAAATTTGTAAAACATCCAAAGAGATATTATACAATTAAAAATGAGGCACCTCTGTATGTATTACAATAATATTAATAACACCTAAGATACATAAGTGAAAAAGGTGCTGAAAAGTATGTTATATTAAAATAAAGGGCACATACAAATTATCTGTCTGTAAATACACAGAATTCCCTAGGAGAATACAGAAGAAACTGGCAATCAGATTTGCCTTTAGAGAGGAAAACTGGGGGTCACAGGAGAGTAGTGACTTTTCACTCTATACTCTTTTTCTACTATTTGAATTTGAATTTTTTTACTATGTGTATAGCTTAGTTAATAGAATTAAAAGAAATTTCATGATGAACAAATGAATGGACAGTGAACACAACTCCACTTCATGTGAGTTTGTGAGCTCATGAGCTCAGAATTGTTTATCACCAGGTGAGCTGACCCAAAGAGCTGATGTCTATACCCAGGAGCCACATAACATAGCCTTGGCGCAGAATCCTTGACATGAAGATTCCCACTTCATTTGTTAGAATTCCCATATATGGAGGACAAATGGGCTACTATATGTAGGATAAATGGATGATACAACTTCAGAGGCCAGTAATCAAAAATTAGGTATTTTCATTCAATTGTCTCAGTATTGGTGTTTGCTTCTTGTATTACTATAAAAGTAATGACCAAGAGGTTTTTATTACACTGGATAGACATGTGGAAATCACTTGTTACTGCAATAAGTAAACAATCATAATAATTTACCCAGGAAGGGGTTAGATTAAGATCTTCATCATCAGAATGGGGGAAGGTAGCTGTGTCAGGACTGATTTAATATATTCCAGTGTTCTGGGGCATGCATAAAGCAGATGCTGATTATTCCAAGTCTGAATTTGACTTCCATTTGAGTTTTCAGTTTAGAGTCTCATACATTCAGTGGGTGAATGTCATCTATTAAAAGTCAGGCAGACAAGATAATTTCCTGCTTGTCATGGAGGGTTCAAACTACATGATCATTAAATATTTCCATAACTTTGTATAATACTGATACTAAAATTATAATCAACTGCCTTTCAATTAAAAATTCAAGGTAATTCAGCAGAACAAACACAACTGAAGTGCTGATGCAGACTTTTTTTCTAATAAAAAGCTAATAAAATTTCATGGGCCTACACTTTAAATTGCAAAAAACAAAGTCCTGTGCAGCACAAACTACAGTTAAAAATGAATGTATTTCAAGCACATGACTTGGATCATAACCCTGAAAGTACTCCTTCCCACCCTTGTTCCCACAACAAACGAAATTACTAAACTTTAGGGAAACAAAACTATGCATGAATACATTTTTATTAACTAAAGTTACACTAAAAACTTAGGGGATCAGTGGTTATAAAACAAATCACAGATAAGAATAAGAACTATTCTATCAATATCTAATGAGATTCTCAAGACAGCAGTAACAATTGCAACTTCATAATCTTGGATTTATATAATGTCTAAAAATATTTTAAAAACTGCTTTCACATATATTATCTTATTTGATTATCCTATCAGCTCTTTGAGGCAGGTAAAGTATTTTACAGTTGAAGTGACCAAAGTTCTGAAAGTAAAAAAACAGCTTATTTAGAAACACTGTAAATTAGCAGTGCTAATAATATGATTAAGGCCTACAGACTCTCTAGCATGTTTTCTGCCAATTCACTGTGTCAGAGTGAAAAAAACAAAAAATAACAAGGCCTGGTATTTTTTAATCCAATGGTATTGACATGAAAGGCGTATTTCCCAAATCCGTATTCAGCACAAAAGCTGGAAGTGACTGCACATTATATGACAGAACCAAAAACAAAGAATATCAAAAGGTTACAAACAAAAAGATGAATTTTAATCACAATAAATATAACACTGGCCCCAAATGTCTAAGTATAGAAGAGGGAAAACTTAGCTTAAGCCTTTCTTCAAAACGACTTATCGGATACGTATTATGTGGAGGCTGCTATGTTAGAGCAGTAAATAACCTCAGATCACTCTTACTCTAAGGAATAGGATGGACACCTGCTGCCCCAGCAACCATTTATATGCACATTGTTAAGATGATAATTATATTCCTCTCTCCAAAAAAAAAAAAAAAAAAAAAAAAAGGCATGTCTAACCAATAGAAGCAACAGCTTTGGTGCTGAATGCAGCAGGAAGTGTGCTAAATTCTAGTAAAATATTTTAAGGAGGACCCTAGCAAGCTATGATAGGTTTAGAAGAGAGTGATCCGGCAGGTCAGTGGTGTGGAATCCACATCCGATGAGGAATGGCTCTAAGAATGGTGATGGTGGTGGGAGGGATGGTTAGATTAAAAGCTAAGGTCGGACATGACAGCTGTCTTCAAATGTTCTGAGGGCTGTCAATGGAAGAGAAAGGGAGTAGACTTGTTCTCTGCGAGCTTTGTTGCTTCAAATCAGTTATAACTCACTGGGAGGATGAATGTTCTAGGCCCCAGAGCTAACAACAAAACAGGTAATGTCTTCTCTTGTGGGAGATATTCAAGTTGTAGACAGATGAACATAAACCTGGGATGTGATAGAAGAGATTCACTTACTGAATGATAAATTATATTAGATGATGCCTAAAGTTCATTTAAGTAGATCAATAACAAATTTAAATATATGTAGGGAGGAGAACTTAACCAGGATATTAAAAACAAAAATCTTGCCAGGCATAGGGCTCACATCTGTAATACCATTTTGGGAGGCCAAGGTGGGCAAATCGCTTAAGCTCAGGAGTTTGAGACCAGCCTGGACAATGTGGCGAAACCCCATCTCTACAAAAAAAAAAAAAAAAAAAAAAAAAAAAAGAAAGTTAGCTGGGCGTGGTGGCACACGCTGTAGTTGCTCACTTGGGAGGCTGAGGTGGGAGGATAGCTTCAGCCTGGTAGGTCAAGGGTACTGTGAGCCAAGGTCACACCAGTGCACTCCAGCTTCGACAACAGAGTGAGACTGTTTCAGAAGAAAAACAAAAAACCAAAAAATCAAAAAACCTGTAGGTGCTTCTTGGTGGAAAAGAATAATAGAAGATTTGCTTAGAGGTTTATGAAGAAATAAAATAACATTATAACATAAGCATTATAAAATAACACAACACATATTTCTTATAAATTATCTTAAGGAGTAGAATCAAGAAATTTCTCTGAAAGTTAGGCTTATAACATTAATATACTTTACTGGGCAAACTTTTATTATTGTGCATACTGACTGAACTTTTATTTCACGATGAAGTTAGGAAAGTTAACTGGGAATTACTAGATTAGACCTTTATTACAACTATTTCACAATCCAATTAAACTTGAATAAGTGAAAATACACCTTTTGCAAATGAAGGTACATATAAAGAGAAACAATAAGCAGCCAGAAGAAACATTCACAGTGTTTGCTAACTACATAGCTTTTCCATAGGTTTTGAGCGTGCTGAATACATAGAATATACATGTATGTGTGTACACACACACAGATACACTTTTCTATATCACTGAGCTGTACCTCTTGTCTCAGCATCACATTTCTTCCTAAAACAAGTGACTGCTGTGGCCTTCATAATCTACTGCTGATTAAAATACACAGTATATGCAACTGCGGTTCCAAAAGAGGATGAGGTATATTTTGCTGCAATGTACTATTAAATCATGGAACACTCACTGATGCCTAGTCAAGCCCTCCAACTCTAAGAAACACAGAATCTGCTGGAAGACTTATTCCTCTTCTTGAAAATCTCCATAGATAAACATTATATGATCTTCCTCGGCATTTAATGATCTTACATTAAGATTTTTCACAAATGCATTCTCTTCTTTTAATCCATATTCTACTTTTTCTTTCTTGAGCAGTCTGTCATAAGCACAAGACTTTGTCACTTTTAGTCCATAAAATTGAAGAGTAGTTAAGAACAGAGGCCAAATATATGAAAATATAGCAAGAGGATTACTCTCTAGCCTATACATGTTGCATGCCTTTTTTTTTTTTTTTTTTAAGAGACAGGATCTCACTCTGTCATCCAGGTTGGAATGCAGTGGTCATGGCTCACTATAGCCTTGAACTCCCAGGCTCCAGTGATCCTCCCACCTCAGCCCCCTGAATAGCTAGGATTATAGGCACATGCCATGCCATCTGGTAATTTTTTAATTTTTTGTAGGGACATGGCCTCACTATGTTGCTCAGGCTGATCTCAAACTCCTAGCCTCAAGTGATCCTACTGCCTTGGCCTCCCAAAGTGCTGGGATTATAGGTGTAAGCCACTGACCCAGCTGTTGCATGCCTTTCAATACAACTGGGTATGTTTCCTTTCTTTAAAATAACACCTGAAGTCACCTTGTGGTCAGCTGTCACTCCCTGGGGGCTTCTGCCTAGCTAGTTGTCCTTCCTTACTTCCCCACCCAGCGTGTTTCTGATATCACTGTCATAGCATTCTAGTAACTTTAGATGAAATTAGATAAATAATCTCTCCCAAGGCAACTTCTGTCAAACAGTCAAATTATACTGTTTCAGTAAACTCAGCGAAGTGCTAACATTTTTCAAAATGCCATTTTCAAAGCATTCATCTGTTCAGTACAAAATGACTTGGTGATTTGTGGCTAACAGGGCTGCTAGACATCTAGTTCTCAGATAAGATGAAGAATGTGTTTTCACAATTTTGTTTACTGCATAAACTTCAAGATTTTGAAACTCACGTTATCTAGTCATGAGGTTATTTATTCGCACTATTCTAAGTACTTCAATTAATAAAGACATAATGCAATTTTAAATATTCTGAGTTTCCCTAAGGAAAAGACTCCAAGAGGATGTATGTAAGCAAATAAATGTATCAAAACAGTATGCTCTGGGAGACTGGAATGACCCAGATTTTCTTCTGTAAAGATGGTAACAATAATATCACAACCAGTGAACTACAGAAAGATTGCAATAGAAAGTTTTAATGAGGTTGGCCGTGGTGACTCACTCCTGTAATCCCAGCTACTTGGGAGGCTGAGGCATGAGAACCACTTGAACCTGGGAGATGGAAGTTGCAGGGAGCTGAAATTGCGCCACTGCACTCCAGTGTGGGTGACAGAGTGAGACTGTCTAAAAAAAAAAAAAGTTTTAATGAGACAGCAGTAGCACTTATAACACATGGGTTGAACAAAATTAACTAGCTTTCCATTTATTAAACAGTTTAAATTAGTGCATATATTTATAAATACATTTCATGTAGAGTCTTCTGATATATAAAAAGCCATAATAGAAATTCTAAGTTTGCTAGGAAAGAGGAAAAAGACTAGATATTTTCCTGATTAAAATAGGAATGACTAGTAAAAAAGAAACATGAATTTGCCATTATGGACTTTAAACACAAGCCTAAAGGTATAGATTTGTCTATAATTAGATTTTGTAGTAAGTTTCCTTTCATGAAATCTCTTCTACTTAAAAGGAATTAGGTCAGATTTTTACAAGGCTTGTAAGAGTATCTGTGACGGATTTATTTAAATTCTTGTGTTCCATTTAAAACGTGCCCTTCTACCTTCCTACAGCAAGTGCTGAATAAGAGTGACCACAACTGCTGACTACCATTGGCAACAAGTAATGTTTACAGCGGCTCACATGGAGATAACATATACTTTATTCATTCATTCATTCATTCATTCATTCATTCATTCACTCCTTCTTCAGGGCCTGTGTTAGGTTCCACAGTGGGAGTTGGCAAAAAACCATGCTCGAGATTTTCAGACTGGCAGGGAAGATAAGACATATATACCCAGGTAACTATTAAGTAGTATTAGGGGAGAGAGACAAAAACCTGCTATAATTCAGAGAAGGAATGTGGACAAATCTAGTCCTTAACTCAGTGTGCCTGTAAGGTAAAAATGTATCTTTCAGGAGTATCTAAGTGACATTCAAAAACTTAACTTACAATTGAAAACGACAGTAGAACTTATAAATTCTGTGGTTGTTAAGCTGGCCACATCAACTCTATCTTTCAATTCTGGCCTTAAGTTAATTTAGAATTCTGCTTTCCTTTCTGTCCAACATAATTGTTTTCAATACCAGACTGGTAAAATATAGTCTTGACCAGCGTCAATCACATCAATTTTAAGATTTAAAAGATGTATAATTTTCAAATACATTTTCCCTGATTATAAAATTAAAACATACTCATACAAATCCAGACAAAAAAAAAAGAGATTAAAAAATTAAGCTCACTCTTAATCCTCCACCCAGAGATAAAGCTGTTAATTTTATCATATTAAATTGAAAAGACATAAAATTTAATGGAATGCACTATCTTATAATACAAATTCTATACTTAATTCAAGGGAAAGAAATCTGTTCTTTATGTCCTCATCACTATGTTCTTGTAAAATCTCACAGATGCTAACTTGACATACAATATCACACACACACACACAAAACTGAATGTAATGCCATGAATAAGAAGAATTGTAAACTAAGACTGTTCTACCAGAATGTTGTACAACTGCTAAATTATGAAGTTATACCAGAATAAAATTTTTAAAAAAATTCTGGCTCTGGCTCAGAATACTTGCCAAAATTGTTCAAAACCCCAATGTAGGATGCCAGTGTGTACAACAGTGCACAGTATTTTACTCTGTATCTAATTATTACTTTGGACAACTGGGTTTTCCAGGCTAAGCATGTGTACAGAAAAGAGGGACTGTTGGCAGGATGGTGTAGAGCAGGGATTTCCAAGCCTTCTTTGTTCTTAGCACTCCTAGTGTCTCAATAATTTTTTTCACAGTGTTCCAAGGCCAAAAGAAATAAATAGCCAACAATCCCATTAATCACATCATTTGGTTCAAACTATTTAATAACATGTATTATATGTCCTAACAATTTAGTAGCCATTAAAAAAATAATACCCATAAACTAACGGAAATATATTTTTATTTCAATCTTAGAGAACCACAATTACCTATTGATGAGATGTGTGCACTGATGCGCACTGCAAGACTTTTAAAAGTTTGGAATCAGACTGGACACCCCCCACCCTCATTTTGTGTTCCACACTAATTTTTGTGTGGCACTTGTGTGTACTTCCTTTTTATCACAGCAACTGCCAAAAAAACTACTTTGCAAAGATATGATGTCATCAAACAGAATGCAGCAGAATCTAATGCAGAAACTGGGAACTTCTCTGAACTAGAGGTTCAACCAGTATTTGACAGATGTTGCGGATCCCTGTGCTGCCCTTGTGAAGTTTACTGAGGCACTCCAGGGTGGCTGTCTTGGTGCAGAGGTTGCTCATTTTTAGTACAGGGCAACCTTATCCCCTCGCCCTATTATCACTGCAAACTTGGTAGGTAATCCCAAATAAATGGCTGTCCTTGAAAGATTTGATGCCTCTGATGTGTAAACTGGTGGTTCTTTTATTACAGAGTATAGGGGTTCAAATTGGGATATGCAATATTCCTTACATATAATGTAGACCAAAAACACCTGCCTTTTCAAAGATTCCCATGGAACATACATGCCACTGGCCAACAGGTCCCTATGGAGTCACTTTCAGACTTTTATTTACTTCTATTCATACAAATGCTTGTTATAAATGACTGTTACAATCTTACAATCTACCTTTATAACAAATAATCCTATAATTGAATATATAATGCAAAAGGTAGCTGAATATTACTTGCAAATAATATAAAATATGCATCTTAATATTTTGCTGGAAGAAAGGAAGATGCACTAACAGTCTCTGGTTTATAAGCCAATAATAATCCATAATAAAGCCATAGTAATTTTAAAAACATTCCATGGTAGGCAGAGTAATGCCCTCCCTCCCCTAAAGATATTCATGACAATATCTGGAATTTGTGAATATGTTACTTCACAAGGCAAAGGGGATTAAGGTTGAAATGGGACTAAAGTTGCTAACCAGCTGGCCTTAAAATTGAGAGACTATTCCAGATTATCTTGGTGGGCCCAGTGTAATCATAAGCATCCTTAAAAGTGGAAGTGGAAGAGCAGGAAGAAAGAGGAAGGCAGAAGGGTTCAGAAGCAGATGTAATGATGGAAGAAAGGCACAGATAATGCGACGTGAAAAGAACTTGACCCAAGGTTGCTGGCTCTGAAGGCGGAGGACAGAGCCATAAACAAGGAATGTGGGTGACCTCTACAAGTTGGAAAAGTCAAGAAAAAAGATTCTTCCCTAGAGTCTGTTCACATTTTGATTTTAGCCCAGTGAGACCTGTGTTAAACTTCTACCCTACAGAAATGTAAGGTAATAAATTTCTGTTGTTTTCAGTTGCTAAATTTGCATAACTTTTACAGCAGCGATAGAAAACTAATAGACTCTGAATTGATTATATTAATAATGACAACAAAAACAACAGCAACTAAAAATGTTTCAGGTCTATCAGATAAGCTAAGTAAGCTGGCTGTAATATACTTTCAACAGGTATTTCCAGTAAGTTTTACTTTATATTAATGATGTAATAAAACTAAATGTAAAATAAACCTATAGAGGCTGGTTCAAATAATTTTACTGAAGTATACCACAGTTTTTTTGCCTTTGTTAATTTTATTATTGTTTAACACTGATATAATGACTATAACCAGGATAAAATCTTTGTATTATGCTCTGATAGGAATTTAAAAAAAAAATAAGCATTTCCATGCTCTACATTTTAAGGCTAAAGATTATACTTCTTTTCCATATGAAAAATACCAATTAAAATATTTTTAGTTATTTCTTGGACTCTTTAGATAAGATGATAGTTTGATGACTGGACAAGAGAAACTTTTTTGTATATTTAACAATTACTTATAGAAAGCAAGAAGAAGTCCTACTGTCAGAGTTATGTACATTTCTATGAACAAAAATATTTATTAAAAGTTCAAAAATAGCGTATGTTCACCTGTGGTTAAAGGTAGGTGTGTGATGCTGTTCAAACAAGTCAGGGTGAACCACGTGGATGACAGCGTAGCTCCAGAAAACAGGAGGAGAAGAATTAGTTTCAGCATACCCCTGATAAAATCTGCAAACCTAAAACAAAACGTTCTATTAATTCTAGTGGGATTTAAAATACTATTTAAACAAATGACACACTTTCATTAACTACTACTTGAGGAATTTTCCATGTATTCTTTTAAAAGACAGTTTTGTGTGTTTTTTTAAACAAATTTTCTTACATGATGTTACTTTGTGATAATTTTTTCTCTTATAAAACACAAAAAAATGGCATCTTTGTTCAGGATCTACAAATTATAGGATATATTCTGAGTGTTTACTTTTTTTTTTAGAGACAGGATCTCACCATTGCCCAGGCTGGAGTGCAGTGATGTGATCAAGGCTCACTGCAGCGTCAACCTCCCAGGCTCAAGCAATCCTTCCACCTCAACCTGCTGAGTAGCTGGGCTAAATAATTTTTTTTTTTTGTACTGACAGGGTTTCCCTATGTTGCCCAGACTGGTCCTGAACTCCTGGGCTCAAGGATTCTCCCACCTCAGCCTCTCCAAATGCCAGTATTACAGGCATGAGCCACCATGCACGGCTGATTCTGAGTTTTTAAGTGCCACTGTCATTTTCTTTATATTTTTCTATACTTTCCAAACATTCTATAATGAATATATATTATCCCAGTTTTGAAGATCAGGTTAATTTGTTGACATGAATTTGCAAAGATCTCTCTCAAAATTCAAACTCACTCCGAGAACAAATACAGTTGCCTTCACCGGAGCCTCTCAGGTCTTATGTGACCTGCTGCTTGCCACTGCTCTCTCTTTTCCTACTGTTCTCCAGTTGGATGGCCATGTTTCTCTTTCTCATACATGCCATGGTTGCTTACCACAGCAACACGTAGCTTCTGTACTTGTTCCATCTGCCTGGAATGCTGGTACCCCCCAGATCTTCACGTGTTACTCCTGCTTACCCCTCAGGCCATTCAGGTCTCAGTTCAAAAGGCCCTCTGGGCTCAGTGAAGAAATCTTTCCCCATCCCATCTCCACTTTCTATTTTATTTCTTCATAGCACTTTCTCTATTGGAAATTGTCCTGTTTTTGCATTTATTTTTTGTCTTCCCTACCAGACTGTAAACTTCCTGAAAAGAAAACATACACAGCATCCAGAATAGGAATATTATTCTTCTAAACTTGGGACTTTTATAGTATTTTAAGTTTTCATGTTTGAGTTTTCATGAAACTAAAGGGCATTTGGTAGAGATGCTTATCATTTAGCTATGCCAAAAAATTTTTCCACTTGCCAGCTGCTTTTCCTCACCTGCAGATTAACTGTTGATTATATAGGCACAATCCTCTGGCTGCAAAATTTATTTTGTTCTTCAGAATTGTTCCTGTTATAGAATAGCTGATCCCATCTCAAATACGACATTTACTATATTCTCTCCACTTTGAATTTTCTAAAGTTAATTTTAATTTCTATTGTAATGATGAGACTGTCTTTGTTAAAACTTTGAATACTGTCTTCTGTTTTGTACTTATTTGACATGATATGGTTAATCATGTTTGTGTTTTCTAGAATAAAATGACTTCCTATGAGAGCTGATGCCATCTTTTGGTGGGAAAAATTAATTAACTTTTGCCCAGTGACTTAAATTTGTCCTCAAGCAGAAAATTCTTACATATGCTGAAAAAGTTTCCACAACTTTACAAAATGTTCCTCAAGAAAATCCAAAAGACTGTTTTAATCCCACGCTTACCTAACAGTTTTCAGATTTACATTTTGGTATGCTGCATAAACTTATTTGTCAGATACAGAGATGACAAGGTATAAGAGAATCAAACAGGTTTTTGGTACAAATCAGAGCTGAATTGCAAGAATGTGTCACAGAAACGGATCATACAAGAATAAACCGACAGCTGTAATCTGCTATTTTTGGAGACCCAGTCCTTTTGAATAGGCTGATACCACTGAAGTATATTATTAGGACCAAGAAGTACCTTTAATAGTGGTCTTTAACAACATAATTACAAAAATATCACCCAAAGCACTCATGTCTACAAGGTAGCTCTGTTCTAGGGAATCCCTAAAAATGGTGTTAGGAAAGTAATTTTAAAGTTGATTTTAGGGCTAGGAAATAACTGAAATTGATTTCAGATCCCAGAGTAAGGGTAGTATTTTTTAGAACTTCCATTTCAACAAATGAAAAGCAGAAAAGTCCTCAGTCTAACTTTTCCCTCTAGTTGTATCAATATCTAGTTAAAATTAAGGGGTACAGAAGGAAAATAATGAGAAATAAACATTTGAGACATCATTTTTGATACATAATTGTTTCCTCTTTGACCAATTTGGTGCTCAGAACAGGATGTGATCAATGATGACTCACTATAATTCGCTTGGAGATTTAACTAGAAAAATGAGGTATAATTCTTGTCAAAATAAGACAGGTTGATGTAATTTTAATATCAGTGATTTCCTACAAATACTATTTTCCCCTTCTGCTTCTTTAGTTTTTAGTTTTCTTATATTTTCCTAACTTAAAACTTCAAATAAAATGATTTAGAAATTACAGTGTCAATTTATTCTTTTAATATCCCTGAAACACTATACGAACCATAAAGTCTAGGTATAACATTACCCCATATCAATTACATTCAAGTATTTAGATATTGAGGTGATATATGGCTCTTATTTGATCTTCCCAAACATGTAATTAGATTCTCCTCTTCATGGTAAAGCTGATTGCCTAATTTTGTTTTTGAGCATAGTAAAATGATTTGGGAAGTGAATGAATATTATCTCTTTGGAAAATACCAAGAGTAGTTTTATAGGCATTTGCCTAAAAGAATGACATTTTAATTCTTTTCCTTTTTTTTTTTTTTTTTAGAACAAACGGGACCTTTTCCTTCTTCTGACTCATTCTAACAATGTGTTGTCGTAATAGGTTATGATCAAAGAGAGTGTGATGAAACTGAAAGTCTTCACAGACATTTTGCATCAAAAAGGGATAACCACAGGAAAATATCTGCCAAAAAAGACCATAAATATACAATATCTGCTAATCAGGACATTGCCTGTTCATGGAAAGTTCTAATGACACTTCTACGAATGATTTCTTCTCAAACCTTTTAGTCTCCACGACTATTAATTTGTCTTTATTATTACATTACCTTTTTCGGGCTCCATTCATAGATGTTGTTCTCCAATAACACGGAAAGAGGCAGTTTAATTACACTGGAAATACATTTCCAGTCTCCAAAAAAACACTCGAGGAAGGGACTACTCCAGAGAAACTTTCTTATAGCAGCAAATTCTCTTTTTTTTTTTTTGAGATGGAGTCTCACTCTGTTGCCCAGGTTGGAGTGCAGTGGCGCAATCACTGCTCACTGCAACCTCTGCCTCCCGGGGTTCAAGCAATTCTCCTGCCTCAGCCTTGCCGGTAGCTGGGACTACAGGTGCTCATCACCACTCCCAGCTAATTCTGCGTTTTCAGTAGAGACAGGGTTTTGCCGTGTTGGCCAGGCTGGTCTTGAACTCCTGACCTCAGGTCCACCCACCTCGGCCTCCCAAAGCGCTAGGATTATAGGTGTGAGCCACCGTACTCATCCCATTAGCAGTAATTGTATATAACGCATGTGAATTTTCTTTTCTCTTTTTTTTTTTTTTTTTTGAGACAGAGTCTCGCTGTGTCGCCCAGGCTGGAGTGCAGTGGCTGGATCTCAGCTCACTGCAAGCTCCGCCTCCTGGGTTTACGCCATTCTCCTGCCTCAGCCTCCCGAGTAGCTGGGACTACAGAATTTTCCTGACTACAGAATTTTCCTGTAGTCTGAACAAGTGCCCCTTTCTGACCTTTGCTTGTTTTACTTTTCCCTGAATTGCAATGTTTATTTAGGGGAGCCTATTTATCTTTAGGCTTTTTTCCCCTTCCTCTGTCCACTCACAAGTTTAACAAAATATTCTCACCTTGCCATAGCTATTCCAACAACACAGCCTCCAACTATGGACCAAAATCCAATCCAGCCAGCATCTACCTGTTAAGAAAGAAGCAGACACATTTAATATAAGACGATCATATTGCAATATTAAAGGAATGAAAAAAAGTCCTCTATAATCAGTATGTTAATAGCTAAATGGATGAAATAAAAGAACTCACGTGTAACTAATGTATACAAACATCTAAGAAAACATGTCCTTGATTAACTTTTTATTGGAATATTGAAGTCAACAAAATAATCAATGTCATCAAACAAGTATTTTTCAAGTATGTACTACATGCCTAATGTTGGACTAGGAACTCTTACAATTAAGAAAAGGATGGAAGATAGTCACAGCCCGGAAAAGTTTAAATATAACCAACATAGGAAACTGCTAGGTAATAACTGGATGCTAAAACATGGGGCAACAACTAAAAATATATCAGAAGGTGGAAGGCAGGGGGAAATGTGGGGCTGAGCAAGAGAGTAGACAGAGAAAAAGAAGTTGAGCTGGGTTTCAAACGTATAGCTTGTTCCCCTCTTGAGAAAACATTTCCAGCCCTGCCATTTACTAACTGTGTGACTCTGGGCAAATTATGTCTTTTTACCTATAAAATGGATTAAATGACATAATTTGTATACAGTACCCAGATCAGTGGCCAGAACACAGGAAGTGCTCAGTAAACATTAGCTGTTATTATTATTACTAACTGATGAGGCTTCTCCATCTATCTAGTCTCTTTCCTGCCTGTGTGGCCACACTTTTTCACAGCAATCTATGAATGCTGCCTACATTTCCTCATCACTCCTGTATCTTTAACTCTTATTATGACTTGGTTTCTGTCCCAACTGATACTCTAGGTCTCAGTTCCTGCATTAGTGGAATGGGGATAATAAAGTTTTTTGAGGGTTAAATAAGTTAATAAATGTAAAGTGCTCAAAACATGTTAGTTGTTATGAAAGAAAATTCATGTCTCTAATAATACTGGTACATCTTGTCTCCTCTTTCTCCTTTCCACAACCATCATGCTTGCTTTTATTACCTTCTTACTTCTTGAACCTTATAAGAGCTTCTTAAATGGTCTTCACAATCTATTTTGCTCACTGTTGCCAGAATAATTATCCTAAGCATTCCGCGTCCCTGCTCGGAAATAGTTACTGGCTTTCCTTGTGGTTACAGGACAAAGTTCAAACCTGACCTGGCACTTGAGCATTGTCCAAACTAGCTTCTACCTTTTACTGTTTTTCGAGTCATATTTTTCATTACACTTGTGACAGGGATTGCCAGCTGTCCACCAAACGATTTCTTCTTCTACCTGGATACTTAGCTAGATGACCTGTCCCAGTTCCTAGCTGGAACAGGTGACCATGTGTGAGCTCTCATTAATGGAAGTGAGCATAAGTGAAGTGTGCCACCTCCAGGTTAGAACTTGAAAGAAGGTGTATGCCTCCTCCATGCTTTCTCTCCCTTCCTGTCAGCTGCAGTCTGGATGTGGCTGCCCAGCTGCACCCATGCATATAATGACAAGGTCCTAGGGGACAGAAGAGATACAAGTGGAAGCAGCCTCCGTCTCTTAAATCAGTGTGAGGAAAAGAGCTGTCCAAACTGTGGACAACTATCCTAGATTACACACACTGTCCCAGATTGCAATGTGAATGACAAATAAATTTTTCTTAAGTCTCAGAATTTTCGAGTTCTACTTCTCCCAGGAGGATAGCCTACTCTAAGCGATACAGTAACTTTATATGAGTCTTTTGCTCTATTGGTGTTTGCTGCCGGAAGCAAACATGAAGGCTCTCAGGAGAAAGATAATATCCTGAAGCTTAAATTATCTCTGTATAGTTTTTCATACTATTGGCATTTGAGGAAAGATAATTCTCTGTTCTGTAGGACCACTCCTTTCACTGCAGGGCATTTGGTATCTATAATCCAAGGCCCACTAGGCTCCCACAAACAATTCCTTCTATCCTCTAGGTGAGTGGGGTCATGCTCTAGGTTAAGGACCACTGCACATCTGGCTGTACTGATGCTGGTACTTTCAGAACATTTTGTATTTTTCTACCTGCTTTGTTCATGACATTTGTCTTAGTTAATAAAATTCTACTCAATACTTATTTTAAAAATTAAAAAAATTGCTTTCATTTAATTTTAAATTCTACTTTACTTAATAACTGATATGATTCAGGGTCTCTATATCTCTCAGAGTTTGTACCAAGAAAGATACTTGGAAGGGCTTTTCAGGGTTTACAACATGAAGCACAAATCTACCAGATCAGTATCATTTTTTGTGTGCATGACATGGGGCCTTACTCTGTCACCCAGGCCAGAGTGCAGTGGTGCGATCTTGGCTCACTGCAGCCTCTGCCTCCAGGGCTCAAGTGATCCTCTCACCTCAGACTCCCAAGTAGCTGGGATTACAGGCATATGCTACCACGCCCAGCTAATTTTTTGTATTTTTGGTGGAGACAGGATTTCGCCATGTTGCCCAGGCTGGTCTCGAATTCTTGAGCTCAAGTGATCCACCTGCCTCACCCTCCCAAAGTGCTGGGATAACAGGTGTGAGCCACCATGCCCAGTCAAAATCAGTATCATTTAAATGGGTGCTACACTTTTCCTTAACAGAACTGAGCATACTCGGAATACCTGCCATCCAGAAAAACAGGTGAGAAAACTAAAGGAAGGCTTTCTTCTTACAGTAAAGGTGCTGCTATGGTCTGAATGTTGGTGTCCCTCCCAGATTCTTATGTTGGAACTTAATCCCTAATGTGATCATATTAAGAGGTGGGGGCCTTTAGGAGGTAATGAAGGGATGAGTGCCCTTATAAAAGAGGTTGAAGGGAGCTGCCTTGCCCCTTTGCCACGTGAGAATGCAGCAAGAAGGTGCCATCTTGGAAGCAGAGAGTGAGCCCTCCCCAGATATAAATTAGTTGGCACCCTGACCTGGGACTTTCTAGTCTCCAGAACTGTGAGAAATAAATTTATATGATTTACAAATTACCCAGTCTAACGTATTTTGTTGTAGAAGTCTGAACAGACTAAAACATGTACGCTAGGTAATTTAGATTAGTATTCTGGTTGAGAACTAGAAAATCTGGGGAAAATTTTATCTGAAGGCATCAGAGAGATAAGAAAATAACGCAGAATTCTGAAACCATGATCTAGGATGGGAAGATAATCTGAAGAGATAAGCATGGTATTTGGAGACAATTTTCTTTTAGGGTTGTCTGCTAATTTCAGAGAAGGTGGCTAAGGGACTGAGAAGTTACCGACAGCCTCACTGACCTAGAAGAAAAAATACCAGCTTAGGGCCTGCTGTGGGGTGGCCTTGTAAAAATCCCGCATTTTAACTGGGCACTCTGAAGGGCTATACCTAAGAGTAGGAGGAACTAGAAATGGAACAGCCTCCTGAGGACTAAAGCCCAGCTTTAAGTGATCTCAAGCTCTGAAACTAGATTAAGGTGAATACCAGACTCCCGCCAGAAAAAAATATAAATTCTCTCTGAAAGAAAACAACATCATCTTGATACTTAAATTATCTCCACAGTTTTTCATATACTATGTCTAGCACTCAATCAAAAATAACTGAATACATAAAGAGATTTTTTTTTTTTTTTTTTTTTTTTTTTTTTTTT